>NC_092047.1:72317048-72684096 GCF_003086295.3 Arachis hypogaea | reverse complement strand
GAAGCAACTGTTACTAACTGGGATACGCTTAGAAGAGAATTTTTGGAAAAATACTTTCCAGCTGAAGTTACTGATAGATTGAGGAAGGAGATTTCAATGATTGTTCAGGGCGAATTTGAGACTCTCTACGAATATTGGGAGCACTTCAACAATCTCCTGGACACGTTCCCCCATCACATGATCGATAGATTAGTATTGATCAGCTACTTCACTCAAGGCATGAACCCCCAGGATAAGACTACACTGGATGGTGCTAGTAATGGTTCCCTGAAAAAGTACAGGACCACAGATGAAGCATGGCAACTGATCAGCGACTTAGCTGAGTCCACTAGGAATCACAGGCAGAGGCGTAGCCACTCAAAAGCTGTTGCAGAGGTTTCCTCTAGCGTTAAAACTATTGCTCTTACCCAAAGCATATGTGAAATGACCAACCTACTGAAACAGATGCAGTTAAACCAACAACAAACACATAAAGCTCAGCCTTCCCCACCACAGCAAAGCCAACAGTTGGTTCCACAAAGAGTGTGCGGGATCTGTGCTGATTATAGTCATTATACTGATGAATGTCCGCAGCTCCAACAGGAAGACAACACTGTGGCAGCCACTCATAACTTCTATGACTGCCCAAATCAAGGATACAATCAACAAGGTGGCAACTACAACCAAGGTGGAAACTATAATCAAGGATGGCAAGACAACTCCAACCAAGGTTGGAGGGACAACTATAACAGAGGATGCAGATACAACAATGGAAACCAGAGGTGGAATAACAATAATAACAACAGACAGCATAATCAGAACCAACCTTACAGAGCACCTCATCTAAGATAGTCCCAAGGACCCCAGCACAACCAACAGCAGGTTCCTCATATCACTTACTCCAATTCCTCGTCAAATGACGAGATACTCCGTTCTCTTGCACAAGGGCAACAAGACATGCAAGCGCAGCTGAACTCTACTTTAAATGGTATGACTGCCACTTTACAAGCTCTCGTCTCCCGATTAGATTCATCACATAATTCCACTAACCAACCTTCAAGCTCCAGTGGGATTCTTTCTCAACCCCTACCTAATCCAAAGGGTGGCATCAATAACATCACTTTAAGGTCCGGAACCACATTGCAGGAGAGGATCCATGAGGAGCCAAGCTCACCAGAACACGTTCCAGCTGAGGATGTGGTGGAAATGGAAGATGCTGAAGAAGAAGATGACGTACAAAACATAGTTAAAGCAGAAGCAGCTCAACCACAGAATGAAACATCAAAGGATGCAGAAACTGCAAGTAACACCCCTCCTATCCCATTTCCACACCTTGCAAGGAAGCCCAGAAAGCAGATGGAACTTGATCCTAAAATGGTAGAAATATTCAAAAAGGTCGAGGTAACTGTTCCCCTTTTTGATGTTATTCAGCAGGTACCTAAATATGCAAAGTTTCTAAAAGATTTGTGCATACATAAAGACAAAATTAATGAATTAGAAACTATTCTTTTAAGTAGTTATATATCTTCTTTAATGGGGGGTATACCTGAAAAATGTAGTGATCCAGGTCCATGTATGGTTAACTATACCATTGGAGGTGTAATATTTTCTGACTGCATGTGTGACTTAGGAGCGTGTGTTAGTATAATGCCTTTGTCTATATATGATACCTTGAGGCTCCCTCCCTTAAAAAGGTCGGCAGCTCGTTTTGTGTTAGCAGATAAAAGCATTATTACAGTAGTTGGAATTGCTGAAGATGTATTAGTGAGCATTAAGGGGCTCACATTTCCTATTGACTTTTATATCCTGGAAATGCCCCCTAATGACTCAAGAAGACCATCATCAATCCTGCTTGGAAGACCATTCCTGAAAACTTCAAAATTCAAGCTGGATGCATTCTCAGGAACTTACTCCTTTGAGATAGATGGAAGAACAGTGAGTTTCAGTTTAAATGAAGCTATGGAGCACCCTCCGGAAGACCATTCTATCTTCCAGTGTGACATTATTAATGAAACTGTAGCTGAAGTTCACCAAGAAGAAATAGAAGAGAAGCACATGGAGCAAGGTCCAAGTGTGGGGACACTTTCTGAAAACAATGAAGACCCTTTACCATTATCACCAGCCCCGAATGATCCAGAGCCTAGCTATGAGCAGAAATTAGAATTAAAACCCCTCCCTCCACACCTCAAGTATGCTTACCTTGAGGATAAGCAGAAGTTTTCAGTTATCATTGCAAGGGAACTTACCTCTCAACAAGAAGAGCAACTGCTCAGTGTGCTAAAAAAACATAAGAAAGCAATTGAATGGAGCTTGGTAGATATAGTAGGCATCAGTCCCCAAGTTTGTGAACACAGAATATTCTTAGAAGAGGGAGCAAAGCCTATCCGTTAGCCTCAAAGAAGATTGAATCCCACCATCTTAGAAGTTGTCAAGAAGGAAGTGACCAGGCTACTTGAAGCAGATATCATTTACCCCATATCAGACAGTGAATGGGTCAGCCCAGTACGAGTAGTGCCCAAGAAGTCTGGAGTCACAACAATAAAGAATGAGCACGGAGAGCTCCTGACAACTAGAGTGCAGAATTCATGGAGAGTTTGCATTGACTATAGGCATCTCAACCAAGCCACTCGCAAAGATCATTACCCCTTGTCATTTATTGATCAAATGCTTGATCGCCTGTCAGGTAAATCTCGTTACTGCTTTTTAGATGGTTATACAGGATATTTTCAAATTCATATAGCTCCTGAAGACCAGGAAAATACCACTTTTACATGTCCCTTTGGAACGTATGCTTATAATAGAATGCCTTTTGGCTTGTGTAATGCACCTGCTACTTTCTAAAGATGTATGATGAGTATCTTTTCAGATCTTATTGAGAATTGTATGGAAGTTTTTATGGATGATTTTAGCATATATGGTGATTCATTTAGCCTTTGCTTGGATAGTTTATCTAGAGTATTAGACAGGTGTGTTAGTACAAATCTTGTATTAAATTTTGAAAAATGTCACTTTATGGTAAAACAAGGAATTGTACTAGGACATGTTGTATCTAACACTGGCATATCTGTAGATCTAGCAAAGGTGGATGTTATTTCTAGTTTACCTTACCCCTCCTCCGTGAGGGAAGTCTGTTCGTTCCTTGGCCACGCAGGTTTTTACAGGAGATTTATTAAGGAC
Organism: Arachis hypogaea; assembly: GCF_003086295.3. Taxonomy (NCBI): domain Eukaryota; kingdom Viridiplantae; phylum Streptophyta; class Magnoliopsida; order Fabales; family Fabaceae; genus Arachis; species Arachis hypogaea. The sequence goes on along the minus strand of NC_092047.1, from coordinate 72,680,940 downwards.
TTCAGTAAGGTAGCATTGCCTTTATCCAGATTACTGTAGAAAGATATTGAGTTTGAGTTCAGTGAGGATTGTATGCAGGCATTTGATAAGCTGAAGATCACTCTGACTCAAGCTCCAATTGTAAGAGGACCAGACTGGAGCCAGGCATTTGAAATTATGTGTGATGCTTCCAACCATGTAGTAGGAGCGGCGCTGGCTCAACGCGAAGGTAAGGATCCTTTTGTAATTGCTTATGCATCTAAGACTTTAGATGCTGCTCAATCTAACTATACTACCACTGAAAAAGAGCTTCTTGCTATTGTTTTTGCTCTGGATAAATTCCGAGCCTATTTACTTGGTACTAAGGTAGTAGTGTACTCAGACCACGCAGCTCTAAAATATCTATTAGCTAAAAAGGAGTCCAAACCAAGGCTAATACGTTGGATACTGCTGCTGCAAAAATTTAATTTAGAAATTAAGGATAGCAGTGGTAACCAGAATTTAGTGGCAGACCACTTGATCGCCTTGAACACATTAAGGATAACTCCACTCCTATAAATGATAATTTCCCATTTGATAGCTTACAAGCAGTATCTGAAGTAGTTCCTTGGTATGCACCTGTAGCTAATTATCTAGTTAGCCACACTTTTCCTCCAAATTTCACTAAGCATCAAGAGACAAGCTGAAAAGCGAGTCTAAATATTTTATATGGGATGATCCATATTTATGGAGGTGTGGTGCTGACCAGGTAATTAGATGGTGTGTGCCTCAATCAGAATTCCAGTCTATTTTGGAGGCCTGACACTCATCTGAGAGTGGAGGACATTTTGGCCCTCAAAGAACAGCTAGAAAAATTCTAGACTGTGGATTCTGGTGGCCTACTCTTTTTAAAGATGCTGCTGAATTTTGTAAGTCTTGCTCCCCATGCCAAAGGTTTGGTAATATATCCAAGAGGGATGAGATGCCTCAACAGATTATGCTTTTCTGTGAAATTTTTGATATTTAGGGCATTGACTTCATGGGTCCATTTCCAAATTCTAATGGTTACTTTTATATACTGTTAGCTGTAGATTATGTTTCTAAATGGGTGGAAGCAATTCCGACCCGTACTGATGATGCTAACACTGTTGTTTCCGTTGTTAGAAATCATATTATTTGCCGTTTTGGATCCCCACAAGCAATCGTGAGTGATCAAGGCACTCACTTTTGTAACAGGAGACTAACATGATTACTGAAGAGGCATGGGATAATTCACAAAGTAGCAACAGCTTACCATCCCCAAACCAATGGGCAAGCAGAAGTCTCTAACAGAGAGATAAAACGTATTCTGGAGAAGATAGTAAAACCTCACAGGAAGGACTGGAGTGCCAGGCTACAAGATGCGCTTTGGGCATATAGAACAGCATACAAGACACCCATTGGGATGAACCCCTTCCGCCTAGTATACGGAAAGGCTTGCCACCTTCCAGTAGAGGTGGAACACAAGGCTTTCTGAGTTGTGAGGGAGTGCAACATGAATCTTGAGAAAGCTGGTGCTGAAAGAAAGCTGCAACTAGCAGAACTAGAGAATCTTCGCCTAGAAGCATATGACAACTCCAAGAGATACAAAGAAAAGATGAAGGTTGTCCATGACAAGCACATAAAAAGGAGAGAATTCAGACCAGGGGAGTTAGTTCTTCTTTATAACTCCAGACTGAGCCTAACGAGCGTCCAACTTAAGAACGTAAAAGCAAAGTGTTAGGTGGGAGACAACCCACCATGGTATGATCGTTCTGTTTCAGTCTTAGATTTATTTCACTTTATTTCTATTTTTATGGTGTTATTGACTCTTCTCATAATTTCTGCATATAGCCTGCATTCATGTTTGCATTAACATTCTACATATTTAAAAAAAAAAACACACGCACGCGACGCGTAAGCGTCGCTGACGCGTCCGCGTCACGTGTGTCTTCTGAAGAAAAGAAAATTGAACAGAAAGTCACGCGAAAGCGTGGCTGGAGGCGTGCCTTAAGCACAATCATGTTCACGCGACCGCGTCAATGACGCGTCTGCGTCATTTTGGAAACGAGCCTCCCACGCGTCCGCGTCACCCACGCGAACACGTGCCCCTAAAAATCGACGTAAAAGAGGTGTATGGCAGCAAGTTATGATGGAGCTGGGCTAGAATGATGCTGGAAGCACCAACCCCATCTCGCGACCGCATGCCTCACGCGGCCGCGTCGTCCTTAAAAAATGGCCATTCACGCGATCGCGTCAACCACGCGATCGCGTCACCCTAAAATTTGGCAAATTGGGTTTGAAACAGAGAGTTGCACGAACGCATGGCTGCCCTCGCGCCATTCGCCCAAATCACGTCACGCGACCGCGTGACCCACGCGTCCGCGTCACTTGACAAATATCACACACCACGCGACCGCGTGACTCACGCGTCCGCGTCGCATGCGGCGCACAGATTATCCACATCAGCCAAAATATCTTATCTTTTCTTCCCCAAATCCTAATTTTTCTATCCCCTTCTTATTTCTTTCTTCTTCCTTTTTTCCTTCCTTATTCTTTGTCACTTTTTACCTTCTTCTTCCTTATTTTTCACATCCATTATCAAGGTTCTTTTCTTTCTTTCTTTACTTTTTACTTTTCCTTTATTATTTTTATTTATGTTTTCTTTTTTCTTTTTACTTTCATTATCTATATTTTCTTTCTCTTTCTTTTCCATTTTATTCTTTTAATTGGTGTTAGCAATTTAACTAGGTGATTCTTTTCTTTTATAATTTTTGCTTGTGAGTTATTGTGGAATCGTTTGACAATTATATATTACTTTTCATAAGGGATTGCTTGCATGTTCAAATTCCTACTTCCAATAACATATTTGCCATGCATGCCAAGTGTTTGTGAAAAAGCCCGTATGGCACTGTGTATTATTTTAAATTATTCTATTCTACTACTTTTGAAGGTTGTGGTAGGCTTAGAGAAGGGGGTTGAATCTATGCCTTCCTTTTAAGTTGCTGTTATTATCCTTTTAAAACAAACTTTCAATTCTGATTCTGTTTGTACTCAGCAGCGGAAATTTATGAGACAATTTATTTTTGTCTCATGAATATCAGAAAACAGAACACAGCAGAGAAGAGAAAAGCTAACACCAGCATGTATCCTGGTTCGGTTGCCTTGTGCTATGAAACCTACGTCTAGTCTCCTCCACAACTATGGAAGAATTTCACTATAGTTAACAGTATTACATACACTAATTTCACAGGATTGACCCAATCCTTTCACACTCAAGTTCTAACCTAACTTGACATTGGTTATGCTAATGCCTAACTATTCACTCTTAGTGCTAATCCAACTAAGAAAGGGATACCTTACAGATACAAGATACATGACATAAACATACCTAAAGAAATCTGAAAATAACTCTAGGCTTTTTTCTCAAGTGTATCACTCAGCCTTTTTCCACTCATGGCTTTTACTTGAGCTTTCTCACAATGTCTTTTCTCACAAGAAATTACAGAAAGATAAACATAGAAAAGTACATTACAATCTGTAAAACATGAAGGAGATTGACTTCATCAACAGCCTCTGTGCTATGCGAAAAACCAGATTAGCAAGCCTCTAATTCAGTTTTTCATACTGGCGGAATGCACCTTTGATTAGGTTACACTGTCCAGTTAGTTGAACTTCTTCAAAGAGCTCTCTCAGAACAAAACCTCTATTCACTGGTTTTCTCTCCTTGGTTTCTGAATGAACAGCAAACCTCTTTTATCTCCTTGCATGTTGCTGGGTTCTTCTTCCAAGGTCAACACCTTGAGCCTTGAGCTTCACCAACCCACAGATTCATTTTTTTTCCATTAAACCTTAGAGTAGAAACTTTGTTTCTGACTTCTTCATCTTGACCGAAAGCCATAAAGCAGCAACCACAAAAATCTTCCAATGGTCAACTTGATCTGAGCCCTTGAAAACCAACTTGGTCCCCAAGACATGTTTGATACCGTGGATTTATAGCAGAGAGGAACAGAAATTCTCTTTTCCATATAGCTCAAAACGGAGTGGCAGAGAGTTGAAGATTGAAGAGGAGAAAGTGTGTTGCATGTAAAAGGAAATGGGTTACCTTTAACCTAAGCTTGATTTAGTTTGAAATCGTTGATTAGACTTCTGAGTTTCAAGCTTGGACTTTCTCTTTCTTGCTTCTTTGATGATCACCTTAGGGAAGAAGCTTTCTCTTTCTCTTTCTCACTTTTCTGAATTTTGTGATTTGACATGGTCAGAGAAAAAGGAATGTTGCTTTGGTAAAAACAAGTGAGAGGGAATGAGGACTTCAATCTTGTATGAGAAGCTTGGATCAACTTGAATTGATGGAACGGGCTTGGATCGGGTTTGATTAGCTTGGCCCCATTGGTTCCTTTGGCTTCTTTCTTTGCTTTTCCTTGGACTTCTATTTTTTGCTTTCAGCCCACCATTCTTGCCATTTGCTTTACATTCCATTTGGGCTATAAAATTGAATTTTGGCCTGCAACAATAAATAATTAGTAATATTTAATTTATAATTATTCAACACAAATTATTTATTTTGCCCAAAAATAATGTTTGTCATCACTAATTAATTAGTTAATTTCTTAACTCAACAATCTCCCCCTTGATGAGAAACATGATTTAAGCAATAATCAAAAGGAAATGAATTTGAGTAAGGTTTAGAAACTCCCTTTGATTTTGTCATTTGCTTTTATGTTGCTCCCCCTTTCCTTTTCAAGATTAGCTCCCCCTAGATTTATGCTTTCCTCTTTGTTCCTATTTTACATTGTACTTAAAAAGAGCACAATAAAGAGCTACACACATTTATCTTGTCTAAGGGATATCAAACAAACAACACCACATAATCAGCCCAACATCAAGCTAATATCAGCAGCACAATGATTCAACATGTGAAAGCAATTTTTAATACAGCAATCAGATAAAAATCCCAAAAGAAATACTAGTAGCTGCAGCAATGCCAAAAAAGAATCCTAGGACACATTTACCATCCTATTGCTATTACTCCCCCTTTTGTCATCAAGGGCGGATAATAAGCATGATCAACAAAAACAATGTCTTGAATCCTGCAGAAAAGAGTTAGTGCACAGTCCAAAATAGGAAGTAAACTAAACATAAGTGCAGCAGTATTTAGAGTATTACAGTCATCCAAAACAACAAACAAACTAGTTCAGAAGTATCAAGGTAAACAGAATTCTTGAGACAGAATGAGCAGACAGCAGCAGCTTCATGAAACAATCCTAGGCATCCGAACCATTTCCCTCCGAATCAACTTATTCATCAGCATCAGTGGCAGGGTCTTCATCCTTTTGAAGGTTATCAATGAAAGTCATGAACACAGCCACTCTATCTCTTAACTTACGGAGGAAATTCTCGTGCTTGCTTGATAGCTTCCTTTGCTCTTTGCTCAGAGCAATCAAGTGATTTGATTGGGAGACAAACTCCTGAACAACATCCTTGACAACATTCAGCAGGGCAGATTTCTGGCCAGTAGAGATAGAAGTCCCCTCGGTGGAATGAGGAGGAGATTCCTCAGGGATAAGGTCATCATCAACATCATCCAATACCACTCTCTCTGAACGAGTGGGTCCCTTTTGTCGTTTCACTGAACCACCCCCTTTTAGATATGAATGTCGCTTAACCTGAGGACACAGACAATAGTGCCAACACAACATATTGCAAACTATGGTAGCATGTAACAAACAATTCACCAGCACAACATAAAGTTCAAATGACTTAAAGTCATCCAAGTTTAGTTCACAAACAAGTCAGATATGTTCAGTTCACAACCAAGTCAAACAGGTTTTATTTCATAAACACAAGTCAATTAACAAACACAAGATTAATCAAAACTAATATCCAATAATCTCAGTAAGTCTTATGTCTTATCAAGCCTCATATATGCATTTTTCTTCCCTTTTGTTATCAAGGTGGAAGAAATAAAACAAAACAGAACCTGCAAAATAGAATTCTCAAACAAGACATTAGCACAATTAAAACAGAAGTTGCAGTTTTCCAAAAATTGAAATGATGATAAAGAGAAATGTTAAGAGACATGCACAATACATGAATAGGTTTGCAATTGCAGCAAGTTAAGAGTGTTCTTGGAAAAAGAAAGTTCAGAACCCTATTCCAAAAAAAGTTCAGAGCCCAGAAGATAAAATTCAGAGTGATGGTTCTTCTTTTGCCCAGAATTTTCTCATCCGAACCTATGAGACAAAGACTTCAACAAACACATCAGTAATTTTCAAACAATGAATCATAGCTTAAAATTCCTAAGCTAGTCCTAAGTATGCAGAATCTGTCCTCAGCAAGTGGTTTTGTAAAAGTATCTACTAATTGCTCCTCTGATTTAACAAATTGAATGCAAATATCTCCTTTTTAGACATGTTCTCTTATTGAGTGAAATTTCACTTCAATATGCTTAGTCCTACGGTGCAAAACTGGATTTTTAGAAATATTAATGGCACTCATATTATCACACATCAAGGAAATATTTTCAGCCTTTAATTTGTAATCAGCAAGCTGTGTTTTTAACCATAAAAGCTGAGAACAACAAGAAGAAGCAGCAATATACTCAGCCTCTGCAGTAGATAAGGCCACTGTTGGTTGCTTTTTACTTGACCAAACATTCAATGACTTTCCAAGGAAACAACATAAACCAGAAGTGCTCCTTCTATCAACTCTATCACCAGCAAAATCTGCATCACAATAACCAACTGCAAAAAAATCATCAATCTTAGGATACCAAAGACCAAAATTGGATGTGCCATGAACATATCTAATGATCCTTTTAACTGCAGAAAGATGTGACTCTTTAGGTTTGGATTGGAACCTAGAACACAATCCAACACTTCGCACAATATCAGGCCTAGAGGGAGTTAAGTACATAAGAGAACCAATCATTCCTCTATACCTAGTCTCATCAACATCTTTCTCAGTTTCTCCCTTATCTAATTTAGAACTAGGATGCATGGGAGTTCCCATGGGTTTGGCATTTTCCATACCAAATTTCTTAACTAATTCCTTGGCATACTTTTCTTGATGAATGAAAATACCTTTTTCAGTTTGTTTAATTTGCAGCCCAAGGAAGAAATTAAGTTCACCCATCATACTCATGTCAAATTCACTTGTCATGAGTTTTCCAAATTCAGAACAAAGGGATTCATTGGCTGATCCAAAAATAATGTCATCAACATATATTTGGACTAGAATAAAAGAATCATTAGAGTTCTTGATAAATAGAGTTGTGTCAGTGGTGCCTCTTTGAAAACCATTTTTCAAAAGAAAAAAGCTAAGTCTCTCATACCAAGCTCTAGGAGCTTGTCTTAAACCATAAAGAGCTTTAGATAATTTGAAAACATAATCAAAATGCTCTTTATTTTCAAAACCAGGAGGCTGCTCCACATACACTTCTCTATCTATCACTCCATTCAAAAATACACATTTCACATCCATTTGATATAATTTAAAACCACAATGTGCAGCATAAGCTAAGAGAAGTCTTATGGCTTCCATTCGGGCAACAGGGGCAAAGGATTCATCAAAGTCTATTCCTTCTTCTTGGTCATATCCTTGTGCCACTAGCCTTGCCTTGTTTCTTGCAATGCTACCATCTTCTCCCAACTTGTTCTGAAAAATCCACTTGGTGCCGGTCACTTTCTTTCCACTTGGCCTTGGAACCAAAGTCCATACTTGGTTCTTTTCAAACTCAAGAAGCTCATCCTCCACAGCTTTAACCCAAGAAGGGTCACTGAGTGCTTCCTTGACATTTTGAGGTTCAATTTGTGAAAGAAGGGCAATGTTTGATCCTTCATTTGCCTTTCTAGTGGAAGACCTTGTTTGCACTCCATGAGAGACGTCCCCAATGACAAATTCCTCAGGATAATTCTTTAAGAATCTCCATTCATGAGGTCTGGTGGACTTGGATGCAGATTGAGATACCAAGGGATTCTGGGTGCTGCTGGCTTCAGGATTTCCTTCAGATTCATGAGACAAAATGGAATTGTCTCTCGAATTTTCAGCAGTTGCAGTTTCTGGTTCAGTTTGACCAGAATGTCCTTTCTCTTGATTTTGTACAGTTTCAACTTCCTTTTGAGCTTGATTTCCTGCATCACAATCTTCCAAAATGCTTTGCACCAAGTTAGTATCACAGAATGTAACATGTATGGACTCCTCAGTAATTCTAGCATCTTGATGATAAACCCTATATGCTTTACTAGTTGTGGAATATCCTACAAACAAACACTCATAAGCCTTTGGATCAAATTTTCCCAAATTTTCTTTGTTATTTAAAACAAAACATTTGCATCCAAAGATGTGCAAGTAATCTAAGTTTGGTGGGTAGCCTTTCCAAAGTTCATAAGGGGTTTTCTTCAAAAATTTCTTTATGATTGTTCTATTTAAAATGTGGCAAGCTGTGTTTACCGCTTCAGCCCAAAGGAATTTTGGAACATTACTCTCACAAAGCATAGCTCTTGTCATCTCTTGTATGCTTCTGTTTCTTCTTTCCACAACAACATTTTGTTGTGGTGTTCTTGGACAAGAGAAGTTGTGAGATATTCCAAATTCCTCACAAAAGTATTCAAACAAATTATTTTCAAATTCAGTTCCATGATCGCTTCTTATAGAAGAGATTTTCAAATCCTTTTCAGTTTGAATTTTCTTGCAAAAAGGTTCAAAGGCCGAAAAGGCTTCATTTTTGTGTACAAGAAATAAAACCCAACCAAACCTAGTGTAGTCATCCACAATTACTAAACCATAATGTTTACCACCTAGGCTTTGAGTTCTTGTTGGACCAAAAAAATCAATGTGTAGCAACTCAAGTGGTCTTTTAGTAGAGATGTCTTCCTTTGGTTTAAAAGAACTTTTTGTTTGTTTTCCCATTTGGCAAGCATCACAAGTGATGTCTTTGTCAAACTTTATCAAAGGAAGACCTCTTACTAATTCTTTCTTTACAAGTTTGTTTATTTGAAACATACTTGCATGGCCCAATCTCTTGTGCCATAACCACTTTTCAGATTCTTTAGAATGAAGACAAGCTACATTTTGATCCTTTAGTTCATCAAGAGTAAGTCTATACATATTGTTAAAACGCTTGGCAACAAACATCACTTCATTTGTTCTTTCATTAACAACACAGCATTCAAGTCTTTTGAAAATTACTAAATATCCTAAGTCACACAGCTGACTTATACTCAAAAGGTTGTGCTTCAAACCACATACCAAAAGTACATCATCAATGAAAGTAGATTGTTCAATACGTACTTTTCCAACAGCAATGATTTTACCTTTACCATCATCTCCAAAAGTCACAAAACCTCCATCATACTTATTTAGTTTGATGAAATAAGTTGACCTTCCAGTCATGTGCCTTGAACATTCACTATCCATGTACCACATGTCCTTTTTGTTCTTGGATGCTAGGCAAATCTGCATGAAGAGTTTCAAGTAGCCTTAGGTATCCAAATTAATTTGGATCCTTTGAAGTTAATCTATCTTGGTTGCCCAAGAGCATTGAAATCACAAACAACATTATAAACTTTGTTTCTTACAACTCTCTTTTCAATGAAACATTGTGTATATGAGTGACCAAATTTCTTGCAATTGACACAATGATTTTCTGATGTGTGTCGCTGAAATTGAGGTGAGTTATATTGCTTGAACTGATTAAAGTGTTGAAATTTTCTGGTTTTTGGAGGAGATGCATTTCTTTTGACAAACTGATTTTTATTAAAGTTATTCCTCTTTGCAAAAGCATTTTCACCAGAGTTTCTTTGAACATTTTTACCTTTCGAAAATGAGGTTTTGTTGTAAAATGGTGGTTTCTTGAAAGCAACCTCATTTTTTGAAATGTATCCCAAACCTGGCCGGTTTGAACTCGGATCAGTTCTTGGTGAAGGCTCGGTTTCACTTGTGTACACTTCATCAAATTTTTCTTCAAAAGTTGAAACATATCCAATACCCGATTTGTTTGGTATGGATTTGGTATTTGATGAAGAAGCCACAAATTTTATAGAGGAAGTGTTGGAAACTGCATCTTCCTTGGCTACGTAGCCTAAACCAGATTTTTCAAACAATGGTCTTTGACTTGCAAGTAATTTGTCTAAGTTACTAGAACCTTGAGCAAATTTTGCTAAGTCACCATTCAGCCTTTTAATCATATCATTTAATCTTTCATTTTCAGCAATTAACTCATGAGAAGGATCCACAATGTGATTTTAGAAATCTGTTTTCTTCAATGATGTCCAAAGCACATTCAGTTTCCTTCACTTTTTCTTTTAAAAAATCATTTTCAGCTCTTAACACATCTCTTTCAGATCTGCATTCATTGTACTTGTCAAGCAGTTTTGAGGTGTTTAAAGTGAGATCATCAATAATAGCCTTTAGATCATCCATAGACAAATCAAAGTAATTTACCTCATCAAAATTTTTGTTTCCAGCCATGAAACAGTCTTTGTCTTCACCTTCAGACTCTTCTTCCTCATTGGAGTCGTTCTCGAGATCCTCCCAAACTGCCATGAGCATTCTCTTCCTTTCCTTCTTTCCTTTGTCCTCCTTTTTTAGCTTTGGACAGTTTAGCTTGAAATGTCCAGCCTCCTTGCAATGATGACACGTCACCTTGCTCAAGTCCATCTTGTAATCCTTTGAGCTTGAACCCTTGTATTTACCCTTGTTCCTCATCATCCTTTTAAATCTCCTAGCAAAAAACAAAAGCTCATCATCTAAAATACTATCATTAGACTCACTCTCTTTTGGTTCTATTTGTGACTTGAGGGCTATTCCCTTTTTCTTTGAGTCTGTGTTTGTGTGTGCGGCTTCATAGGCAAGGAGTTTTCCTCTCAGCTCATCATAGGTTATGGGACTTATGTTGTTACTCTCGGTTAGGACAGTGGCAGTGTTTTTCCATTCTTTTGTGAGGCTTCTAAGGAGTTTTCTCACCAAGGTTTGTTCTGCATAGTTTGTACCCATAGCATCAAGGTTGTTGATTATGATTGAGAATCTCTTAAACGCTTCATCAATTCTTTCTCCATCCTTCATGCTAAACATCTCGTACTCTTTTCGCAGCATATCAATCCTCATTTCTTTGACTTGTTTAGTGCCTTCGTGTGTAACCTGGATTTTTTCCCAGATTTCTTTGGCTGTCTTGCATCTAGACACCTTCCGGTACTCTTCAAAGTTGATAGCACAGTGAAGAAGGTTGATTGCTTTAGCATTTAGCTCTATCTTCTTCTTATCATCTTCATTCAATTCAGCTTCTTCTTTTGGAGTCACCACTCCATCAGCACTTACTTTTGTTGGGATCTTTGGACTGCTCACAACAATCTTCCATATGTTGTAGTCAATGGATTGGATGAAAATTCTTATCCTTTCTTTCCAGTAGGAGTAGTTCTTCCCGTTGAAGAAAGGTGGCCGGTTGTTTGACTGGCCTTCAGTGAGGGTGTAGGCAACTGTGGTTGTGCCCAAGTTGTTTGCCATTGGATCTTTGCTCCAAGCGGTTAAGCTTGATTCTTGAGACCTTAGCTCCTGATACCAATTGAAGGTTGTGGTAGGCTTAGAGAAGGGGGGTTGAATCTATGCCTTCCTTTTAAGTTACTGTTATTATCTTTTAAAAACAAACTTTCAATTCTGATTCTGTTTGTACTCAGCAGCAGAAATTTATGAGACAATTTATTTTTGTCTCATGAATATCAGAAAACAGAACACAGCAGAGAAGAGAAAAGCTAACACCAGTATGTATCCTGGTTCGGTTGCCTTGTGCTATGCAACCTACGTCCAGTCTCCTCCACAACTATAGAAGAATTTCACTATAGTTAACAGTATTACATACACCAATTTCACAGGATTGACCCAATCCTTTCACACTCAAGTTCTAACCTAACTTGACATTGGCTATGCTAATACCTAACTATTCACTCTTAGTGCTAACCCAAATAAGAAAGGGATACCTTACAGGTACAAGATACATGACATAAACATACCTAAAGAAATCTGAAAATAACTCTAGAATTTTCTCTCAAGTGTATCACTCAGCCTTTTTCCACTCATGGATTTTACTTGAGCTTTCTCACAATGCCTTTTCCCACAAGAAATTACAGAAAGAAAAACATAGAAAAGTACATTACAATCTGTAAAACATGAAGGAGATTGACTTCATCAACAGCCTCTGTGCTATGCGAAAAACCAGATTAGCAAGCCTCTAATTCAGTTCTTCATACTAGCGGAATGCACCTTTGATTAGGTTACACTGTCCAGTTAGTTGAACTTCTTCAAAGAGCTCTCTCAGAATAAAACCTCTATTCACTGGTTTTCTCTCCTTGGTTTCTGAATGAATAGCAAACCTCTTTTATCTCCTTGCATGTTGCTGGGTTTTTCTTCCAAGGTCAACACCTTGAGCCTTGAGCTTCACCAACCCACAGATTCATTTTTTTCCATTAAACCTTAGAGTAGAAACTTTGTTTCTGACTTCTTCATCTTGACCGAAAGCCATAAAGCAGCAACCACAAAAATCTTTCAATGGTCAACTTGATCTGAGCCCTTGAAAACCAACTTGGTCCCCAAGACATGTTTGATACCGTGGATTTACAACAGAGAGGAACAGAAATCCTCTTTTCCATATAGTTCAAAACGGAGTGGCAGAGAGTTGAAGATTGAAGAGGAGAAAGTGTGTTGCATGTAAAAGGAAATGGGTTACCTTTAACCTAAGCTTGATTTGGTTTGAAATGGTTGATTAGACTTCTGAGTTTCAAGCTTGGACTTTCTCTTTCTTGTTTCTTTGATGATCACCTTAGGGAAGAAGCTTTCTCTTTCTTTTTCTCACTTTTCTGAATTTTGTGATTTGACATGGTCAGAGAAAAAGGAACGTTGCTTTGGTAAAAACAAGTGAGAGGGAATGAGGACTTCAATCTTGTATGAGAAGCTTGGATCAACTTGAATTGATGGAACGGGCTTGGATCGGGTTTGATTAGCTTGGCCCCATTGGTTCCTTTGGCTTCTTTCTTTGCTTTTCCTTGGACTTCTATTTTTTGCTTTCAGCCCACCATTCTTGCCATTTGCTTTACATTCCATTTGGGCTAAAAAATTGAATTTTGGCCTGCAACAATAAATAATTAGTAATATTTAATTTATAATTATTCAACACAAATTATTTATTTTGCCCAAAAATAATGTTTGTCATCACTAATTAATTTAGTTAATTTCTTAGCTCAACAACTTTAATGCCTATTTTTCACAAAACCCCTTTTATATTTTATTAATTAAATATAATTGTCAATACAAACAGATTATTAGTTTGAAAGGCTTGGTAATCTAACTTGGACATTGAATGCTTGATCTATGCTACTCATGCCTTTGCTAGCATGCCAATAAATATCTTGCATTTAATTGCCATCACATGCACTTGCTTTATCACCTTTGATGAACTTTTCACATGTAGTCTAGACCAAGTGTTAACGACATCCTTCTTTACCGTGCATTGATTATCACCCTTAATATTCGCTCCCTTGCTCGAACCCTTAGCTTTACATATTACTTTCTTTTTCCTTTTTCAGGATGGCCACCAGGAAAGATAAAGAGAAAGATACTCCTAAACCACCAGCAAGGAGAGGAACAAAACGAGCATTAGTGGAAGAGCCATCTTCAACAGTGGTAAAACCATCAACAAAAAGAATCAAGAGGATCATCAAGGTCGATAAAAAAGAGAAAGCCTTCCCAGCAAAGGATACTGCGCGGTTCACTAACCACTACTGTGAGTAGGTGTTCCCCATCCTGGCTGAAAGGAACTATAACAATGAGCACCTTCTCATCCTCCCAACCCGCATTGCTGACATTATTGAGCCCCGCATTGAGCAAAGACAATGGGAATTCCTACGGAGACAGCCACGGTAGGTTAATCTATCATGGGTAGTATAGTTCTACTCAAATTTTCACATGCCAACCATGCAGTCTGTCTATGTCCGTCAGAAGGAAGTCCCTATAACAGAAGAAGCCATTCAACGAGCTTTAGATCTTCCCCCTGCTCCAAAAGGATTGGACGCATTCCAAGAAGCCTCACTCAAGCGCCAGACATACCAATTTGACTGGGACGCCGTTCTCAGAATTATCGCACAACCTGGCAGCATATGGATCTATGGATACCATCGATCCCGACCTAAGGGCATCTTGGCTTCAGCAGTTACTTTGGAAGCTCGAGTATGGGCACAAATCATGTCCCATTATGTCTTTCTGAGCACTCACTAGTCCTCCTTCACTGCAGACATGGCTGTTTTACTATGGTGTATCCTTACAGACCAGCACCTCAATTTACCAAGACACATTCGGCATGCTATGGGACATGTACAGATTGCGGGCAACTTACCTTTCCCAGCCCTAGTTTCAGATCTCGTCTCAACAGCCGGAGTCTCCTATAGAGCTGGGGATACCAAAGCCATGATTCCACGAGATGATCAATACGTCCCTAACGGGAAGTATATCAGACCTCCCGTAGCAACTATCAACCGGAGCATAGAACCAGCAGAAGATATTCCTTCTTCTTCCACACCACAAGCACCTTCAACAAACTAACTGCTCCACAAGATCCTTGAGAAGCTAGACCGGCTTGAACGGAAAGGAAAGCAAAGAGAGCACCATAACAAGCGCAGATTTACATACCTCAAGGAGCTTCTTGTTGGTGACCAACCACCTAGAGAAGACCCAGACACCCCGTACTCCACTTCATTTACCAGCACAGGGAGCCACGACGGTCCCGACGATGGAGATGTGCTGCCCCACCCCCCCCCTTTGTTCCTGACAGATGGCACCGAGGACGGTGCAAAGCTTTAAGTGTGGGGAGGTCGGTAATAAACCCATATTTTATATAATATTTTGTGCTTAATCTGAGTGATTTATTCAATCCTTCACCCACTTATTCATATTAATTACATGGTTTTACTTTCCCTTCCTTATTATGTGATGTATGTGAAAAACATGTTTCTTATGCTTAAAAATAATTATTTTGATTACCCTTTATTTTCATTCGATGCCGTGATTCGTGTGTTGAGTATTTTCAGATCTTCTAAGGCAGGAATGACTTAAAGGATGGAAAGGAAACATACAAAAATGGAAGGAAAGCAAAAAATAGAGCTTTTGAAGAAACTGGCAACCACGCGATCGCATGGGCGACGCGGCCGCATGCCAGCGCGAAAATTCATTGACGCGACCGCGTGATAAGGAAAACTCCAATTGACGCGACTGCGTCACCCACGCAGACGCGTGACAGAGGCCATGCACCAGAAATTGTAGAAAACGCTCATAGCGATTTCTGAGGCCCTTTTTGGCCCAAATCCAAGTCCAGAAGGCATAGACCAGAGGTTATGAAGTGGAGGAATGCATCCATTCAAAGGGAGAGTCTTGATGGGATATTTTCGCGGAGAAACGAATTTCTCCAAAACACCCAAAACTAACCGGCAAGTGCACCGGGTCGCATCAAGTAATAATAACTCACGGGAGTGAGGTCGATCCCACAGAGATTGAAGGATTGAGCAATTTTAGTTTAGTGGTTGATTTAGTCAAGCGAATCAAGATTTGGTTGAGAGATTTGTGATTTGCAGAATTTAAATTGCATAGAAAGTAAAGGAAATGGGTGAATTGCATGAAATTAAAGAGAACTGGAATTTAAAGTGCTGAATCTTAAAGAGAAAGAAATTAAATGGCAGAAACTTAGAACGCAAGAAATGTAAATTGCAGAATCTTAAAGTGCAAGAAATGTAAATGGCTTGAATTGTAAAGGGAATTGGGAGTTGGATTTGCAGAAATTAAACAAGGAAAAGTAAATTGCAACAAACAGAGAAGTAAAGGATGTCTTGAATCAAACTGG
Source organism: Arachis hypogaea (assembly GCF_003086295.3). Classification (NCBI taxonomy): domain Eukaryota; kingdom Viridiplantae; phylum Streptophyta; class Magnoliopsida; order Fabales; family Fabaceae; genus Arachis; species Arachis hypogaea. Next base: position 72,665,087 of record NC_092047.1, on the reverse strand, counting down.
ATCTTAAAACAGAAAAGTAAAATGACCATGAAAATAGTAAACAGAGGATGTAAATTGAGAATTCAGATCTCAGGACCCAAGAGACTAGAAAACCAAGTCTAGATCTCAATGCCTTCCTAGATCCAACAAGAACAATTGCAAAGGAGATTGTAAATTGCAAAGAAAGTAGATGAAGAACAATGAACCGAAACTGAAATTCAATTAAGCAGAAAATTAAACAAGATCCCAAGGTGAGATTGAAACAGAATTTCTTCAATTCTCCACCCAAAATCCAAGACAAGAAAAGTAAAGAGTGCTAGGCAAGAACAAGGAAGAAGAGAGATCAATTCTCCTCCCAAATTCTCTTCAATTAAACAACAATGCTAAGAAAAATAAAAGTGAGCTCTAAGCAAAACTCTAAAGAAAGCTATTCTGAAAAACTAAAAGGGAAGCTCCCTTAAAACTTAAATTCTAATCTATTTATACACTTTCTTCAAATGGTCTTCAAGCCTTCAATTGAGCCTTTGCTCTTGGTGGAATTGGGTTGAGAGAGGCCTTGGTTGATTGCTCTTGGAGTTTGGAAAAGAACCGAATTGAACCGGGTTGGAATCATGAAAGCTTGAGTGAAAGTTGGAGTAAAAGTTAGGGTCTAACTTTTGCTCCAACTTTTCACATCAGCACCCTTGTTTTGCTGATACCAACGTTGGGGCAAAAGTTAGGGGTCTAACTTTTGCTCCAACGTTGGCCTCCCCTTAGTTATTCATGGCGCCAACGTTAGCCAGAAAGTTAGGGGCTAACGTTGGCGCAAACTTTTGCTAGCCCAGGGAGTTTTTCAAGCGCCAACGTTAGCCAGAAAGTTAGGGGCTAACGTTGGCGCAAACTTTTGGTGCATCCAGGGAGTGTTTTTCATACCAAAAGTTAGCCAAAAAGTTAGGGGCTAACTTTTGCTCCAGCTTTTGCCCAAAAGTTAGCCAAAAAGTTAGGGGCTAACTTTTGGTCCAGCTTTTGCTTCCTCGTTCATAATTAATCCAAGACTCAAGTCATTCCTCCTTGCATCAACCTTTCTCCAAGCTTTCTTCACCTATCATTAATCAACCAAACACATCAAAGCTATGATCAAAATCATGAGATATTCATTCTTTCATAATATGTGACATTTATAGCATAAAACCTCATGAAATGGCATGAATTCATATATGGTTGATTAAATCAAAGGAAACATGAAAATCTACCAAATTGGCTTGCTTTTGGCTCAAGAAAGTGCATAATTCAATTGAAAACAAAAGAAAAAGGTGATGCTGCATAAACTTGTTATGCTACGATTTAGGAAATTGCACGATCGGCAAAATTCCTTCCGGCAAGTGCACCGGTTATCGTCAAGTAAAAACTCACAATAGAGTGAGGTCGAATCCCACAAGGATTGGTTGAGTGAGCAATTCGGATTAGAAGTATGTTCTAGTTGAGCGGAATCAAGATTTAGATGAGAATTGCGGAATGTAAAATTGCATGAATTAAAGAGCGAGAAGCTAAATTGCTGAAATTAAAAGGGATGGGGGTGATTGCATGAATTTAATTGCAGAATGTAAAGAGAAAGTGGTAGATCAGAAATGGGGGAATTCATTGGGTTATAGGAGATATTGAGATCTCCGAATCAAAACATGTTTATCTCTTCCTCAACCAATGCGTTCATTGAATTTTGCTTGGCAATCTTATATGATTGGATCCCAATCCCTTGGCTCACCAATTCTCTCTAAAAACAAACAAATTCCCAATCCCTTGGTTTAAATGTTCATAAGAAGAGATGATGCTCGATCACTGATTATACCACACAGTTTCATGAACCACAATTTGGTAGGATTACATGTCACAATATCCATCCAAACCCCAATCCAATTCACTGTGAGAAAGCTTCTCTAGCATGAATCCTCCATTCCTTTCCCAAGGTTCCGAAGGATTCCAATTATGGGTAGTTTCTTTCCCAAGACAACTACCCAATGGAATTAGATCGAGAAGCTTTCTAACAAAATTCAAGAGAAAAGATTGAAGAAGAAGATAAAACTATTATTGATTCATTGAATTACAATAGAGCTCCCTAACCCAATGAAAGGGGTTTAGTGAGTCATAGCTCTGAATTCAATTACAAAACTAAAGGAAAATGATCCAAAGTTCTCTGTGTGTAAAAACTTCCCCCTCAGGGGCTGGATTCCCCCTCAATCCCCCGTTCCTCTCAAATGCAGAAACTAAGGCCTTTAAATAGGCTCCCTAAATTACAAAATGAAAATGAAATTCAAAGCAAATTACAATCAAATGAAAATAAACTATTCTAGATGATTCTTGTGGCCTTGATTTGGTGTTGTTGATGGGCCTTGCTTGCTTGAAGGGTAGAGTGACATAATTGATCCAAAAAGGATAATGATCCATTAAACTACACTCAAACGTTGCACCCCCCCTTTCTTGAGTCGTCACTTTGTTCTCTTGTCAACCTTGCCAATTTGATGTAAAATATAGACTATTATACCTCGTTGGAAAGCTATGGATGTCAGCTTTCTAACGCAACTGGAAGCACCTCAATTGGATTTCTACAACTCGAGTTATACTCCATGGAAGGTGAAGAGGTCAGCTGGCCTGATTGCATGTTGGTACTATGCTCTTCTATGCACATTACGGGGCTGTTTTCTCCCTCAATTTTTAGTATCCACCATGCATGCCATATATGCTTGGAAAGCTCTAGATGTCTTCTTTCCAATGCATTTTGAATCACCTCATTTGGAGTTTTGTAGCTCAAGTTATTTATGTTTGAAGAAGGCATGGTCAAGCTGTTCCATATAACACGTTTAAGCTCCAGTTTAAGCTTAAACTGGAGCTTAAACGCTGGCACTCCCTGGAGGCACAAGCTCGAGCACGTTTAAGCTTCAGTTTAAGGTTAAACTGAAGCTTAAACGTGGAAATGAGAAAGCAACCCTGGAGGAGAAAAATAGTCGAACACGTTTAAGCTCCAGTTTAAGGTTAAACTGGAGCTTAAACGTGGAATGCTCCTGGTGCCTTTCTTACTTCTGGCGTTTAACCTCCAGTTTAAGGTTAAACTGGAGGTTAAACGTGGAAATGCTCCCCTGGTGAGATTCTCACTTCTGGCGTTTAACCTCCAGTTTAAGGTTAAACTGGAGGTTAAACTTCAATTCCAGCATTATATGGCTTGGTAGTTTAAGTTCCAGTTTAAGCTTAAACTGGAACTTAAACTCCACATGTGATATTCAAGCTTCCTTTATTGATTTTGTTGCTTCCTTGCCTAGCCTCTTCTTCCCTGAAATCATCCAAACAATTGCATCAAAGTCTTGCAAAATTTCATGAGAAATCTTCCATTCATAGCATTCAAGTAATATAACTAAAAACTCATGGAATTTGCATCAAAATCTTCATGTTGAATGATTTAAGACAAGCATGACTATTTGGCCCAAATGATTACTTAAGGCTCAAGAAAATGCATAAAACAACTAAAAATAAAAGAAAAAGGCTAGTGAAACTAGCCTAAGATGCCTTGGCATCACAACACCAAACTTAATCCTTGCTTGTCCCCAAGCAAGTTCTGAATTATTGAGAAGAAAGAATGAAACAGAAAGTAAATTCATTAGCCATATCAGTAAGTAATTGACATTGATTAATGGCGTGTTCATGCAGAAAGTTGTTGCAGCATCACTTTATTGTTTCTTAGGTAAGAATGTCACTTTTTATGTTTCCACTAAAACACTGCTATGGCCTCTTGTTATTCACATATCCTTGGCAAGTTTCTTTTCTTTGTTTTTCTTTTTCTTTGAGCTTATTTGCTCCTTGTTGCTCAGTGTCATGTGTTGCACAAGCCTTTGGCATTTTCTTTTTCTTATCAGTGCACTACACATATCCACTACAGGCATTTTAGTTCATATTTCTTCTTGAGACATTGGTACCCAGCACCTCTTTGTGTACTAAATGTTTTGTATTTAGGTTGCTCTTGATAATGGACTTTTGGTTGATAATCCCGGGTTAGTTAACCCAAGTTACCAAGTGTTGAAACACTCCTCAGAACCTATTCATCCAAGCATATCCTTAATACATAAACACCACAGGCATTTGTCTCAGAAGTTCAAACCATTGGTGCCTAGCTTATTTTCTCAATTTTTTTTTTTTTGCTTTTTGGTTGCCCCTTTTCAGTGGCTTTTTCTTCTTCTTCTTCTTTCTTTTTCATGGCCAAAGACATTTATTCATCAAGATCCATAGACAGCATCCTAAATTCCACTAAAAGTGACAATTCTAACTTTATTTCTTAGTGAGCTGACTATTCAATCAAACATGCATACCACCACTTAATCTTATTTGATTTCTTACTAAATGGAATTGAGTTACTTTTGTTCAAACTTTTCTTTTATTTTTGGAAACAGAACAAGCATGGCAAGCATACATTTAAGCAAGTGAAGTTTATCCAGACACTTAGACTATCACTTATTTGGAAATTAAACAAACAGACAAACAAAAACTGCAATGACTCAAACTTAAAGCAGGGGTGCATGCAAACTTCCAATATCAGCAATTCAAAGTACAAGCAATTAAGTGACAATACAACCTTTTAGCATCTTCTTTGTTGTTCATCATCCTTCCTAGCCTTGGTGTTCTCTTTGATGATGATGTATATTCCTTCCATGAGATTGATTGTCTTCCTGCAAAGCTATTAGAAGTTGCTTGTTCCCCAAGCACTTTGAGAATTGGTTAGCATGCATGTATGTTTGTAGGCCTCTGAACTTAGATTGGTGTGTGAACACCAAACTTAGTTCCTTGCCATATGCAGCAATTTGGATCATATGCAGAAAACCTCATGTGCTTTTATTAAGAAAATAACTATGAACTAGAAATTAAACTATTGTTTAAGTAGTTTCCCTGATTGGTTGGAGCTAGTGACTAGTCATGCTGAGGTAGAAATGTGCTTTTAATGAAGTTTTTGGTGGAACACCAAACTTAGAATCTCACATTCACCCTTGAATTGTTTTGGTGTGCAACACCAAACTTAGCTCCTTGCAATACAGATAAATCTACTTAACTCTTTTATTGAAATAACTAGAAAAGAAAAACTACCTTTGGTTGGGTTGCCTCCCAACAAACGCTTGTTTACTGTCATTAGCTTGACATGCTGTTCCTGACTTTCTTCCTCTTCCTCCAGTTTGTTAAGAGGAATGACTTCAAGTGGATAAAGGAGCTAGTTAGTGCCCCTTGTTGTGAATGCCTCTTTCCAGCAAGCTTTCCCTTGTGATTGGCTTGAGTGAACTTGCTTGTTGGCTCAGGAGTTGGATTGTTCTTCGACCTTCTCTTCTTCATGGATATGGTCCTTTGTTTCTCGGTCACAATCCTCATTTTGGTGCTTGTTTCTACTGCCTTCACATCCTTGATCTCAGAACTTGGTTGTTGTTGGACAGTTGGAGTATCCTATTCATCAAAAGCTTCCTGAATTTGTGGTTCAATGAACCCTTCCTCTTTGCAACTCTCTGTTTCATTGGAGTGTGATCTCCCTTGATTGACTTTCTCCATTTCTTGTTCTTCTGATTCCTCCCTTGGGTTTGCCATGGTATCACTAGAAGAATTGTGGGTAGGGATTTGCTTTGATAGATATCCAATTTGTGCTTCTAGCTTTTGAATAGCAGCACCTTGATTTTGTAAGTTGGATATCACTTCTTCCTTAAAGCCTTTCAAATCGGCCACATCTCTGCCCATGGTTGCAATCATTCCTTCTATCCTGTTTAATTGATCTTGAAATTGTTGGCTCGGATTAGGTTGGTGGGGTTGATTATCTTGGCTGTGATATGGTGGCTGGGAGTATGTGTTTTGTGTGGGCTGATAGAGTCTTTGGTTGGAGTGTTGGTAGTGGTATGACTCTTGTGTGTAGTGGAATGAGTCTTGTGGATAGTGAAATGAATTGTATGAATTTGAGAAGGAATTTTGTGCTGAGAAATGCTCAAGTGATGAAGAATTTGGATATGTAAAACTAGGAGGTGAGGTTGGATAATTCAGAGGTGATGGCTCTTGATGAATGGGGTGTGAATAAGTGAAATCTCTTTGGTTTTGATCTTCCCAGCCACAACTTGAGTAGTGATCAAATTCACCAAAACATGGACCATTTTGTGGCTCTGGGAAGTACCCCGTTTCCTGTTCCTGATACTCCCACCCACCATGAGCATAATAACATGAATCATTCTGTGGTGGTGGAGAGTTTCTCATGAATTTTGATTGACCAAAAGATGATGGATACTCCTTTCTTTTTTGCAATGTGCTCAGTCTCAAACAATACTCATCCAAAGATAGTGGAAATTCCATAGTGAGGCAATATCACAAACAGCTAGTGGTTAGTATGCTAACAAGTGAATAAGCAAAGAAAACAAATTAAAATTTGCAGAAATTAGCAGTAATAAACTGAAACAAAAACTATTAACAAAAGAAAAGAAAAATTGCTCAATCTAGTTAACTTCCAATTGGAGAATTGTCAATCGAAAACCAATCCCCGGCAACGGCGCCATAAACTTGATGCTGCATAAACTTGTTATGCTACGATTTAGGAAATTGCACGATCGGCAAAATTCCTTCCAGCAAGTGCACCGGTTATCGTCAAGTAAAAACTCACAATAGAGTGAGGTCGAATCCCACAAGGATTGGTTGAGTGAGCAATTCGGATTAGAAGTATGTTCTAGTTGAGCGGAATCAAGATTTAGATGAGAATTGCGGAATGTAAAATTGCATGAATTAAAGAGCGAGAAGCTAAATTGCTGAAATTAAAAGGGATGGGAGTGATTGCATGAATTTAATTGCAGAATGTAAAGAGAAAGTGGTAGATCAGAAATGGGGGAATTCATTGGGTTATAGGAGATATTGAGATCTCCGAATCAAAACATGTTTATCTCTTCCTCAACCAATGCGTTCATTGAATTTTGCTTGGCAATCTTATATGATTGGATCCCAATCCCTTGGCTCACCAATTCTCTCTAAAAACAAACAAATTCCCAATCCCTTGGTTTAAATGTTCATAAGAAGAGATGATGCTCGATCACTGATTATACCACACAGTTTCATGAACCACAATTTGGTAGGATTACATGTCACAATATCCATCCAAACCCCAATCCAATTCACTGTGAGAAAGCTTCTCTAGCATGAATCCTCCATTCCTTTCCCAAGGTTCCGAAGGATTCCAATTATGGGTAGTTTCTTTCCCAAGACAACTACCCAATGGAATTAGATCGAGAAGCTTTCTAACAAAATTCAAGAGAAAAGATTGAAGAAGAAGATAAAACTATTATTGATTCATTGAATTACAATAGAGCTCCCTAACCCAATGAAAGGGGTTTAGTGAGTCATAGCTCTGAATTCAATTACAAAACTAAAGGAAAATGATCCAAAGTTCTCTGTGTGTAAAAACTTCCCCCTCAGGGGCTGGATTCCCCCTCAATCCCCCGTTCCTCTCAAATGCAGAAACTAAGGCCTTTAAATAGGCTCCCTAAATTACAAAATGAAAATGAAATTCAAAGCAAATTACAATCAAATGAAAATAAACTATTCTAGATGATTCTTGTGGCCTTGATTTGGTGTTGTTGATGGGCCTTGCTTGCTTGAAGGGTAGAGTGACATAATTGATCCAAAAAGGATAATGATCCATTAAACTACACTCAAACGTTGCACCCCCCCTTTCTTGAGTCGTCACTTTGTTCTCTTGTCAACCTTGCCAATTTGATGCCAAATATAGACTATTATACCTCGTTGGAAAGCTATGGATGTCAGCTTTCTAACGCAACTGGAAGCACCTCAATTGGATTTCTACAACTCGAGTTATACTCCATGGAAGGTGAAGAGGTCAGCTGGCCTGATTGCATGTTGGTACTATGCTCTTCTATGCACATTACGGGGCTGTTTTCTCCCTCAATTTTTAGTATCCACCATGCATGCCATATATGCTTGGAAAGCTCTAGATGTCTTCTTTCCAATGCATTTTGAATCACCTCATTTGGAGTTTTGTAGCTCAAGTTATTTATGTTTGAAGAAGGCATGGTCAAGCTGTTCCATATAACACGTTTAAGCTCCAGTTTAAGCTTAAACTGGAGCTTAAACGCTGGCACTCCCTGGAGGCACAAGCTCGAGCACGTTTAAGCTTCAGTTTAAGGTTAAACTGAAGCTTAAACGTGGAAATGAGAAAGCAACCCTGGAGGAGAAAAATAGTCGAACACGTTTAAGCTCCAGTTTAAGGTTAAACTGGAGCTTAAACGTGGAATGCTCCTGGTGCCTTTCTTACTTCTGGCGTTTAACCTCCAGTTTAAGGTTAAACTGGAGGTTAAACGTGGAAATGCTCCCCTGGTGAGATTCTCACTTCTGGCGTTTAACCTCCAGTTTAAGGTTAAACTGGAGGTTAAACTTCAATTCCAGCATTATATGGCTTGGTAGTTTAAGTTCCAGTTTAAGCTTAAACTGGAACTTAAACTCCACATGTGATATTCAAGCTTCCTTTATTGATTTTGTTGCTTCCTTGCCTAGCCTCTTCTTCCCTGAAATCATCCAAACAATTGCATCAAAGTCTTGCAAAATTTCATGAGAAATCTTCCATTCATATCATTCAAGTAATATAACTAAAAACTCATGGAATTTGCATCAAAATCTTCATGTTGAATGATTTAAGACAAGCATGACTATTTGGCCCAAATGATTACTTAAGGCTCAAGAAAATGCATAAAACAACTAAAAATAAAAGAAAAAGGCTAGTGAAACTAGCCTAAGATGCCTTGGCATCACAAGGCTAGTGAAACTAGGCTAAGATGACTTGTCATCACAACACCAAACTTAAAGCTTGCTTGTCCCCAAGCAAGAAATGAATTATGCTCATATGTTCTTTCACTTAAGACGGATTGAAGAATGAATTGTAAGGTCCTGTGAGTGAAGTGATCAAGTAACAGTGGGGTGAACTCTAAATCATATGCTCATGCAAGGGCTTCAGTGCTCACTAGTCCTCACATATTGGGAGTCTTAGGTCTTAGGATTTTCATCTAAATGGTATCATGGAGATCTCTATATATGTAGTCACCTTGAAGCAGCTTATAGTTTCTTTGCTTTGGCCTTGACTCTAAGTGTCATGTCTCAAAGCGGCTCTTTTAAATAAGCTTTCAATCAATACTCCTAAACCAGTTGGTTTTAAGGTATTAGGTGTTAAAACACCCCTAAGGATTTACTTGCTCAAGCCTCTTTCTTTGACACAACTCAACCACAAGCATTTACTAGGCTAACAACTCTTTGAGTCATTGTTTCTTCTTTCTTTTCTGCCTAGTAATTGATGCTCAGAGCCTTGGGCCATGTTCTTTTTATCTTTGTATTTTCTTTTCTTTCTTTTGTTTTGTTTGCTGCTTCTTGGATCAATAAATTTTTGAGAATCTCCACAATACTTCTTTGAACTTCATGTCCTGCCTATGAGCTCCCATGCAAGTTTTCACAAGCATGCAACCTCAATACATAATCATACAACTAGAACCACCACTTCTCCTAATCTTTTGCTTGCCTCAAAATTGTTTAATTCCTCAATCCTTCTTTTCAAAGAACTTTCATGTGATGCAATTCTTGAATCATTGAGTACAAACAAGTTTTGAAGAGAAAAATGTTGTGAATGATCAAGCATCTTGCTTATTGAATTACAGAAAAACTATGCTATGCAGACAGATAATCAGGGAAACTAAACCACTCTCAATCATAGCAGTGTTTGATGTAAGATAATCACTTAACAATACAACCTTTTGGAGTTCGCTTGCTTTCCTTCTTCTCATCATCATCATTGCTGGCCTTTAGGTTCATCTTTTGTTTCTTTGGTTGATGATGCTTAATCCTTCCAAAAGCTTGTATGGACCTCTGCAATGATATTGAAAGTTGCTTGTTCCCCAAGCACTTGAAACAATGGTTAGTCTGGCTGATTTATTTATGGGCTTTTGAACTTACTTTGGTGTGAGAACACCAAACTTAGTACCTTGCCAATGGGTTTCATGCATCAAATTAACCATGTGTAATAACTTTTTTCTTTTCTTCTTCTTTTTCAAAAGCAATAAAACTGAAAACTAGGAAACAGCAGAATAGTTAACTAGTTCATCCAACATGCTTGAAGCCAGCATTATGCAGAGAGTGAGAATGTGTTTTATAATGGGATTTTGGTGAAACACCAAACTTAGAATCCTGCATTCTCCTTTAGATTGTTTTGGTGTGCAACACCAAACTTAGCTTCTTGCATTATAGATAGAACTAATTAACCTTTTTATTAAAATAGTTATGAACAGAAAACTACCTCAGGTTGGGTTGCCTCCCAACAAGCGCTCTTTTATTGTCACTAGCTTGACATCCTTCATCCTCTGATCATGGAAGTTGAGGTTTCTGTTGCCTTTGGTTTCCTCCTCTCACCGTAGGCTTCTCCTTGATAGTTGTTTCTTTTCCCGTAACCTTCTCACTGTTTTCCATAACTGCTTTCCCTTTCAACCCAGCAGCTTTTTCATTGTTCCTTGAGTCATCTTCAGTGGCTCTTAGGGATATATCTCCCTCTCTCTCGCCCAGTTTAGCAAGGTTTTGAACCAGTTGTTCCATGTACCTTTCAATTCTCTTGAGATATGCCTCTTGGCTTTTCCTTATATCCTCCTGCTCTATTATTGTCATTTCTTGAATTTTCATAAACCTTTCCATCATCATTTCTAGAACATAGAGTCTTTGGAAGTTTAGGATTGGTTGTGGCTATGTTAATTGTGGTGATTGATGTAAGTCATGTTGGGCAGGCGGTGAGGTAGGACAGGGCTGGAGGTGTGTATATTGGGGTGGTGTGTAGTGATTTTTGTTGGCATGGTGGTGTTTTTGCAGGTTTGGGAAGTTGGGGTTGTTATAGTTGAAGTCCCTTTGTTCCTGATGCTGAGATTCCCTCATTCTTAGATAAGAATGTGGTTTCCATGGTGGAAATTGTACATTCACTGTGGCAGAATGTAGAGAATCAATATGTCTAGCTATTGATTCCAATTGCTGCTGAGTTTGCTGGTATAGCTGTTTGTTTTGATTCATGGTTGCTCTCACTCCTTCAAGATTCATTACTTCCTTTTCTGAAATTGCATTCCGTGGCGTCTCAAACGAGTGTTGGTTATTGGCTCTTTTGTCACTGAACTCTGTAGTTCCTTGGATGGTTGCTGTTGCCTTGAGTAGGCCATCTGAGAAGTAATCTACTGCTCTTCTTGTTTCTGAGGTTAATCCTTCATAGAACGCTTGAAAATCCACCTTGTCACTTGCTTTCTTGTATCTCTCCCATGCTTTGAACAATGGTTCTTCCTCTCTTTGTATGAATGGATGTACTTCTTCTTTCATCTTGATGTGTTGTTGGGATGAGGAGAATTTGGCTAGAAACTTGACAACCAATTCATCCCAACTAGTTATACTTCCTTGGGGAAAGGTTTCAAGCCATTGTGCCGCTTCATCCTTCAGTGAGAAGGGAAATAACAAGAGCTTAATGGTATCATGGTTTACACCATTGAGATTGACAGCACCACAAGTTTTCAGAAAAATGGATAGGTGCTGTTTAGGGTCCTCCAAGGAATTTCCACCATAGGAACAATTGTTCTCTATTAGTGTAATGAGTTGTGGCTTCATGTTGTGATGTTCTTCTTTCTCAGAAACTCCTTCTTCAATGATATCATTCCTTTTGGCTGCTCTTCTTCCCTATGACATATAAATCAACAACGGAACACACAGTGATACTTTTGCAAATTGAGTATAGTCAGTTGAGACAAAACTTCAAACAGTTAGTGGGTTAGTCAAAAATTAAAGAAAAAGTGCTTGATCTAGATTACCACCTTACTTAATCATTGTCAATCTAATCAATCCCCGGAAACGGCGCCAAAAACTTGATGGGATATTTTCGCGGAGAAACGAATTTCTCCAAAACACCCAAAACTAACCGGCAAGTGCACCGGGTCGCATCAAGTAATAATAACTCACGGGAGTGAGGTCGATCCCACAGGGATTGAAGGATTGAGCAATTTTAGCTTAGTGGTTGATTTAGTCAAGCGAATCAAGATTTGGTTGAGAGATTTGTGATTTGCAGAATTTAAATTGCATAGAAAGTAAAGGAAATGGGTGAATTGCATGAAATTAAAGAGAACTGGAATTTAAAGTGCTGAATCTTAAAGAGCAAGAAATTAAATGGCAGAAACTTAGAACGCAAGAAATGTAAATTGCAGAATCTTAAAGTGCAAGAAATGTAAATGGCTTGAATTGTAAAGGGAATTGGGAGTTGGATTTGCAGAAATTAAACAAGAAAAAGTAAATTGCAACAAACAGAGAAGTAAAGGATGTCTTGAATCAAACCAGATCTTAAAACAGAAAAGTAAAACGACCATGAAAACAGTAAACAGAGGATGTAAATTGAGAATTCAGATCTCAGGACCCAAGAGACTAGAAAACCAAGTCTAGATCTCAATGCCTTCCTAGATCCAACAAGAACAATTGCAAAGGAGATTGTAAATTGCAAAGAAAGTAGATGAAGAACAATGAACCGAAACTGAAATTCAATTAAGCAGAAAATTAAACAAGATCCCAAGGTGAGATTGAAACAGAATTTCTTCAATTCTCCACCCAAAATCCAAGACAAGAAAAGTAAAGAGTGCTGGGCAAGAACAAGGAAGAAGAGAGATCAATTCTCCTCCCAAATTCTCTTCAATTAAACAACAATGCTAAGAAAAATAAAAGTGAGCTCTAAGCAAAACTCTAAAGAAAGCTATTCTGAAAAACTAAAAGGGAAGCTCCCTTAAAACTTAAATTCTAATCTATTTATACACTTTCTTCAAATGGTCTTCAAGCCTTCAATTGAGCCTTTGCTCTTGGTGGAATTGGGTTGAGAGAGGCCTTGGTTGATTGCTCTTGGAGTTTGGAAAAGAACCGAATTGAACCGGGTTGGAATCATGAAAGCTTGAGTGAAAGTTGGAGTAAAAGTTAGGGTCTAACTTTTGCTCCAACTTTTCACATCAGCACCCTTGTTTTGCTGATACCAACGTTGGGGCAAAAGTTAGGGGTCTAACTTTTGCTCCAACGTTGGCCTCCCCTTAATTATTCATGGCGCCAACGTTAGCCAGAAAGTTAGGGGCTAACGTTGGCGCAAACTTTTGGTGCATCCAGGGAGTGTTTTTCATGCCAAAAGTTAGCCAAAAAGTTAGGGGCTAACTTTTGCTCCAACTTTTGCCCAAAAGTTAGCCAAAAAGTTAGGGGCTAACTTTTGCTCCAGCTTTTGCCCAAAAGTTAGCCAAAAAGTTAGGGGCTAACTTTTGGTCCAGCTTTTGCTTCCTGGTTCATAATTAATCCAAGACTCAAGTCATTCCTCCTTGCATCAACCTTTCTCCAAGCTTTCTTCACCTATCATTAATCAACCAAACACATCAAAGCTATGCTCAAAATCATGAGATATTCATTCTTTCATAATATGTGACATTTATAGCATAAAACCTCATGAAATGGCATGAATTCATACATGGTTGATTAAATCAAAGGAAACATGAAAATCTACCAAATTGGTTTGCTTTTGGCTCAAGAAAGTGCATAATTCAATTGAAAACAAAAGAAAAAGGCTAGTGAAACTAGGCTAAGATGACTTGTCATCAAGTCTCCAATTAGTTAATTTTCCATGATTTAGATTTAGTTTTGAGAGGGAGATTCTCTCCTCTCTCTTTAGGATTAGGATTTAGATTTAGGATTTTATGCGCTTTCAGGATTATCTCTTTTTATCAGGTTCAATATTCCTTTTTATTATTTTCCCAATTTTATTTATGAATTCTTCTATGTTACAGATTACTCTTTGAATTAATGTTATTTGAGGTATTTCAGTTTATTATTACATTATTGTTATTCCCATCTGAAGACATTTTTATTCCAGTAGATTTACTTTTCTCCTTTTGGTCTTGGTTAAGAAATTAGTAACTCAGGAGTTATCAAACTCAAGCATGATTGATAATTGTTATCTTTGCTAATTGAACTGAACTTCTATAATCCCAATCTTTCCTTAGGGATTAACTAGGATTCGAAGATTAAACTAATTAGTCACTTGACCTTTCTTTGCTTTAAGTAAAGACTAATTGAGTGGAATTAAGATTCAATTTTCATCATCATTGATAAGGATAACTAGGATAGGACTTCTAATTTCTCATACCTTGGCAAAAGTTTATTTTACAGTTATTTATTTATTTTATAGTCTTTTACTTATTTTAATTGCAATTTAAATTACTTGCTCCCTACCATCAAAACCCCAATTTACAATCTTCATAACCAATAATAAGAACATACTTCCCTGCTGAGAAGACGACCCGAGGTTTAAATACTCGGTTATCAATTTTAAAGGGGTTTGTTACTTGTGACAACCAAAACGTTTGTATGAAAGGACTTTTGTTGGTTTAGAAGCTATACTTGCAACGAGGATTTATCTGCAAATTTCTAGACCACGCAAAAGTTCTCTCATCAAAATGGCGCCGTTGCCGGGGAACTGCAATCGTGTGCCTTATTATTGGTTATTGTAAATATTTTTCTTTTACTTTTTTATTTGTCTTTATTTTCCCCTTTTTATTTCTATTAGCTACTATGAATTCTCATCCCTTTCGCTTTGAGTTTGGTTCTAATGTTATTGAAAGGAATGGAAGTTATAACAGGAACATGCATCAAGGTCAGAACAATCAAAGATGGATGGAGCCAAGAGGATCTGATCAACCCTTTAGGCAACAACACCCTCCAAGATATCATGGACAAAGACCATTCTACAATGCATACAAAGCCAATAGACATGGTGGACAACCTTGTAATTACCCATAAGCCCCACCATGTTCTTATAGACCATCCTCTCAACATAACTTTGAACCACCACACTCACAAGCTCCTTTTCACCATTCACCACCGTATGATCCTCATCTACCCCGATTCCAGTCTAATTACTCCCAAACACCACCACTTCCCCATGTACCATATCCAAATCTATCACCCTGAGAATCAGAGGTTCACCTCAAGAAAATAGTAGATCAACTTCAAACAACCCTTCATCAACTGGAGCATGCAGTAAGTCTGTTATCTTCTAGACGTTCGGACATTCGAGGACTTCCCACAGCCCCATGTGGACAATCTAATGAAGAGCGTAGCATGAAGGAGATACTAGAAACTCCAGTGGACAAGACAGAGCATGGCTTCGTCCTGGAACAAGTAGAGGAAGCTGTCATTATTAAAGAAGAAGAGTTGGTTGAAGACTTAGGAGACGCTGAACCTCCATGGGAATCCAAAGTTGTGGAGCATTCTGTCAAGGATGTCACAATTGATGCTAAGGAGGATTGTGCGCAATCCCCAGAGCAAGTCTTTCATGAAGAACTAGACAGAATAATCCAAGAAGCAAGTCTCCTTGATAATGATAATCTCAAGTCAAGTTCTTCTAGTAATGAGCTTGCATCTGCAAGTAAATTCTCTGAGATCGAAGAATCTTCCCCGAGTGAATACGAAGATGATACGGAGGTAGATTTTTCTCAACCTCCTGTCTATGACTTAAGTGATGAGGAAGACATAGATGGCTTTGATCAGGACATGGATACATTTGAAGAATCTTGCAAAGAAGTGGAGAAATTTACAGAAGACCACATGGGAGTAGAACACACAGAACCACTGGAACCACCTATCCCAAGGCCATTACCACCCAATACAAGTTTCAAGTGGGTACAATCCTTAACCTTTAACTATATTTTTCCACCTGAATATGGTTTGCTTGAAACAGATGGCCAGCTTAGAGCTCTCTGCGGCTTTAAGAGTAAGCGGGAAATGGCTCGTACTCAGAGCTGGTGCACAAGGTTCAATAAGGTTCCACGCTTCGACTCGAAGTGTGCGGATTGGCATCATGATCTATCAAATGGATCTTGGAAAATGTTTGGTTATTCTGGTGAGAATCTAATTTCTAAACCGCCCGGATGGAAAAATATAGATCAAGACGAAGGCGGATTTAAAAGCCAATTTTGGGATCCTGGAATCTATTCTGACACTCGTCACCCCGGGAGCCTGAGAATCTATTTGAAGCTGCTCAGAAGCTTTACATGCCTAATTTGGGACCCCGGAGGCTATTGGCATTCCAAGCGTTGGTGGAGATTTCTGGATGAATTTAAGCACAAGCCACCATAACAGGAAGCTCATCCAATGTCCAACTTAAGGACTTTAACTAAAAGTGCTAGGTGGGAGACAACCCACCATGGTATGATCATTCCTTTTTTCAATTTTAATTTTATTCCGTTTTGTTTATTTTTGAGTTTTATTTTATTTTACTTCATTGAACCTGGAATCATGCATAACATTCATATTAGCATTGCATTCTGCATTTTGCACAAAAAAAAGAGGGTGTGCGACGCGACCGCATCATTCATGCGATCGCGTCAAGTTGCGAAAAACACTTCCCACGCGACCGCGTTATTCACGCGGCAGCGTGATCTGGAGGTCGGCGTAAACATCCAACGACCAGAAAGTTAGGCTGGAATCATGCGGCCATTGTACGTTTTGCACAAAATGCCCACGCGATCGCGTCCCTGACGCGATTGCGTCACTTGCACAACATCAATCCCACGCGACAGCGTGAGCGACGCGATCGCGTTGCATGGATTGCACAACACCCCAAAAGGAGACAGAGAGTTGCGCTGAAACGACTCTAGAATCGTGCGTTTTGCACAATTTCCAGCGACGCGATCGCATGCCCCAGGCGATCGCGTCATTCGCTCCCTAATCCATTCCTTGCGATCGCGTGTCCCATGAGATCGCGTAAACCACCATTTCAGCCCAACCACGCGACCGCGTGCCCCACGCGATCGCGTGGATTCAAATTTATAACCCCCCACCAGTCACGCGAACCCTACCATTCGCCCCCCCCCCCCCAAACCCTTCTCCTTCCTCTCTTCTTCTCCAACCACCCAACCACCACCCAGCCACCATCACCGACCGCCGCCACCACGCCGACCACCCAGACCCCGTCGCCACGCCACCCCCCTTCCTCCTTCCCCTTCTTTCTTCTTTTTCCTTCTCCTTCCTCCCTCCACCGCCACTGCCCCCTCCGCGATCACCACCACACTGCGCCGCCGTCACCGCCGCGCCCCCATCCGCCACCCAAGCCCCTTCCCTTCCTTCCCTCTCTCTCCCTCCACCCCCATTGCCCTTCCCGAAGTCCCTGCCTCCTCTGTAGCAGGCAGATCTTCAAACCACCACCACAGAGACTCCAGCTACCCACCCTTCTACTGATGACACCCCTTCACACCCTGTTTGAGTGAGCATCAGGGACGATGCTTCATTTTAAGTGTGGGGAGGTCGCCATCTCTGGCGTATTCTTTTGGTGACCACTACAGACTCTTTCATTTTATTTTGCTATTTTTCTGTATTTTTTTCTTTATTTTTATTTTTATTCTCCCAGTACTTATACATTGCTATTTTCATGTATTTATACTCTATTTTCTGCATTTCGCATTTTCAGTTCATATTTTAGCCATTTAGTTTAGTAGCAATTCTAACTTATTAGTTATAGAAATTGTGGATTAATTAGTATAGTTTACCCTTTTTAGCATAAGATAGCTTAGTTTAATTTGAAAATATAAAAAGGAAGTAAACTAGAGACTTGAACATAATAAAAACAACCCACACCTTGTATATATAGCATTATATGTTAGTTAGTTAACAACATTTTATCAAGGAGAAACACAAAGTTTAAAGCCATTCAAAATAAATTTTACATTGAGAATAATGGGAACTTTTAATTTTACTTGCATGACATACATAATTGATATATGACTTCTGAGTTAGAGAACACACAGCCTGTGAGTTTTGAGCTTAATTGTATGGTTACATTCAAACCATTTTATTTTTATTCCTGTGTGTTCCGCCCTTCTTTTATTCTGGTGTTCTTTACTTTGTTTTAATCTATATGTCCGATTATAAAATAGAAATACATACCTAGAGAGTGATTGAGGCCATTGTTTGATCTTTAGCTCACTTATCCCAAAATAGCCTACCTTTTACATCACCCTTGTTAGCCCCCTTGAGCATTTAAATCCCCTTTTATTCTATAAACCACATTACTAGCCTTAAGCAGAAAAACAAAATAAAAATCCCAAGTTGAATCCTTGGTTAGCTTAAGATAGGAAGTATGTATGGTTTAAATGTGGGAAAACCTATTGGGAACATGGATGATAAAAACAAAAGGGTAGAAAAGTTGAAAAGAATAAAATAATTCAAAATAAAAAAATTTTTTAGGAAGCATGCTCATGTGAAATCAAAATAATTGAATTACCATGTGCATTAAAAAAGTGTTATTTTTCAGTAGTTGAATAAAGGGGACACAAAAAAAATCCCCAAATGTGAAATAAAGCAATGCACATGGGATAAAAATAATAAACATTGAAACATGAGCATGTAACATCAAAAGTGGGAAAATATGGGAAAATAGGTAAAGAAGCTTTTCTTTACAAAGTATGTATGTTAGGTGAGATCTTAGACTAATTAAGGATTCACTTATTAGCTCACTTAGCCTTATACATATACCCTTACCTTTACCTTGGCCCCATTACAACCTTAACTAAAAACCTCATGATTTTTGGTATGTCTATATTCTATAATTGTTGATTGGTTAGATGAAGAACAAAGTTATAGAAAGTAAGAATAAAAAGAAGAATAGAGTAATTAACCTAATAAACACTGAGTGACTAGAGAGTAAACACAAAATCCAGTGAGGGTTCAATAGCTCATTAACATATATCTCTGCTGAAATTATTAATTGTCTTGCAAGTTTATAAAATGTTTTTCTCTCCCATTTCAATTGTAAAGGCACTTTATCAACTATCTAAGATTTGGCTATATATATATATATATGACTCCTTGAGAATGTGAATTAATTCAACTACATGTAAGCTTTATATACAAGTGAATAAAAATTAAGAATTGCGTGATTCATGTAGGTAGTTGCATTTAGAGTAGATAGCATTGCATGAGATTTGATGAGCGGATATTTTATACGCTTTTTGGGGATAATTTCATATAGTTTTGAGTATGTTTTAGTTAGTTTTTAGTCTATTTCTAGTAGTTTTTAGGAAAAAATTCATATTTCTGGACTTTACTATGAGTTGTGTATTTTTCTGTAATTTCAGGTATTTTTCTGGCTGAAATTGAAGGAGCTGAGCAAAAATCTGATTCAGGCTGAAAAAGGACTGCTGATGCTGTTGGATTCTGACCTCCCTGCACTCAAAGTGGATTTTCTGGAGCTACAGAACTCGAAATGGCGTGCTTCCAATTGCGTTGGAAAGAAGACATCCAGGGCTTTCCAGCAATATATAATAGTCCATACTTTGCACAAGGATAGACGACGTAAACTGGCGTTCAACGCCAGTTCTCTGCCCAATTCTGGCGTCCAGCGCCAGAAAAGGATCAAAAACTGGAGTTGAACGCCCAAACTGGCATAAAAACTGGCGTTCAACTCCACAAATGGCCTCTGTACGTGACTCACTCAAATCTCAGCCCCAGCACACACCAAGTGGGCCCCAGAAGTGGATCTCTGCATCATCCATCATAGTCCACTCATATTTTGTAACCCTAGGCTACTAGTTTAGTATTTAAACAACTTTTAGAGACTTATTTTGTATTTCATGACATTTCAAATCTAAACTTTGTATTCTCTGACGGCATGAGTCTCTAAACCCCATTGTTGAGGGTGAGGAGCTCTGCTATGTCTCGATGAATTAATGCAAGTATTTCTGTTTTCCATTCAAACACGCTTGTTCCTATCTAAGATGTTCATTCGCGCTTAACTGTGATGGAGGTGATGAGCTGTGACACTCATCACCTTCCTCAAATCATGAACGTGTGTCTGACAACCACCTCCGTTCTATATACGATTGAATGAGTATCTCTTAGATTCCTTAATCAGAATCTCCGTGGTATAAGCTAGAACTGATGGCGGCATTCATGAGAATCCGGAAAGTCTAAACCTTGTCTGTGGTATTCCGAGTAGGATTCAAGGATTGAATGACTGTGACGAGCTTCAAACTCTTGAAGGCTGGGCGTTAGTGACAGACGCAAAAGGATAGTAAATCCTATTCCAACCGGATCGAGAACCAACCGGTGATTAGCCGTGCTGTGACAGAGCGCGTGAGCGTAGTTTTCACTGGAAGGATGGAAGGTAGCCATTGACAACGGTGATCCACCAACACACAGCTTGCCATAGGGGGACGTGCGTGCATGAATCAGAAGACAGAGGAAAGCAGAGATTCAGAAGACAAAGCATCTCCAAAACTCCAACATATTCTCCATTACTGCACAACAAGTAACCTTTAATTTATGCTCTACTGGTTATTCACAATTCAATTGATAAACATAATTGACTTCCTGACTAAGATTTACAAGATAACCATAGATTGCTTCAAACCAACAATCTCCGTGGGATTCGACCCTTACTCACGTAAGGTATTACTTGGACGACCCAGTGCACTTGCTGGTTAGTGGTACGCGTTGTGAAAAGTGTAATTCACGATTCGTGCACCAAGTTTTTGGCACCGTTGCCGGGGATTGTTCGTGTTTGAACAACTGACGGATTATTTTGTTGCTTAGATTAGGAAAAATCTTTCTTTTTTTGGTTTAGAGTCTTTTATTATTTATCCCTTGTTAAAATACTTTAAACTTATAGCTCAGTTATTTAGAACGTGGTGTTTATGTTCATGATAATTGGCTATCATATTTTTTAAAAACCTTTTTTAAAAATAATTTTTCTATTAAATCCTGTGCCAAACTTTAAGTTTGGTGTTTTCAAAAATAATCTTTCTTAAAATTTTTGAAGGTCCCATAACTCATTTGGCTAGAGCGTTAATCTGTGTTCTTGGTAATTGGGTTAGAATCTTTTATACTCTTTTCAAAACCTTCTTTTTCAAAAATATTTTTTTTTATTAAATCTTGTGCCAAACTTTAAGTTTGGTGTTTTCTTGTTGATTTCCCTTTGATTTTCGAAAATTTTGGTTTGGTTTTCTAAAAATTTTAAGTTTGGTGTTCTTCCTTCATGTTCTTGTGTTCTTGTGAGTCTTCAAAGTGTTCTTGAGTTTCCTTGTGTCTTGATGTTAAAATTTTTAAGTTTGGTGTTCCTTGGTGTTTTCCCTCCAAAATTTTCAAAAACAAGGAGCATTAGATCTAAAAATTTTAAATCTTGTACTATCTTATTGTTTTTCTCTCTCCTCACTAAATTCAAAAATATCTTTTCAAAATATCTCTTCTAACTTCCTAACTTCTTATCTTTTCAAAATTTGTTTCAACTAACTAACTAACTTTTTGTTTGTTTCTTAACTTTTTCAAAACTACCTAACTAACTCTCTCTCTCTAATTTTCGAAAATATCTTCCCTCTTTTTCAAAAATTTTCTTTTTTTTTAACTAATTATTTTTATTTTTTTTTTACGAAAAAAAAAAATTTTTTAAATAAAAATATTTTTTAAAATTCAAATTCTTTTTAGTTATTTTATTTTATTTAAGTGTTTACTTCATATAAAATAAAATAAATAAAAAGATAAATCAGTCCAAGTTATATCCATAGATCCATCATGGACATAAGTGGAGATGGACAGTCCAGGAGGACTTTGGGGTCATATTCTAACCCCTCTACTGCTTCATATGGGAGTAGCATCTGCATACCCTCCATTGGAGTTAGTAGCTTTGAGTTGAATCCTCAGCTCATTATCATGGTGCAGCAAAATTGCCAGTATTCCGGTCTTCCACAGGAAGAACCTACAGAGTTTCTGGCACAATTTTTACAAATTGCTGACACAGTACATGATAAGGAAATAGATCAGGATGTCTACAGACTATTACTGTTTTTATTTGCTGTAAAAGATCAAGCTAAAAGGTGGTTAAATAACCAACCTAAGGCCAGCATAAGGACATGGAAACAGCTGACAGAAAAATTCCTGAATCAATATTTCCCTCCAAAAAGGATGACACAGCTGAGGCTGGACATCCAAGGCTTTAAATAAGGAGATAATGAATCTCTTTATGATGCCTGGGAGAGATACAGAGAGATGCTACGAAAATGCCCCTCTGAAATGTTTTCAGAGTGGGTTCAGTTAGACATCTTCTACTATGGGGTTGCAGAAGGAGCTCAGATGTCTTTAGATTACTCAGCTGGTGGATCTATCCATATGAGAAAGACAATTGAAGAAGCTCAAGAGCTCATTGATACAGTTGCCAGGAATCAGCATCTGTATCTAAGCAGCAACCCTTCCATGAATGAAGAGGTTAAAACAGTAACTGCTGAATTCAGTACTGTAAAACAAGCTGCTGAATTCAATCAGCAATTAGATTTTCTAACAAAGCAGCTAGCTGAATTCAAAGACAGGTTACAGGAGACAAGGATAGCTAATATACATATGGACGAACAGTTTAAACAAACAAAGCAGCAGCTATCAAGGCAAATAGCAGAAGAATGCCAAGCAGTTCAATTAAGAAGTGGGAAAACATTAAATACCCCACCTCAAGGCATCAAAAATTCAAGAAATGAGCGACCTACCAAAGATTCACCTGAGGACAGTAAGAGCCCAGGGAAAAATAATTCTGGCACTAAAACGCCAAAAAATGGGTGGAAGGCTGGCACTGAACGCCCAGACCATGCCCAAAACTGGCGTTCAGCGCCAGAAACAAGGCAGGATTAGCGTTCAACGCCAGAAATGGGCAAGAATCTGGCGTTGAACGCCCAAATGGTGCATAATCCAGCGCTGAACGCCCAAAATGGGCACAGTTCTGGCGTTCAGGCGCCAGGAACAGACAGTGAGCTGGCGTCTAACGTCACTCCAGCTTCTGACTCTGGCACTCAATTGCCAGTGAGGGATCAGACACATACAAGTGCTGATAACAACCCCTCTAAAAAGGCTTCTTTAACCACTAAGGTTGAGGAATATAAAGCCAAGATACCTTATCCTCAAAAACTCCGGAAAGAGGAGCAGGATAAGCAATTTGCTCGCTTTGCAGATTATCTAAGGAATCTTGAAATAAAGATTCCATTTGCAGAGGCACTTGAGCAAATACCTTCTTATGCCAAGTTCATGAAAGAGATCTTGAGTCATAAAAAGGAGTGGAGAGAAACAGAAAGAGTTCTCCTCACTGAAGAATGCAGTGCAGTCATTCTGAAAAGCTTTCCTGAAAAGCTTAAAGACCCTGGGAGTTTTCTGATACCATGCATATTAGAAGGTGATTGCACCAAGACAGCTTTATGCGATCTTGGGGCAAGCATCAACCTGATACCTGCATCCACTATCAGAAAGCTTGGCTTAACTGATGAAGTTAAACCAACCCGGATATGTCTCCAACTTGCTGATGGTTCCACTAAATACCCATCAGGCGTGATTGAGGACATGATTGTCAGAGTTGGGCCATTCGCCTTTCCCACTGACTTTGTTGTGCTGGAAATGGAGGAGCACAAGAGTGCCACTCTCACTCTAGGAAGACCCTTCCTAGCAACTGGACGATCCCTCATTGACGTCCAACAGGGGGAAATAACCCTGAGAGTCAACGATGACGAGTTCAAGTTGAACGCTGTCAAAGCCATGCAGCATCCAGACACATCAACAGACTGCATGAAAGTTGACCTTATTGACTCTTTGGTAGAAGAGATCAACATGGCTGAGAGTCTCGAATCAGAGTTGGAAGACATCTTTAAAGATGTTCAGCCTGATTTGGAGGATTCAGGGGACATGAAAGAGCCTCTGAACTTTCTTCTAAAAGAGGAAAAACCTCCTAAACCAGAGCTCAAGCCACTGCCACCATCCTTAAAATATGCATTTCTAGGAGAAGGTGACACTTTTCCAGTGATCATAAGCTCTGCTTTAAATTCACAGGAAGAGGAAGCACTTATTCAAGTGCTAAGGACACACAAGACAGCTCTTGGGTGGTCCATAGGTGACCTTAAGGGCATAAGCCCAGCTAGATGCATGCACAAAATCCTATTGGAGGATAATGCCAAACCAGTGGTTCAACCACAGAGGCGGCTAAATCCAACCATGAAAGAAGTGGTGCAGAAAGAGGTCACCAAATTACTAGAGGCTGGGATTATTTATCCTATTTCTGATAGCCCCTGGGTGAGCCCTGTTCAAGTCGTCCCAAAAAAGGGAGGCATGACAGTGATTCATAATGAAAAAAATGAACTGGTTCCTACAAGAACAGTTACAGGGTGGCGCATGTGTATTGACTACAGAAGGCTCAATACAGCCACCAGAAAGGATCATTTTCCTTTACCATTCATAGACCAGATGCTAGAGAGACTAGCAGCTCATGATTACTACTGCTTTTTGGATGGCTACTCAGGCTATAACCAGATTGCAGTAGATCCCCAGGATCAAGAGAAAACAGCATTCACATGTCCATCCGGAGTGTTTGCTTATAGAAGGATGCCCTTTGGGCTATGCAATGCACCTGCAACCTTCCAGAGATGCATGCTCTCTATTTTCTCTGATATGGTGGAAAATTTTCTGGAAGTCTTCATGGATGACTTCTCAGTATATGGAGACTCATTCAGCTCCTGTCTTGATCACCTAAAACTTGTTCTGAAAAGATGCCAAGAAACCAACCTAGTTTTAAACTGGGAAAAGTGTCAGTTCATGGTGACTGAAGGAATTGTTCTTGGGCATAAAATCTCAAACAAGGGAATAGAGGTGGATCAAGCAAAAATAGAGGTAATTGAAAAATTACCACCACCTGCCAATGTTAAGGCAATCAGAAGCTTTCTGGGGCATGCAGGATTCTATAGGAGGTTTATAAAGGATTTTTCAAAAATCGCAAAACCTCTAAGCAATCTGCTAGCTGCTGACACGCCATTTGTGTTTGACACAGCATGCCTGCAGGCGTTTGAAACGCTGAAAGCTAAGCTGGTCACAGCACCAGTCATTTCGGCACCAGACTGGACATTGCCATTTGAGTTAATGTGTGATGCCAGTAATCATGCCATTGGTGCAGTATTGGGACAGAGGCATGACAAGCTTCTGCATGTCATTTATTATGCCAGTCGCGTTCTAAATGATGCCCAGAAAAATTACACAACCACAGAAAAAGAACTACTTGCAGTGGTTTACGCCATTGACAAGTTCAGATCATACTTAGTAGGATCAAAAGTGATTGTGTATACTGACCATGCTGCTCTTAAATATCTACTCACAAAGCAGGATTCAAAACCCAGGCTCATCAGATGGGTATTGCTTCTGCAAGAGTTTGATATAGAAATAAGAGACAGAAAAGGGACAGAGAACCAAGTAGCTGATCATCTGTCCCGGATAGAGCCAGTGGAAGGGACGTCCCTCCCCTTTCTTGAGATCTCTGAGACGTTCCCTGATGAGCATCTATTTGCCATTCAGGAAGCACCATGGTTTGCCGATATTGCAAACTATAAAGCTGCAAGGTTCATACCCAAGGAGTACAATAGAATACAAAAGAAGAAACTAATTACTGATGCAAAGTACTACTTGTGGGATGAACCCTATCTCTTTAAGAGATGTGCAGACGGAATTATCCGTAGGTGTGTCCCCAAAGAGGAAGCACAGAGAATCCTATGGCATTGCCATGGATCTCAATATGGAGGCCATTTCGGAGGTGAGCGAACAGCCACCAAGGTCCTCCAATGTGGCTTCTATTGGCCCACACTCTATAAAGATTCCCGAGAGTTTGTACGTAATTGTGACAGTTGCCAAAGAGCTGGTAATCTGCCTCATGGTTACGCCATGCCTCAACAAGGAATCTTGGAAATAGAGTTGTTTGATGTATGGGGAATTGACTTCATGGGACCTTTCCCACCATCATACTCAAACACTTATATTATGGTGGCAGTTGACTATGTATCAAAATGGGTTGAGGCTATTGCCACACCCACCAATGATACTAAAACAGTGCTGAAGTTCCTCCAGAAACATATCTTTAGCAGGTTTGGTGTCCCTAGAGTGTTAATCAGTGATGGGAGCACTCACTTCTGCAATAAACAGCTTTACTCTGCCATGGTTCGGTATGGAATTCGCCACAAAGTGGCCACTCCATATCATCCACAAACCAACGGGCAAGCTGAAGTCTCTAACAGAGAATTAAAGAGAATCCTGGAACGGACAGTAAATACCCGTAGAAAGGATTGGGCAAGGAGCTTGGATGACGCTCTGTGGGCTTACAGAACAGCATTCAAGACCCCTATAGGGACCTCTCCATACCAACTCATGTATGGTAAGGCATGCCACTTGCCCGTGGAACTGGAACATAAGGCCTACTGGGCAACCAGATTCCTAAACATAGATGCCAAATTAGCAGGAGAAAAACGATTGCTCCAGCTAAATGAGCTAGAGGAATTCAGATTCACAGCTTTCGAAAATGCCAAGCTTTATAAAGAAAAATCAAAAAAATGGCATGACAGAAAGCTGTCATCTAGAATCTTTGAACCAGGACAGAAGGTCCTGTTGTTTAACTCTAGACTCAGGCTATTCCCCGGGAAACTGAAATCCCGGTGGAGGGGACCATACGTGATTACAAGTGTGTCACCATATGGTTATGTGGAGCTTCAAGATATTGATTCTGATAAGAAGTTCATTGTCAATGGACAGAGAATCAAGCATTATCTTGAAGGCAACACTGAGCAAGAATGCTCAAGGCTGAAGCTAGATTAAAAGCTCAGCAAGGTCCAGCTATAGACAATAAAGAAGCGCTTGCTGGGAGGCAACCCAGCCATGGGGCAACAATCCTCTAAGCATTTTGCCCTATTTCTATCTTTATTTTTTATATAAGAGTTCATTGACAACAAGGTAAATAATCATTTACAGAAGACCTCGGCACACAAAACAGAGTAAAAGAGCTCAATGGCAAGAAAACGCCAGTAAAGGGGCATTTTGGGCGTTCAGCGCCCAAAATGGGCATCCACTGGGCGCTGAACGCCAGTAATGGCAGCATTTGGGCGTTCAACGCCAGAAATGGCCACCCACTGGGCGTTGAACACCAGGAAGGGCAGCAACTGGGCGCTGAACGCCCAGGAGACCAACATTTGGGCGCTGAACGCCCAAAACAGGCAGTGTTTGGGCGTTCAAACGCCAGGAGGACAGGGAGGAGCCAAATCCAGTAATCCCACACGTATTTCCATTTTAATTTCAAATTTTATGCTTCAATGCATGATTTTTACATGAACATATCAAGAACCCTGATTTCTAAAATCCTTAATTTCTAAAAATCCATCTTTCCAAATTCAATCCAACTCTTTTCAAAATCTTTTCTGAAAACAAATCTATCTTTTTCACTCAAAAATCTTTTCAACTAATCCATATCTTTTTCAAATATCCATATTATCTTTTTCAAAATTCAGAGTTCTCTTTTTCAAAAATCTATCATATCTTTTCAAAATTAAACTCTATCTTCTATCTTATCTTTTTCAACTCAATCTTTTTATCTTATCTCCTCCAATTTTTCGAAAACCCACCCCCCCACCCTTTAAATTGGGCTCGGCATCCCCCCTCCTTCATCATCAAGTGCTTCTCAATCTCCTTCTATCCCTCTCATTTCTTTTCTTTTGCTTGAGGACAAGCAAACCTCTAAGTTTGGTGTGTTTATCCGAGATCACTACTAAGATTATGGCTCTCAAAGGGAAACAATACACTCCAAGAGGCAAGAAAGAGAGCGTTCCAAAACCACTTTGGAATCAAGGGAAGTTCTTATCTAAAGAACATTCAGACCATTATCTTAAAGTAATGGGTCTGAGATCAGTGATCCCGGAAGTTAGATTCGATCTGAAAGAAAACGAATATCCGGAGATCCAGGAGCAAATTCGAATCAGGAACTGGGAAGTCCTAGCTAATCCTGAAACGAAAGTAGGAAGGAACATGGTCCAGGAGTTTTATGCTAATATGTGGCAGACTGACAAGCAAAGACTATCTGGAACTGCCTGCTACGAGTTTCGGACCATGGTCAGGGGAAAAATTGTTCATACCACCCCTGACAAGATCAGAGAGATATTAAAGCTACCTCAGCTAAAGGATGATCCAGACTCCTTCAACAGGAGGATGATGAGAGTAGACATTGGCCTGGATAAGATTCTAGAGGACATATGTATCCCTGGAGCCAGGTGGACCACCAACACAAAGGGCGTCCCAAATCAACTCAAGAGAGAGGATCTCAAACCAGTTGCCAGAGGATGGCTGGACTTCATTGGGCGTTCTCTGTTGCCCACTAGCAACCGTTCTGAAGTCACAGTTAAAAGAGCAGTGATGATTCATTGCATCATGATGGGAAAAGAAGTGGAGGTTCATCAGCTGATTTCAACTGAGCTCTATAAGATTGCTAACAAAAATTCAAAAGAAGCCAGGTTGGCTTATCCAAGCGTGATTTCTCTGCTCTGCAAGGACGCTGGAGTCAAGATGGGAATAACTGAATATATCCTAATTGAAAAGTCAATCACCAAAGCATCAATGGAGAGACAACAGGCACAGGAGGATCCCATCAAGAAGAGAGCACAGGAATTCCTTCCAGAGATACCTCAAGCTGAATACTGGGAATATTTAGAGACATCCATCACCAAGATGCAGGCAGCTATGGATCAGATAATAAAACAACAGAAGGAACACAGTCAAATGCTGACCCATATGCTTAAAGAACAAGAGGAGCAGGGACGTGACTTAAGGGAACTGAAGCGCCAAAAGTCTTCTGTAATACCAAGCCTCCCAAGGATCAGAGGAACCCCCATACCCCCAGAATAAAGGTTGTTAATTTCCAATTTCTGCCTTAACTCTGTGACAGTGTCCTTATAAAAAGTTTACCTTAGAAGTCATATAATAGTAATTAGTATTTATTTGATTTTATCTCTAGTTAAGCTATAGTTTATTTTTCTCATCATCATTAAACATGAATAAAGTAGTAGATCTTTTGAATAAGAGGCAATAAAATTTTGAGTTTTGAATAAAACAAATTCTAATTGGTTAAATGTGGTGGCAATGCTTTCTGTCTTCTGAATGAATGCTTGAACAGTGCATATGTCTTTTGAATTTGTTGTTTAAGATTGTTAAATATGTTGGCTCTTGAAAGAATAATGAACATGAGACATGTTATTGATAATCTGAAAAATCATAAAAATGATTCTTGAAGCAAGAAAAAGCAGCAAAGAACAAAGCTTGCAGGAAAAAAAAAAAAAAAAAAAGAAGCAAGCAGAAAAAGCCAATAACCCTTAAAACCAAAAGGCAAGGGCAATTAAAAAGGATCCCAAGGCTTTGAGCATCAGTAGATAGGAGGGCCTAAAGGACTGAAATCCTGGTCTAAGCGGCTAAACCAAGCTGTCCCTAACCATGTGCTTGTGGCGTGCAGGTGTCAAGTGAAAACTTGAGACTGAGCGGTTAAAGTCAAGGTCCAAAGCAAAAGGAAGAGTGTGCTTAAGAACTCTGGACACCTCTAATTGGGGACTTTAGCAAAGCTGAGTCACAATCTGAAAAGGTTCACCCAGTTATGTGTCTGTGGCATTTATGTATCCGGTAGTAATACTGGAAAACAAAGTGCTTAGGGCCACGGCCAAGACTCATAAAGAAGCTGTGTTCAAGAATCATCACACTGAACTAAGAGAATCAATAACACCATCTGAATCTGACTTCCTATAGATGCCAATCACTCTGAGCTTCAATGGATAAAGTGAGATGCCAAAACTGTTCAGAAGCAAAAAGCTACTAGTCCCGCTCATCTAATTAGAATCTGAGCTTCAATCAAAAAACTCTGAGATATTATTGCTTCTCAACCTATTAGTCTTCTATTTTATTTATCTAGTTGCTTGAGGACAAGCAACAGTTTAAGTTTGGTGTTGTGATGAGCGGATATTTTATACGCTTTTTGGGGATAATTTCATATAGTTTTGAGTATGTTTTAGTTAGTTTTTAGTCTATTTCTAGTAGTTTTTAGGAAAAAATTCATATTTCTGGACTTTACCATGAGTTGTGTGTTTTTCTGTAATTTCAGGTATTTTTCTGGCTGAAATTGAAGGAGCTGAGCAAAAATCTGATTCAGGCTGAAAAAGGACTGCTGATGTTGTTGGATTCTGACCTCCCTGCACTCAAAGTGGATTTTCTGGAGCTACAGAACTCGAAATGGCGTGCTTCCAATTGCGTTGGAAAGTAGACATCCAGGACTTTCCAGCAATATATAATAGTCCATACTTTGCACAAGGATAGACGACGTAAACTGGCGTTCAACGCCAGTTCTCTGCCCAATTCTGGCGTCCAGCGCCAGAAAAGGATCAAAAACTGGAGTTGAACGCCCAAACTGGCATAAAAACTGGCGTTCAACTCCACAAATGGCCTCTGTACGTGACTCACTCAAATCTCAGCCCCAGCACACACCAAGTGGGCCCCAGAAGTGGACCTCTGCATCATCCATCATAGTCCACTCATATTTTGTAACCCTAGGCTACTAGTTTAGTATTTAAACAACTTTTAGAGACTTATTTTGTATTTCATGACATTTCAAATCTAAACTTTGTATTCTCTGACGGCATGAGTCTCTAAACCCCATTGTTGAGGGTGAGGAGCTCTGCTGTGTCTCGATGAATTAATGCAAGTATTTCTGTTTTCCATTCAAACACGCTTGTTCCTATCTAAGATGTTCATTCGCGCTTAACTGTGATGGAGGTGATGAGCTGTGACACTCATCACCTTCCTCAAATCATGAACGTGTGTCTGACAACCACCTCCGTTCTATATACGATTGAATGAGTATCTCTTAGATTCCTTAATCAGAATCTCCGTGGTATAAGCTAGAACTGATGGCGGCATTCATGAGAATCCGGAAAGTCTAAACCTTGTCTGTGGTATTCCGAGTAGGATTCAAGGATTGAATGACTGTGACGAGCTTCAAACTCTTGAAGGCTGGGCGTTAGTGACAGACGCAAAAGGATAGTAAATCCTATTCCAACCGGATCGAGAACCAACCGGTGATTAGCCGTGCTGTGACAGAGCGCGTGAGCGTAGTTTTCACTGGAAGGATGGAAGGTAGCCATTGACAACGGTGATCCACCAACACACAGCTTGCCATAGGGGGACGTGCGTGCATGAATCAGAAGACAGAGGAAAGCAGAGATTCAGAAGACAAAGCATCTCCAAAACTCCAACATATTCTCCATTACTGCACAACAAGTAACCTTTAATTTATGCTCTACTGGTTATTCACAATTCAATTGATAAACATAATTGACTTCCTGACTAAGATTTACAAGATAACCATAGATTGCTTCAAACCAACAATCTCCGTGGGATTCGACCCTTACTCACGTAAGGTATTACTTGGACGACCCAGTGCACTTGCTGGTTAGTGGTACGCGTTGTGAAAAGTGTAATTCACGATTCGTGCACCAAGATTCCACCACTTTAACCTTAACTTACTCTTTATCTTGGACTTAGCATGAGGACATGCTATTGTTTAAGTGTGGGGAGGTTGATAAACCCATATTTTATGATATATTTTGTGCTTAATCTGAGTGATTTATTCAATCCTTCACCAACTTATTCATATTAATTTCATGGTTTTACTTTCCCTTCCTTATTATGTGATGTATGTGAAAAACATGTTTCCTATGCTTAAAAATAATTATTTTGATTGCCCTTTATTTTCATTCGATGCCGTGATTCGTGTGTTGAGTAGTTTCAGATCTTCTAAGGCAGGAATGACTTAAAGGATGGAATGAAAACATACAAAAATGGAAGGAAAGCACAAAACAGAGTTTTTGAAGAAACTGGCAGCCACGCGATCGCATGGGCGACGCGGCCGTATGCCAGCGCGAAAAGGCATTGACGCGGCCGCATGACTGACGCGACCGCGCGCCTCGAGCAAAACACATATGACGCAGTCGCATGACTGACGTGATCGCGTGATAAGGAAAACTCCAATTGATGCGACCGCGTGACCCACGTGGACGCATGACAGAGGCCACGCACCAGAAATTGCAGAAAACGCTCATAGCGATTTCTGAGGCTCTTTTTGGCCCAAATCCAAGTCCAGAAGGCATAGACCAGAGGTTATGAAGTGGAGGAATGCATCCATTCAAAGGGAGAGTCTCCAATTATTTAGTTTTCCATGATTTAGATTTAGTTTTGAGAGGGAGATTCTCTCCTCTCTCTTTAGGATTAAGATTTAGATTTAGGATTTTATGCGCTTTCAGGATTATCTCTTTTTATCAGGTTCAATATTCCTTTTTATTATTTTCCTAATTTTATTTATGAATTCTTCTATGTTATAGATTACTCTTTGAATTAATGTTATTTGAGGTATTTCAGTTTATTATTGCTTTCTTTTATTTACATTATTGTTATTCCCATCTGAAGACATTTTTATTCCAGTAGATTTACTTTTCTCCTTTTGGTCTTGGTTAAGAAATCAGTAACTCAGGAGTTATCAAACTCAAGCATGATTGATAATTGTTATCTTTGCTAATTGAACTGAACTTCTATAATCCCAATCTTTCCTTAGGGATTAACTAGGATTCGAAGATCAAACTAATTAGTCACTTGACCTTTCTTTGCTTTAAGTAAAGACTAATTGAGTGGAATTAAGATTCAATTTTCATCATCATTGATAAGGATAACTAGGATAGGACTTCTAATTTCTCATACCTTGCCAAAAGTTTATTTTACAGTTATTTATTTATTTTACAGTCTTTTACTTATTTTAATTGCAATATAAATTACTTGCTCCCTACCTTCAAAACCTCAATTTACAATCTTCATAACCAATAATAAGAACATACTTCCCTGCTGAGAAGACGACCCGAGGTTTAAATACTCGGTTATCAATTTTAAAGGGGTTTGTTACTTGTGACAACCAAAACGTTTGTATGAAAGGACTTTTGTTGGTTTAGAAGCTATACTTGCAACGAGGATTTATCTGCAAATTTCTAGACCACGCAAAAGTTCTCTCATCAGTCGGTCAGTACCTGACTTCCGGAGGTAATTTCTTCTCCTTTAAACACCAATAATATAGGATATTTAGTTAATTTTTCTTTTGTTTAGGATAGGATAAATTGCATAGTAATAATTAGTTGCATGCATGTTCTACTTGATTGAAAAAAATAATAAGTTTCTTTTTAAGACCCTATTTTTGAAACATTTCACTAATTTAAAATAAATCTTTTGTGTTAAACTTGTTAGAAGTTGTAATTGGAACATAGTTAAAAAAGCTGAGAACACACAACCCGTGAGATTTTGAGCCTAATTACATGGTTACACTATTTAACCATAAATATTTTATTCTTGTGTGTTTACTTCTTTATGATTGTAATCTTTGTTTTGTTTCATCCTATATGTCCAATGTTTAATTTATTTATATGCATGCATATGATTGAGGCCATTAATTGTTTAGCTCACTTATCCCAAATAAGCCTACCTTTTAATCATCCTTGTCAGCCACTTTGAGCCTTTTAATCCCATTTGTTCTATATTTTACCACATTAATAGCCTTAAATGGAAAAACAATTAAATATCCCAATTGAATCTTTGGTTAGCTTAAGATAGAAATTGTGTGTTGATTAAGCATGGGAAAATTGTGGGAACATGGGTTAATAAAGGAATATGTTATGTTCTTACCTTAATAAAATAATGGGAATTTGGGTACCTACTCATGTGAAACTACAAAAATAGTATATAAAATCCATGTGCATTGATAAGTTATGTTTATTTTTCATAGTAAAAAAAAATAGTAGTAATTAAGTAAATAAATAAGGGGACAAAATTACCCCAATTCTAAAATTAAGTTAAGTTCAAAAGATCAATGCATATGTGATAAAAATTTAAGGAAAAGTTAATACATGAGTATATAATGCAAAAGTGAAAATTATGGGTAGCTAGGCATGATTCTAGAGTTATATGGAGTGTATGTATTCTAGATAAAAGCTTAAGTTAGTCAAAGATTCAATTTATAGCTCACTTAGCCATATGTATACCCTTACCCTTACCTTAACCCCATTACAACCTTGAAAAAGACCTCATGATGTTGTATTGGTACATTAAATATTGTTGATTGGTTAGGTGAAAAATAAAGTTTAGAAAGCATGATTAGAGAAGAGTAGAGTAATTACCCTAGACACTTGAGAGACTAGAGTGCATATACACCATCAGTGAGGGTTCAGTGCTTAATTCTATGTTCCCTACTTTCATGAGCTGTCTTCTTACAATGTTACATGTTTTTACAATATAATTTGAATTAGTGAAATCTAATTTATGTTTGTCTAGAAAAGCTTATTTATTTTAACCAAGTAGACAAGAATCATATAGTTGCATTCATATATATAGGTTGCATTGCATAGCATGAGTTTTACATTTCCCTACTCATTTAATTTATCTCCTTAAAACTAAGCATAAGGACATGCTAACGTTTAAAGTGTAGGGAAGTTGATAAACCATTATTTTATGATTTATATTGTGTTTAATTGAGTGTTTTTATCAAGTCTTTACCTACTTATTCATATGATTAGCATGATATTACAATTCCTTCCCAAAATTATTCCATGGTTGAAAACTTGCTTCCTAGAGATCTTTTAATTATACATTTTAACTCTCCTTCATCCCATTCGATGCCGTGATCCGTGTGTTAAGTGTTTCAGGCTTCATAGAGCAGGAATGGCTTAGAGAATAGAGAGGAAGCTTGCAAAAATGGAAAGAACACAAGAAACCAAGGAGATGACCAGCGAATAATGACGTGAGCGCATGGCTCACACGAGCGCGCGAAAAGAAGAAATCGCAGTGACGTGAACGCGTGCCTGACGCAAACGCGTGGATTGAAGTCTACACGAATGACGCGAACGCGTGGATGACGCGAACGCGTGACAAGAAAAATCGCTGAATGACGCGAACACGTGGACGACGCGTACGCGTGACCTGCGCAATCTGCAAAAATAACAGAATACGCTGGGGGCGATTTCGGGCCGCATTTTAACCCAGTTTTTGGCCCAGAAACACAGACAAAACCTAGGGAACATGCAGAAACTCAACAGGCATCCACACACATTCAGATACATCGATATTAGGATTGTTTTCAGTTTCATATCTGAATCTAGATTAGCTTTACATTAGTAGTTTATACTTTTGCTTTGGATTTTTGGATGCCGAAGAATCATTACCTCCGTGAAGACATTACTTTAGTTTGTTTCCTTATTCCTTTACTTTTACTCATTGCTCATTGACCCTATTCAAATAAGCTTGTTGCATTTTGAATTTATTAATATATAGAATTACTTTTAATTTTAATTAATTTTAATTCTCTATTTTATTTTATTTAATTTATTATGTCTTCTTATATTTTTATGAATATTAATTATATGTCAATGGAGTAGATTTTCTACTTGACATGGGGGTTGATTAAGAGGAGACGCTTGAGTTGGAATGCTCAAGTGCTTGGTTAATTTGAACATTGTTGGCTAATTCTATATCTACTAACGCTAGACCTTCCCAATGGAAAGGACTAGGATCTATGGATAAGAATCAGTTCAATCACTTGACTTTCCTTTACTCAGTAAGGGTTAACTAAGTGAAAACAACAACCGCTTTACATTACATTTGAGAAGATTCCAACAAGGATAGAACTTCCGATTAATCAATTCCCCAGTCAAGGCTTTTATATTAATAATAATTCTTAGTTTTATTGCTTTAATTTACAAATACTTTAATTACTCATTATCCAATTCAAACCTTCTGAAAAATTTCTAATTGATAAATTATCACTCTTTCCTGCAACTCGTTGGGAGACGACCAGGGACTCATACTCCCAGTATTTTTAATTTGAATTTTTGTGACAACCCCTTTTAAATTGAGAAGGCGGATCTTAGCTGGTTGAGAACTATACTTGCAATGCAATTCGTTTATTAATTTCTTAACAGGTCGATTTCCGCCACCATCATCTCTCCTATGCAATTAGCTTTTGACCAGCAGCCAAATGTTTCCCATTTAAGAATATTTGGGGGTGCGATATATGTTCCCATTGCATCACCTAATCGCACCAAAATGGGACCCCAAAGAAAATTAGGGATATATGTTGGATATGATTCTCCCTCTATAGTGAGGTATCTTGAGATACAAACTGGAGATGTATTTAAAGCCCGGTTTGCGGATTGTCATTTTGATGAATCAAATTTCCAACATTAAGAGGAGAGAATAAGCTTCCTGAAAAGGAACTAAATTGGAATGCATCATCGTTGATGCATTTAGATCCTCGATCAGGGGAATGTGAACTAGAAGTTCAAAAAATTATACATTTGCAAAGAATACCAAATGAATTGCCTAATACATTTTTCGATACAAAGAGGATAACCAAGTCGTATATACTAGTGGAAAATGCCCCAATTCGAATTGATGTCCCAGTAGGACAAATAGCCCCTGAAACAAATTCACGCCAAAAGCGTGGCAGGCCTGTCGGTTCCAAAGGCAAAAATCCTCGAAAGAGAAAAGAGGTAAATACTATCCCTGTTGAAAAAGACATAGTAAAGACACCTACAGTTGTCCAAAATTCTGATATAGTTTTAACGCCAGAAGACATTCAGGTACCTGAAATTGTGAAAATGACGAGATCTCGATAAATTATGTCTTTACAGGAGAGAAATGGGACCGAAATAAGGCAATTGTCAATGAAATATTTGCATATAATGTGGCATTAAATATCATGCATGAAAGTAAGGATCTTGAGCCAAGATCAGTCGAAGAATGTCGACAAAGGAATGATTGGCCAAAATGGGAAGAAGCCATGAAGGCTGAATTAGACTCACTTGCAAAACATGAAGTCTTTGGACCTGTAGTCCATACACCAGAAGATGTAAAACCTGTTGGATACAGATGGGTATTTGTGAGAAAACGAAATGAGAAAAATGAAGTTGTGTGCTACAAAGCCCGACTTGTGGCACAAGATTTTTCACAAAGGCCCGGTATAGATTATGAAGAAACGTATTTCCCTGTAGTGGATGCGATAACATTGCGCTATTTGGTCAGTTTATCTGCATATCATAAACTGCATATGCATTTAATGGATGTGGTAACAGCCTATTTATACGGCTCATTAGATCAAGATATCTATATGAAAGTCCCTGAAGGACTAAAGATATCCAAACCATCTAATGAATATTCACAAGGGTTATACTCAGTCAAATTACAAAGATCTTTATATGGTCTGAAACAATCTGGACGAATGTGGTATAATCGTCTTACTGAGTATCTGGCCAAAGATGGATTCAAGAATGATGATATCTGTCCATGTGTTTTCATAAAGAAATCTGCATCTGAATTCATTATAATTGCTGTGTACGTTGATGATTTAAATATCATTGGGACTCCTGAAGAGATTTCAACAATTATAAAAACTCTAAAAGAAGAGTTTGAGATGAAAGATCTTGGAAGGACTAAATTTTGTCTCGGCCTGCAGATCGAGCATATAAAAAATGAGATCTTTATTCATCAAACAACATACACAGAGAAGATCTTGAAAAAATTCTATATGGATAAGTCACATCCTTTGAGTACCCCAATGATCGTAAGATCTTTGGATGTGGAAAAGGATAAATTCCGTCCTAAAGAAGAAAATGAAGATATCCTTGGTCCTGAAGTACCATATCTCAGTGCCATTGGAGCGCTAATGTATCTTGCTAATAATACAAGACCCGATATATCATTTGCTGTGAATTTACTAGCAAGATATAGTTCTTCTCCAACCAGAAGACATTGGAGTGGAATCAAACAAATCTTTCGATATCTTCAGGGAACGGTTGATATGGGATTGTTTTATCCCTATGAATCCAAGTCACAACTAGTTGGCTATGCAGATGTTGGATACTTGTCTGATCCACATAAAGGGAGATCTCAAACAGGATATCTGTTTACATATGGTGGTACAGTTATATCATGGAAGTCCACGAAACAGACGATAGCAGCAACCTCCTCTAATCATGCCGAAATATTAGCGATACATGAAGCAAGTCGCGAGTGTTTTTTGCTCAGGAGTTTTATCCAATATATCCTGTCATCATGTGGACTTATTGATCATAAGATAGCTCCTACTGTCCTGCTTGAAGATAATACAGCATGCATTGCTCAACTTAAAGGCAGATACATCAAAAGCGATAGAACAAAGCGTATTTCTCCCAAATTCTTCTTCACTCATGATCTTCAAAATCAAGGGACAATTGATTTCAATCAGATCCGCTAAAATAAAAATCTGGCAAATTTATTCACAAAGTCACTTCCAAAATCCTCCTTTGAAAGATTGGTACAAGAGATTGGGATGCGCCAATTTCGAGACATTAAATGATGTCGACAAGAAGAGACTGTACTCTTTTTTCCTTAGTCAGGTTTTTTCTCATTGGATTTTTCTTGACAAGGTTTTTAATAAGGTAGTCCCCATCACAGAGGATATTGTACTCTTTTTCCTTCACTAAAGTTTTTTTCTCATTGGATTTTTCTTTAGTAAGGTTTTATCGAGACAATGATCCTAAATGGACATTTAAAGGGGAATGTTATGATAAGAACGTATTGAATGCCCATTTATAAAATTGGGCGGCTAATCTTTCCTATGCTGAAGGAATAACTTTTCAAGGCAAGTTTAAGATTAATGAAAGTTGAAATCAAAAGCTTGTCATCTGTATAAATAGTAGAAGCAATGATTAAAACAACATAGCAATAACAATCAATAACAATATTCTCTCTCTTTTATACTCTTCTCTCTTTACATACGATACTACTTATATTAGTAGATATATATAAATTATCTTTATTATATTGAGTTAATTATATTGGCTAATATTAATACTAGAGTCTTTTATTTATTATTTTATCTTCTTTATTTATTTATTTCACAACATAACAAAGGTAGAATTGATCACGAATTTGAGTACTTTGATCTCCTAGCCAATTGGTTTGAGCTTATATATGTAATAATATATAATGGATATTCTGAACCCACATATTTCATATTTGTCATAATCGGTTTAGGAACAGGCACATGTTTTGGAGAACCATATAGAAATTGCTTATCCTCAACTCTACTCTACTCTACTGCAGCCTATTTGGTCCTGAATGGAGTTGAAGTTTCCTGTCAGGGACAACCTGAAGAACACCGGGTTGCTCTGCAAAAGTAAGATAGAGATATGAAACATTAAAATGTGTACTACTAGAAGAAAAAGGGAAAAAAAGTAAGGGCAACAGATATAGTGTGACAACTTATGGTCAATCAAAAATAATTATTTGCAAAGATATAGATAGATTGTAAAAAGAAAACGTCCTATAAGAAAATTAGAAAATAACTAGACTTGCTAACGTTGAGATGTAATATGAGGTTCTCATTTGAAATACTTAATGACTGAAAATAAGAACACATGTTCCAACATTCAGTTTTGCGTTATAATTGAAAATAGTTGAGAATAAGTCTCTACGAGAAGCTACCATTTTAATATCAACAAGAAACTGAAACCATATTTATTTTAGATTTTAATTACTTAAAAACGACAAAATATGCAAAATTGATTTTCTTTTTTCAGTTAAAAAGATTTAATGGTAAAATAATCTAAAACAAACACACTCTTAATTTTAAAAACAGTCACTCGAGTAATTGTCTGTATCCTAAAATATTGCAAAAAGAAGTTCATTGGAGACACATATTCAATTATTCACAATGCAGAATCTAATAAACCCATATTCAATTATTCACAATACAAAACCCTGTGATTTCTGGTGCGATTCATTCATCACATTCTTTAGATTCCTATAATTGCAATGGAACAGCACTCAGCAGGGTGGGGGAAGCCTTAAAAATATCTTTTGATGCAAACAAAAGGATAGAGCTTGGCAAGTGGAAGTGCCTCAAATAGGGTAACTTATTTGGAGCAAGAGTGACAAACAAACAATAAAAAGGGAAGAAGAAGAAAAATCAGGTATAACAATGCAGTTCTTGTTCGACTAATTCTATCAGGTAATAAACTATATCCACTTAAAATCAGTGGTTAGAAGAACATCTTAAAGGTGTTTCCTATGTTCAACATTCGACATATATATATATATATATATATATATATATATATATATATATATATATATATATATATATATTGAGATCAAAACATTGATTGACCATGATGGAACAATATGAAAAACATGATAGGTGAGAGTGTAAAGCTGAAATAGAGAGCACCCAACCAGCTACCAAACTCTAAGAAAGAAAGCCGGTACCTTCCTTCAATTTTTGTTGATCCTAAAAGGAAAGGATTCTTGGCTAGACTGATTCTTAAATCTTACGGGTGCTGGTTCCTAATATCTAATACTTAACCTAACTAATAATAATGGGTATCACTCATAAAACTAACTCTAACCAACTTTATCCTAATACAGAATTCATAGTACCCCCTAGACTAATAGGAACTTGCATTACAAGAGCATTTTATCATTTCATCATATTTAATACTAGCGAAGATAATCTTTCATCCAATGGTTTGTAATGCTTATTTTGTTTTCTTGAAAAGCTTACTATCAAACATGTATTCCAGTTGCTTATAAAGCTGTCTAGTGTATTATGGTTGTATTAATTGTTGAGTAATCGCAGTTAGGGAAGAAAAAGTGAACCAGTTATCCTAGAATAAACAAATACCACAACCGCTCAAACTAGTCCAACAATAAACCACTCTCCCATTAGAGGAAACAGATTATTTAGCCAGAGAATACCTTTTCAGTGGTACATTTCCATCATTTGTTAAGATTATCTAATACTCTTGTGGAATCTTAACTAGTTCAAAACCTATATATGACAAGCTCAATCCAAATGTTCAGAGATAAAAACACTCACTCTCATCTATCAGGAAACATGCCAAAAGCCACCGCAAATCAAAACCCTAAATAAACAGAACATGAAATTGATAGCGCAAATTACCCATAGTTCACAGGTGACCCATAACACATCAGAAAATTTCAACGGGAGGAAAAATCACAGACCAGATGAGGTCCAAAACAAATAAAAAGGGGTGGGGTTTTGCTTCCAATGCATTCGAAGTCTTGAAATTTCAAAACTACTATGATTCCTTCTTACAAACTTTCCACTCTCAAAACATTCCCCTAAACCCTAAAAAATTATTATTTGAAATAAGAAACTCACTTGAAATTTCAGCAACCTGCTCTGGAGTAAGCTTAGCAGAGAACCCACTAGCTGCGGACTTGTAACTGTACACCAAAGCTTCCTTCGCAGCATCCTCACTACAGTCAACAACCCAGTTTCACCCAAAAATAAAATTATTAAAAAAATACTTTAATTTCGCTCAATTTTCTCAAAAAAAAAAAAAAAAAAAAAAAAAAAAAAAAAAAAACGAAAAGAAAAGGTAAGAGAATGAATGAATGAGGCACCTTCCAAGGACAGCAGATAGGGTTCTGATGTGGTAAGCCTCAGGCTCCTCGTCGTGGGGCTTCTCAGTGTACACAATTTGAACCGAAGCCGCCGGAGCAGAAGAGAGAGCCTCAGAGTCGAGGGTTTTGGCAGCGGAATCCGACATGGCGATGCAATTCAAAGGGAACAATGCCAAGAAAACAAGGAAAAATGATCGAGATTGAGAGGCCTTTGGCTTGGGCTTTGGATTGGGATTGAGGGGTGTGACTGTGATCATATGCTTTGATTGTCGTCTTTCTTATATAACAAGGTCGTGTACGCGGACACGGCTTGACGGGGTAGGAATATATATTTGTTGGTTTTTTAAGTTGGTAGTTTCATTTGCTTACCAAAGAAGTCACCATTTTGGCGTTGCAAACAATTAATGGGAATTCAGCGTTTTGTTTTGGAGTCAGTTATCCGGGCACGGATTCGTACACGGAACATGTTTGTGTCGCGGAAATGCCAAAAATTTATTTGGCTCATATGAGTCAGGCCGTGTAAAATTAGAATGTTTATGTTGACGGGTCTTTTTCGTAATTGCATGAAAAATAGAAGGGTCATTTTTTTATTTTTTAAATTATAGTTTATATCTGTTCACTTTTGATTAACCAATTTGATTAACTCTACTCAGTAACTGACCATAGAGTTTGTAAACGGACGTCCTCCAGCTCCATATTTGAACACAATGGTAATGACCTTCATTTTTGGCGGTCTTCGATAGTTGACGCATCCTATAATTCCAGTCAATTTGCGACTCGAACGTTTGATGGCATCGTCGTCTCGGTCAATAGAAAGAAGGTATCGACTGTATTATCACTCTACATTTGATTTTAAATATCTCCTTTTGTTTTCTCAAATTTTGTCAACTTTGTTTAAGGATATCCCTGTGTGCGTGTGTTTCGATGAATTATCGTATTGTTGTTATTTGGCAAAACTGTATGACAGAATAAACCTTGGAGTTAGACCAGTCGAGGACAAAGGCTTTGTAGGGATGGAGTCGGACAGGTATGAGTTACATAAAGATGAAACAGAACACGACCATCTTGGAGAGGCCGATGGCGACACTGGGGATGGGGTTGAATTGGAAAACAATTTGGACGCTGTCGGAGGAATGTATGACGACTTATACATTGTTGATTTTGGCGAATTGCTAGGTTCGATTGATTTTGTGAACTTGAGTAGGGAGAAAGTTTGCCGGTTTAATTTTGCAGATGTTGACATTGCGTTTGATTTCTACCAGGCATATGCAAAACACCATGGATTTAGCGGGAGACGTTTCAGGAGCGAAAAATGTGGTGAAATAAGGATACAATAGGAACTTGTGTGCCATCGAGAAGGATTTAGATCGCTGAAGTTCTACTCAATTCCTAACCAGCAAAAGAGGCCAAGGGCTGAGACACGGTGTGGATGCCCTGCAAGGATGCAGGTTTGCATGGACGATGAATCAGAATATTGGTACGTTACATACTTTTCAGACGAGCATAACCACCCCGTTCTTGATTTGCTTTTTTCTTCCATGTTCCCAAGCCATCGGAGGATGAGCGAAGCGGACATTGAGTAAACATAAATCCATTTATCTACCTATTAATATATAATAAGAATATAGTAGGTGGTTCTTTGTTTGACAAGTGCTAGGCTTATTTGGTTGACAAGTTGTGCAGACAAAACAAGAGTCCAAATGCTATTTCAGATATTTGTGAGGGGTGAAAATGTACTACACCTTATCCTTATTATTTTAACATTAACTCAAAAATAATGCTATAAATAGTTGTAAGAGCCTACCACATTTTATATTTGTCACTAGCACACTTTGTTTAAAAAGAGTTGATTGAGTTTAGTGCAATCTTTCTCCTTTTGATATCACAATTTGAAAACAAAATGTGAGTGTTATCTTTCCCTTTTGAGTGCACAAATTTAAATTCAGGTTTAAAAATCAATTCTTTGCTTGATTTTCTCTATCTCTCTCTTTCTCTTCTTTCTTTCTCACGCTCTCTCTCTGATTGAGTAAACACAAATGGAGTGGTAGTTCAAAATACAAGCATATCACCAATGAGGAAGAAGAAGCAAGGAGCTTGCTGCTAATGCAAGCAGTAACTGGCAGAGAAGATAGAGAGTGGTTATGGCGGTAGAGGCTCTGAATCTTTTTCCGGAGAGTAGCAGAGATAAAGAACAATAAGTCAGACGTGACGGTGGCTGTTGATGCAGCAGTGAGGAGAAAGAACAATGGCAGCAATAAGTGTTGTTTTGCCGTCAGTGAAGAAAGAGCAGCTGGCAGGAAGTTGACTATACCGGTGAGAAGAACAAAGAGCTTTGAGATCCTACAGTTAGCGGTGAGCTCTGACATCTCATTTTACTCCTGATTTCGGTTCTAAATTTCGGTTCTATGTAGTTTGGAGTTTAGATTAATCAACTTCTTTTACCCTCCTTTTTTCACTATGCCTTATTTCTTCATTTTGATTCAATAAGTTTTTTAGGGCGGTTTAAATTAACATTGTGATCAGAATTTCAATCAAGGAGTGGAGTTCATGCTTCTAATATTTTTTAATGTAATGGTAGTGTATGGGCTAACCTAGCTGAACATGCATTAGCCTCTCTAGCATCGCTGATATTGGGATCTCCTTCCTTGATATCCAATTTACTCATGAAGTGTTTCTTGTTCCATCAAACTTATCTGATTCATGGCTGCTTGTCTTTGTTGTCATGAGGGAGAACAATAAGGTATGGCAAGATCTTTTTACTAATTCTTTTTTAAATAAATAATCTTTTGTTTGTATTTGTATTTGTATGTTCACATTTCCCATCCAAAAAATAAATGAGAGAGAAGACAAAAATTTAATCAATGAGAAAAGAATATGACAGATAGAGGTACAATTCTCAGTAGGGAGGAATAGATGATGCAGGCAGAGGAGAAGACTTCCTCTGATGACGTCAGCCAACTGAATTGCTCTACAACATCCATAGGTCCGTGAGTATTATCGTCGGTTAGGAATTTCACACAAATAATTCTGTTGATAGTATAGTTCCCAACCAACAAATAATACTCAATCAAAGTTTAGAGTTTTGGTTGTCACAAGTCTAACCT
Organism: Arachis hypogaea; assembly: GCF_003086295.3. Lineage (NCBI taxonomy): Eukaryota > Viridiplantae > Streptophyta > Magnoliopsida > Fabales > Fabaceae > Arachis > Arachis hypogaea. Next base: position 72,620,601 of record NC_092047.1, on the reverse strand, counting down.
AATAAAAGTAACCGAGAGTATTAGTTCCGGGTCGTCTTCTCAAGGAATTGCAGTGAGGTATGCATATTATTGGTTATGGTATCCAAGGGGTTGGGTTGGTAAAAAGGGGCAAGAAAATAGATTCAAGTAAATAAAGCAAATAAACAAATAAAGCAAGTAATAAAGAGAGACATTCATGGCAAGGATTGAGAATATAGGCTTTCTATCCTTGTCATTAATTATCATGCAATGATTAACAAGAATTTATCCTATTTAGTCAATTCCAACAATGGAAGAAGGTACAATATTATCTTCACACGAGAGAAAGTCAAATAAGACTAGTTAATCTCAATCCAAAAGTCATAATCAACTCACTAATTGAATTAGCAAGAGATTAGAGTCAATGGAAACAATACTAGCTAACAACTCTAGATCACCAACATAAGTTGCGTATTAATGACTCAATATCACCTAATTTCTCGTTCCAAGCCAAGAATGCACAAAATCTACTCTAAAATCTAACCAAGCATTTTCTCAAACACTTGAAAGACACAAAAGGAAAGCATAATAAAATTGCAAGGAATGATAAAATCTACAACTACCAATTGCAAGAAAATAGTAACACAAACTCAATTAAACATCAAAGAGATATAAAACATAAATTGCATTAATAGAAATTAAAATCAACAAAGTGTCATAAACATAAAATCGCGTGGCTTGCAAATCTCTTCTCACGCGTACGCGTGGGTGACGCGTGCGCATGGGTGACGCATGCGCGTGGCCTTCAATTCTCCAAATGCTCATTTCTTCATGAATTCTCCATCTTTCATGCTTTTCTCTTCACTTCTTCCATCCAATACTTGCCTTATGAATCTAAAATCACTCAACAAACATATCAAGGCATCGAATGTAATTAAGGTGAATTAAATTTAGCTATTTTAAGGCCTAAAAAGCATGTTTTTATACTTAAGCACAAATTTAGGGAGAATTACAAAACCATATTATTTCATTGAATAAATGTGAGATAAGTTGATAAAATCTCCCAAATTAAGCACAAGATAAACCACAAAATTAGAGTTTATCAGTCCGAACATGGCTTAATCTTGCAGCTTCTACACGCAATCTAAAGCGCCAGGAATAAAATGCTGGTTGACGATGAGGAATCGACGCCGGAGATGGTGATGCAAAGCGCAACGATGGGGCACACAGAGTATGGAGCAGCGACGATCCAATCCCCCACTATTCTAAATCGGACAACTTTTCCCCGGAACGACCAAGTCGTGCACTGGCTCCCTCTGTCCCCAAATGTCTTCAAGCTTAAGCACAGTCAAATGGGTTTGGTTTTTATGCTCAATGTTTTGCACTAATCTTTTGATGTTTCTGGTGTATAGGAATGACTTGTTAAAGATTTTGTACCTTTCTAGAAACACTGATGTGAGGTGTAATCTATGATGTAAGTTACCATTTTTGAATAGCGCAACTTTGAAGTTTCAGAGGCAACTGCTACTAATGAGGTGTTTGCAAATTCCTTTAGTTTATGGCTAAATGCTTATTTGCGTGTATGCTTATTTGCTTTTATGTGTGTAAGCCTTTTAAGCATCCGTGCTGAATTTTCCTTTTGTTTTCTTACTTGTATCAATCATTCTACTTTCTCATATATAATTTGCTTTGGTTTGATGATTTGCATATCTTGATGACATCCTTTTATGTTTAGAATTCTAAATTGTCAGCTCAAAAGGCAAGGAACATTAAAAGTACCAGATTGTTAACATAAAATGTTATACTAACATAAATTTCCACTCTTTAATTTTAGAGGTTTTCATTAATGTAAAAAAGCAAAGTTTCTTTTTGACATTTTGTTGGGGATAACATTACTTATTTGGCATCCCTTTGATGCTAAGGATTTTTTATTTTTATAAATTAAATAAATATAATAATTATCGAAATAAATAATTTAAAAAATATTTACTGAAATAAATATCCCTCTTTTATTTCGGTTTATAGTGTAAACGAGATACATGTATTTTTAAAAAAAAATTTGAAAATAATAAAAAATATTAATAATATCAATAATCCAAACTTTTAGCATGTAATTAATACATAAAAAGGTCGGTAGAAGAGATTAAAATAGATATGTTTGATTAATTAGTATTCGAAGGAGTACGTAAAAATGTTTAGATTAAATTATGATCTAATTGTTAGGAGAGGTTGTGGATATTAGGAGATAACGTAAGAGATAACCGTTTCAATTCTCTTCTTACTATCCCATCAACCTCTTCTAACAATTGGCAAACCGTTTCAATTCTCTTGTGTTTTCAGATTTAAATCAATCCAATTAAATCATAATTTAATCTAAAAATTTTTATATACTCTTTTTGAGTACTAATTGATCAAACATATCCATTTTAATCTCTTTTACAAACTTTTTTATGTACTAATTACATGCTAAAAATTTGGATTATTGATATTATTAATATTTTTTATTATTTTCAATTTTTTTTTAAAATACATGTATTTCGTTTACACTATACACGTGCCACGTTTACCTGTCTTTACAAAATTATCTCGTTTACACTCGTCGTTTACAGTGTAAACGAGATAAAAGAAAAATATTTATTTTGGTAAATATTTTTTAAATTATTTATTTTGGTAATTATTATATTTATTTAATTTATAAAAATAAAAAATCCTTGATGCTACACATGGTCTGACCAACGGTGTTCCTCTAACTAATATTCAGAGTGATTGAGATGCAGTCTTACATGATTTAGCCCTATATATATATCATAGCTTTACTCTTCCATATTTGAGAGGATATTTTATCCCAATTTAGTTTTTATACTTTTATACATGTCAAAAGTTTTCTCTTCTTTTCTAACATAAAAAAGTGCTCTCTTCATTCTTGTGATGGTAATGTGTCTTTGTGAGGAAATTCTTTACAGTCAATGCAAGTCTTGGTTTATCTAAGTGGTCAACTAAATCTCCAATCAATTAGACGGAACTGAGTTCAAGACTTGCATCCTCCAAGTTAACCACATTTTTCCCACAAATATTAAGACAATCAACGAGAGATGGAAAACTATTCACTTTTGTTCTGAGGCAACCAAGACAAAATTGGCAGGTTGAATACCTCATTATGACATCCACAAGCTGTACATGGCATGCAGTTGGGTCATGTCCGTACCCTTGAGGGACATCTTATACAGTTCCCTGATCTTTCCTCCATCTCCAAGTCTACCAGAGGATAGAGACGGTTGGCAGGGAGATTTGTTCGCACTTGATGATAGTACCATGGCTAACATTTTCTTCAAAACCATCTGCAACTGACTCCAGTATTTCGCATGCAGTTCAGGATAACCAGCACTGAAAGTGTCAGTGCTTGTCTCTGAAACATGGCGTCCTTCGAGCATGAGAACCAAAGCTGACTCAAGAACCTGGAACAAATTCTGAAAGTATCAGCAACTGATGGACAAAGAAACACTGAAAATCAGAACCACAAATGGACAATAGAATTCACCAGAAGTAAATAAATGTGACTAAGTCAAAATATGCTTAGTATTGCCCTTTGGCTTCTTTTACTGAAAAATGTTAAACAGCAACACAATATGTTTGTAGTGAGGCGCTATTTTAAAATCAATACTACAATTACCAAGTTTTACCAAATAGATAGAATGAGCTACATGAATTAGTCATGTAAGGCTATATAAATTTATTTTTTGTATAGCATAGTAGATAGTTTTTCACAAATAAATCACTATAAGAAATGCAACAGTGAGTAAATTCTAGGAATCTTCATTGTTCTAATTTTTTCTCAATATCCATACACCAGAGGAGCGATTCGAGTGTTATATTAATATTACACAGTATTATAGAACTTGAGAAAATATGCAGTTCACATTTTACAGTGGAACTCATCTAACATATCAGCATAATTCAGTACATGTCAGACAGTTTTTAACCAAGTTCTCATCAGGACATGTATAAACTGGAAGTGCGAAACATTCTCTGCATACTGTTCGGAGAAGACGCTAGGAATTGCTACTGATATACATAGAAGATAGAGCATACTTCCACATAAAAGATTGACATTTACTTAATCTGAACGGAATCCCAGGGAAAGAAATTATAACAAACATAATATAATATGCAAATATAAAGGGAAGGAAAATACCACACTGGAGCGTATTTGACTTGAAAGGCTTAATGAAAGAGACGACCTTTCCATGAGTATAGTAATATACATGTTAGGATGGGTTTTAGGGCCATAAAAGTCCATTGCTTTTTGCCAGTTCCTGTCTGCCAGAGATGAATACTGCTTGACTCGATGGTCAGTGCTATTTTCACCTTTTGTTGAAAGGCTTTTCTTATTGCCAGCGTTCATAAATTTCAAACAACAATCCCTCTGATAGCAACCTAACTGGAAGTAAGCATATGCAGCCTCCTGTTTGCGTAGTTCACCTAGAGACTCGTACACAGATAATGCTTCCCTAATGGCCTCATTAGCTGAAATCTCATGCTTTCTCAATTCTTTCCTTCTTCGATCATGGGAATTCCTATGCCTTACACAGGTATCCTCCAGTGATCCATTCTCATACAGTTCAGCTGTACTATTTTCTCTTGCCAAAAGCATGCCAAGCCGCAGATAAGTATGAGCATACTGTGTATGTACCTCCTTCCTCAAGCTGCTTGTCACAGCATCATCATCCTCATTTACAGCATTTAGTTCTAGCCTTGCTGCCCCATAATATCTAATAGATTCTTTATATTCTAGTTTTGCAGTTTCCAGAGCATGACTGTATGCATTATGAAAGATGTTCTGTAATTTGAGATTCTCAATTTTTGATACCATCTCCTCAGCTAAAGCTCGTCGGCCATGACCCAAATTACAGTTTATCAATATTATATTGGTGTGATCTGAAACTTCTCTGAATGCAACTATAGCATCTACAAAGGCCAGTTCAGCCTTGTTCAACTCTTTATTTTCTATTCTAATTCTCCCCAATTCATTACAAACCCACCCTTTCTTTTTAACCAGTGATTCTAACTCAGATAAACTGGATGGAAGTTTAAGCAATGCTTTTCTAGCTTCTTCATAGCATTTTAAAGCAGCTAATAGATTGTGCTCAACATCTCCAAGTACAGGTCTACTTAGATAATCAAAGATACCACCATTTTTAACTATACCTGTTACCTTTGAACTTAATTCAGTTTGTGATAGAGCACTGGAACCGGAATTGTCGGGCTCTGAAGATCCCTCATGTTTTCTGGAGTTCATAGCTGCTAAGGATTCAACTTCAATCGCGCTACCATCAAGAGTATCTATCAAGTTTCCACCATAATTACTGTGCTCAAAATGTTCAAAATCTTTCTGATTCTCATTAAGAATGAGCTCATCTCCAGGATCTTTTGGATGCAAATAATTGGTATTTTTAGTAAACCATCGTTTACCATGCTTTCTACCATAAGTCATCAGGCTCATATCTGCACTACTACTGCTTGCACTGCTTCCACTACTAGCTCTGTCGCTTTGGCAACTACAATTTACCAAGGAACATGATCTACAATTCTGGTTCAACTGCACCAGCTTCTTCTTCAGCCTTTTAACTTCCTTAGCAACCTCAGATGACATTTTCAATTCACTGTTTGCAGGCCTTCTCACATCTTGTACTGAAATTTCATTACTCTCTATCCTATGGAACTCGACATAAACATCTCCGACCAGCTCCCATGCCTTGGACCAGAAAAAGTAAGTAGAAGACTTTCTCTCAACAGTGAGATACCCATTAACAGTCTCATCTTTTACATCATTCAGCAATGTACGACTTTCATTTATATCATAACATTTTCTCTGCAAGGATGAGCTACTAACCATAGAAGAAATGAACTCCGTGTCCTCCAGATGTGAAGGCATTGATCCATAAACAGAACATGCTAACTGTATAACCTTTAAAGCTTGATGTAGTTGACCATCCTCCTTGTATGCTTCGGAAAGTGCTAAATAAGATTCTCCAAGCAAAAGAACAAGCTTCCACAACTTATGATCCAACTTGGATGTTGGTAGCCATTCTCGAATGTCACAAACCTCAATACAGTCAGCATCCCCACAAGCACAAACAGAAACATCAAAAGATGACGGTGACCTATCATGATCTTCATCAAACCGATCCATCACCTCTGGTTCGTTGCTGTGAAGCTGTCGCATCCATCTCAGAGACTTAATGGCCTGTGAAACATGATGTACTGCGGCTAACTTAGATGATATTGGATCAGCAACTGTCTGAACCACAGGTGTGGTAACTGGACATACTTCACATCCAGAAGAGCTGCTAGCATCTGGAGATGAGCTGGATAGAGACGTTCTGTGGTTGCTCAATTGTGCATCACCATCTACTGAGTCAGGTGTTTGTTCATGTTCATGGGATTTGTCATCGGCTAGGAGATAGAATACTTCTGGAGCAACTGACTCAGAATTAGTGTTTTCGGCATCCCAAGGTGACTCTTTGGCTTCAGTAAGAGTTAGTCCACATTCCACAGCTAGTGAGTCCGATGTTAGATTAAGCTCCTCATCATAATTTAAAATCAGCCTTGCAAACTGTTCATGAGCAATTGCTCGTACTGCCTGTTGAGCAACACATTTATTAGAAATGCAGTCATCAGAAAAATTTTGGAGTGCAAATGTAAAGTGCGGGAAGATATAAAACATGTTATTCCAGAAAGGTACCAGGTGGTCTGAGTCGTCAAGAAATTCCAAACACTTCCTAAAGAAGCTGACACATCTAGCCCTATTTTTAGCAGCCTGCAGAAAAAGAAACAATAACTTGCAATTAGCTGTTCGAGACCTCAAATAAACCTGGAGATAGGGTTAGTTTTCACACCATTGACAGTGAAAGCCTGTGAGCGATTCGATACAGGAGTGTTCCCAGTGAATACACTGCATCACTTCTACCTCTATTGATTAAAGATGGCAAGGAGCTTGAAGCATCATCACAATCATTAGATGAATGGTTTTTGGGAATAACAGAAAGATCAAAAAGCTGTATATCGTCTTCACCTGCACCTTTATAAAGCTGCAAAAATACTACTTCAAACTTGCCAGCACTACTAAGGGAAAAAAATTGTAAAATCAACGGATATTTTATCTTAATAAATAAAAAGTACCCAGTAAGCTCCAGGATCCTGTTTGCAATTTTCCTGAAGGAACCTCAAAACGGAAAGGCCATTTTGCTGGACAACATATGGATGAAATGCTGGCGTCCCATCCTCAGATATCCCTTTAAGTAAAAAAATATCATCTGTCTTCAGAAGCTCATATCCCTGAACAACACCATTACGATGATAACATATTGCCAGCTCAGGCACACTTGCCATAACATTGTCAAGCCAGGCTTCAAGCCATGTCAAAGGTGTGACCTATCAAAATCAAGTGAACATAATTAACAATCTTCCAAACATAAAGTATGATCAAAGAGTATTAGAAGAATGCTCTTACCTGTCTTGTGACATCCCACAAATGCAAGCTCACAGCAACATACTTTTCATTACTAAACAGAAGCAAATCACTTCCAAGGAGCATCCGAAAATTATGAAACTGCCAGAACAGGACCCTCAGAAAGCTATCATTACCAGCTTTTCTTTGTTTTTCAGACTCTTGCATTGTTGTTCTGGGTTTTTCACCAACATGTGACACTTTATTGGCAGGACTATGGTTCTTATTTCTCCTGTTATTCTTGCTTCCCCAAATGACATCCTGCTTAACATTTGAGTACTCAGAACAGCATTTGTATCCATCAGCTTGGACAACATCATTCTGTTCCACAATATGGGGTGTTTTGCTTCCAGGAAGAACTGAAGATTTTGATTTCTCCTCTTGTGAAACATGATGAGTTGGTGGACAATCGCAGGCCTCCATTCTGACTGAATGCATAGCAAAATTCAAGAATAGTGACTGATCCGCACATTTTGATTGATTGTTATGCCTCCTAATCAACTTTTCTCCTTCTTCAACATCTGGCCTGTACCTCATAAATATTGTCACATATAAATAAATCGAAGATTGAAATAATAAGCAGAAAGCAACCCCAAAAGAGAAAGATCTGCCAGCATGGGCGGGGTAAGGTAAAGGCAAATCAAGAAAATGCTGCTAACCTACACATCAACAATAATTAATATAGTAAAGAACTAGAAGCCCTTTTCAATTATTTGAATGACTCTTGTGAAGAAAACCTGACCTACAATTTGTAAATATTCTGGCACTTTTAAAGTAATTAAATGCAAGTATGAAATGCAGATGGTATCAAAAAGCAGATAATATTAATTAAAAAGCAGAACCCATTTCAACATTTTAAATGACACATACAAAGAAGATCATCTTTGAATTACCATATACAATATACTACACAACCCCTGATCATACAAGAAGGACTAGAATCAGGAGAACATGATTTAGCTGTCTACACATGTTCTTGTTTCTTTATTGACGAAAAGAAATTTTAATGAGAAAGAAAAGAAGACTTACAAGGTGTCCTTGCCTTCCCCTTAATGTTTAACCATAGATAGAGAATAAACATTTCAACTACTAATCTTTTCTATTTTTCAATGCAAAATCCAGTTCCTTTTTTTCTTTAAAAGACAAATAAGGATTAAAAAGAAAAAGAAAATCATTTTTCCTAAGTAAAAGTGCATCACATGGGACTAGTTTAGATAAGGTGAAAATGAGGCACGGAAAGAAAATGAGTAAACAGTCGATCAAATACACACCCAGTATTTAAAACAAGAGTCTGGCCAATTCGATGAACAGCAATTGACAATCGAGCCTTGGAATATGGCATTTTAAATATCTGCTTCAAAATGTCTGCTGGAGCAATTACATCAATCTCATCCCCATAATCAGCCAAGCCAGATACTGCGAGGGCCTCACATTTTCTTGTAAAATTTGAAGCAACAGCATTGCCCTCCCAAGGGAAGTCTGTTTCAAACAATATGAGATGTTAAAAGAAACTGATAGGTTTCGAAATTAAGTATAAATATCAGATAAGAACTGGACGCAAATGTAGTTTAGGTAGATATTTTGTATTATGTTGTACACAACACAAGTATTTACATGCAATAATACATATTTTTCTGGCACTAGGGTTATTTTGTGGCAGCTGCATAACAGACTTTTAACCAACTTCTATGCTTGTTCAGTTGAAAGAAGAACAGAGTATAATGTAAACATCTTCTAGCAAAACCATGTCCTACACAAATCAGAGGATAAAGCAATATTTATCTCATTCTAAATTTAGAAGACTCCAACCATATGAGAGCTCGTGCACTAGGCTGCCTTCTCTCTTTGCTCTGTTTCCTTTGCTCTTATATTTTACTCAGATTTCTCACAAGACCAGGATATGCTTTGGTACTTGGAATGTAGGAACATTAGTGCCATTGCATCCTACCATATATCATGTAATATATATGAACTTTCACATTAAGCAAATGGTTTCTATATAGTCGAGCAAAAATGGTATACACTTCTTACACCCTTGGATCAAGTCCAAACAGCGGTATCCAGATAAATGTTAAGCTGTCCATTGATCCATTTAACAGATGGGATACTGTGGCAAAACCCTGACCCTTCTATTGATATAATACAAGAAACTGGCAATTTCAGCATTTAATAGTAAGAAAAATACAAAAAGAGAAATGCTAGGGGGCCATCAGAATTTATTGTTTTTGGCCATGACTTAGCCATCAAGTTAATTCCTTTAGTCTAATTTCTTTAGTCTAGTAATCCAACAACATACTTTATTTCATACTTTTAAACATTGATGGCTAACTGATGGCTAAAAACAATAAATTCTAATGGTCCTCTAGCATTCCTCATAGGAAAATGCATGAATAATCTCATATACAGAACTGTGAACTAACAGAACTCAATTCCAGACCTTATGCATAAACTGTATTTAGCAAAACCATATTACTTATGGTGTTTGCAGAACATCCATTCCAACTTTAACCAAGAACCTATGGTCCAATAACAAGGGCACAAGGAACCATCGAAAATCTAGATGAAAAACGAGTAAGTTGGATGGATGTGGATTGTTAATCCTATCATCACAATATGACTATGTTCATATTAACTAACAGATGCTAAACTAGATACCAATATTGTACAAAATAAAAAGCATTTTTCCCATTCAATTCTGTAGCCTTATCATTAATAATTTGAATCAAACAAATGCAGCAAGCAAATTCAATCAGGACACGAAGAAAATAGTGGAATTCAATAATAGCATTCTATCAGAAAAAGAACTAAATTTGAGTAAGATTACTTTTTCAATGAAGGGAGAACCTAAGAGAGAGGGAGAATGTTGGTAAACCTTGAAACAGTGCACTTCAATTAAACATATTGCTTACTTCTGGTCCAACTTGTACTCACAAGTCACTGTGTTGCTCACAGTTTCCTATTAGTGGATTCAACATTGTAGCAACAGTCAACAAAACTAAAATCTTCAGATAGTCCAGAGCTCCATGCTAGATCAAAGCATGTTCTTCTCACTATGCTTGAAGCAATCGTTACGACAAAGAAAATGCTGATCTTAGCACCACACTATGACCGCAATCACAAAGTTATATCCTCTTGAACTAATTTATATCCTTTTATTTTCAATGAAAGCTAATTCTCATTTTTGGCTACAACCAAGCCATTGGCAGCCTGGTTTTGGAACAAGGGACAAGACGGGACAAGACAATGAGACAGAGATACTAAAGATATAGACACTAGTGTTCTTCCAAGATGCACAAACAGTGTATTTCAGTCCCACTCTTTGCCTATGTCTAAGTGCTACCAAACATCTTTGTGTACCTTCGCACCTATGTATTTGTGTATCTAAGTCACTAACCAAACGGAGCCTGTAGCAAGCTTCCTCAAATAGTGGTAGATATCACTAAGCAAACGGGGTGCAAGACTAAGCTATCACTTTATTTAAAAATGAGAAGCAAATGAATTTCTACTCTGAACATCTACCGGATCCTTCCTCAAATAGTTGTAGCTAAACAGATGCATCTAATTTAAAACAAGCGAGGCATTAAAACTGCACAGATTTCCAGACAACAAAGTACTGAATGTGATATTAAACTAGACATTTACTCTAAAGAATTTCCTGAAGCAATGAACAGTTAGTCACCTCCTCCAGTAGCCTTGGACTGCACATAACCAACAGGAAGAACCTTGTCTGGGAAATCCGCAAGAAGAGGCGGCATATTCAGATCAGTCTCAGTTGGCAGCATCCGATACCGATATCGCGGAGCATTCACTCTGAATCAACAAAATCCCATCACAAAAAAAAAAAACATATCCAAATATAATAAGAATAAGAAGGAAAATTATTGTGTGTGTGTGTGTGTGTGTGAGAGAGAGAGAGAGAGAGAGAGGGAGGGAGGGAGGGAGAGAGAGTACGTTTGAGGAGTTGGGAGAAGAGGGGAATGGAAAGCATGGAAGGACTTGTCAGTTGGAACAGGGATTGAGCCGCAGAGGAACCCAACGGGCTTTGGAGTGGCGATTTCCAAGGTTCCTACACACAGAAGCTCGCGAGAATTTTCCGAGTTTGAAACTGATGATGACGACGACGACGACGAAGATGATGATAACTTCGCCATAGAAAGGGAAGTAATCGCTCTGAAACCAGCTATTATCTATGTACAATGAGAAAGGGTGAGGGGTGAAGACAAAAACCCTGGAAAGTTGAAACCAATATACTGGTGAATGGTGAGTCTTTGTACGGTTTTCTTGAGCTGGGAATTGTATAGAGTGCACTGTTTCAGTTTTAAAAGGCGACCACTTTGTCACCACTCACCATGTATACGTCTATAGGATTTTCGTCCTCTAAATTTGCTGAAATCGAATTATTCTTTCAAAAATTATATTTTTATTTTTCTTATTTTACTAATAATTTTTATATGGTTAATAATATAAAACATTAATCAAAATATTTGGGGGCTATACATCCAAATAATTTTTTATCCAAGTCCAATCAAGTAGGCTCAATACCAAAAACGCCAATCTCATTAATGTACGTGTATTACACGCGTGGAAACCATCCAAACGTTACCAATTCTTTCATGCTTCAATATAAAAAACCGTTTCTTCTTCACACTCGAAACTGCTATTAGAGAATTTTAAATCTCTCTCAAAATCTTTCAAACCTTGTTCGTATTCTTTGTTACTGCAGAATCGAGTAGAACTTTCTATACAAAGAAGAAAAAACAAAAAAAACAAGAACAGAGACTCAGCAAGATATGAGAAAAACTATTATTATTATGTTCATTTAATTTCTCGCAAATCTCGTGTTTCTCCTAGTTCGATTTAAAGTTTAGTGGATTGAGTTGATTCGTTTAGTAGATCGAGTTTCTCTGATTCCATTTTTTTCTCTCTAACTAGGGCATACAAATGAAAATGTGTTGTTAGTTTATTGGTTCTGATAAATAATTCAGTTCATCACTTAGTTTAAATGAGTTTATTTGCATGCATGAAATTTTTTCTTGCTGATTAAATATTTATCACCTTTTATTCAAATATGAATAAAATTCGGTTCATTGGGGAATTGAATTAGAATCACTTGATTCCGCTGTTAAGTGTTCACTTGAGTTCATTTACATGCAGAAATATTTTTCTTACTAATTGAATGTTTATCACGTTTTGTTCAAATATGAATTGAATTCGGTTCATTCTGTTCATTTGGAATTTGAGTTAGGTTTACTTGATTCTACTGTTAAGTGAAGTTCACCTATTAAGTATTGACAAATTGTCCTTATAGCAAAAATAAAAAAGATGACGGTCACAAAAAAGGAGAAGCCGCACTATAACGTAAGCATATACACATTAAATAAACTCTATTTTTGTATTATACATATATCATAACAAACTGTTTCAAATCTTTGCAGAAAACTCACGATCTGAGATGCCAAACAAAATCAATAGTTAGGGTGTTCAAAGAAATGACTGTAGAAAAGAAAAATATTGTGGAAAAAATGGGATTCAGTGTGCTGGCACATATCCCGGGAATGAACATCTCTCACAAGCTCTTGAGAAAATTGATTCGTTGCTATGATGCCTATCATGAATGCTTGGAGACTCTCTATGGCAGAATAAATATAACTCCTGCCAAGATAAGAGATGCGCTAGGCATCAACTTTGGCAGTATTATACTTTTCACATTTTACATTTGTATTTTTCTTTTTTTGATATTCGTTAAGTTATTTCGGTTCATTTCTTGCTTTATTTAGGTTCATTTGAATACAGAAAATGAAACTAAGCTTTTTTATTGATTTGTTTATATTAAAATATTGTAGGAGATTGTTTTCCTGAAAAAGTTAAGAACAAGAAACTGAGTGAGAAACAGAAGGAGATAATTGACAGCTTCAAAGGTGCTACTTTGGCATCTTTGACAAAATTTGTCATTGATATGAGTGTTGAAGGGGAAGAGAACTGGTTGAAATTTTTAAGAGGACTTTTGTCGTCTTTGTCCATAAGTATTTTTTGCTGCCGACGATAGTAAGTATGGTCTCCCCGATCCATAAGCCGCCTGCTGGTGCACGAAATTGTGTTCCATGTTCTTTGTACTTGTGTGAGATTAACAATATATAATTGTATTGAATCCTCATTATGGCTCTATGTGTGGACACAACTCCGTTCAACTAACCAGCAAGTGCACTGGGTCGTCCAAGTAATACCTTACGTGAGTAAGGGTCGAATCCCACGGAGATTGTTGGTATGAAGCAAGCTATAGTCACCTTGTAAATCTCAGTCAGGCAGATATAAAACAGTGATATGGTTTTCGAATAATGAATAAAAGAATAGGGATAGAGGTACTTATGTAAATCATTGGTAGGAATTTCAGATAAGCGAATGGAGATGCTTTTCGTTCCTCTGAACCTCTGCTTTCCTGCTATCTTCATCCAATCAGTCTTACTCCTTTCCATGGCTGGCTTTATGTGATACATCACCACTGTCAATGGCTACTTTCGGTCATCTCACGGGAAAATGATCCAATGCCCTGTCACGGCACGGCTAATCGTCTGGAGGCATCACCCTTGTCAATGGCTTCATCTTATCCTCTCAGTGAATAATATGCTCACGCACCCTGTCACGGCACGGCTATTCATCTGTCGGTTCTCGATCATGCTGGAATAGGATTTACTATCCTTTTGCGTCTGTCACTAACGCCCTGCAATCGCGAGTTAGGAGCTCGTCACAGTCATTCGATCATTGAATCCTACTCGGAATACCACAGACAAGGTTTAGACCTTCCGGATTCTCTTGAATGCCGCCATCATTCTAGCTTACGCCACGAAGATTCCGGTTAGGAGATCTAAGAGATACTCATTCTAGCTTATTTCATATAGAACAGAAGTGTTTGTCAGGCACGCGTTCATAAGGGGGAAGGATGATGAGCGTCACACATAATCATCACCTTCATCACGTTCTTGGGTGCGAATGGATATCTTGGAAGTGAAATAAGAAGAATTGAATAGAAAACAGTAGTACTTTGCATTAATCTTTGAGGAACAGCAGAGCTCCACACCTTAATCTATGGAGTGTAGAAACTCTACCGTATGAAAATACATAAGTGAAGGTCCAGGCATGGCCATGTGGCCAGCCCCCTAAACGAGATCACAGGATCAAAATACAATCCAGGATGCCTAATACAATAGTATACTACAACAAATCCTTAAGATAGCGACGGATATTTTGCGGCGGTTTTGTAAATGTGCCGCGAAAAGACAAAATGCGGCACATATAGCGGCGGTTAAAGGGTGGGGCTGCAATCAGACCGAAATTTAGCGGCGGTTTTGCTAAAACCGCCGCTATATTATTGTAAGGTTGACATATCGCGGCGGTTTTCTTCAAACCGCCGCTATATTGCTGGTCAGGTTTGTATTTCGTGGCTTCTTTTCGAAAACCGCCGCGATATGTCCGCCGGTGACTTCTTGTTAGGCATTTTGCGGCGGTTACTTTTAAACCGCCGCAAAATGCGTGTTACCACATATTGCATTGTTCTCTTTAGAAATAACCATCTGGGTTTAATATATTTAAGTGAAGACTACTTTTTGAAGCTACATATGTTTAAATCATTCTTACTTAAACTCGTAACACTTTTTCTACATTCGGTTTACGATAAAAATTTCACAAGTTACTTGTAACCTTTATATGTTAACTCATGTGAACAAATTTACCACTAAGATTTTCTTGATTACGTTATTGGCATTTAAAAATTGCATTCAATCATGGATGTAAAAGTAGAAAATAAAATCAAACTCTGATATTTATGAAGTTAAAATAAAGTTCTAGATAGCATACATCAAAGTTACTCCTCTTTGAAGTTATGCCTTACTAAACCTAAACCAAGAATAAACATGTACAACTGTGACCCAAATCATTAAACTAACGAAATCAGCGTAACTATTATAATAAAAGATCAAAATTTCTCTCCAACATCATATTGACCTGGCGAAAAAAACTCTGTTATGAATCTTGCGGCTTCACGTTTCAGAGGATCTGATATTTCATCTCCATACCATGGCATCTTATTCAGATCAAAGCACCTTTTCTTAACATGTATATCATCTTGTTTATCTTGTTGGTCTTCCAAAGTTGCATCCTCTTCATCCGGAACCTTATTCAGATCAAACTGCATGGATCTATCAACTGCGACAGAGGATACATCATCTAAAATGTCTTCTGAATCAGACTCTTCTCCGTCTAGACTGTCAGGAACTATTTCTCCGGAATATTCAGGTACGACTGAAAATATCAACATGCACATAACAGAATGAGTATACATAGAAGGAATTGAGAACTCTGGAGTTATTAAATACTGACTTAGAAAAACAACTAAACTACAAGATGCTAAGACAATTTTAAAACTAAACACAACTTTTCAACAATTACTATCACCCTTGTTAGTAGTTAAGGCAATTTTCTTAAACAGAAGCTCTATAGCAATTGTTGTGTTTGCAGAGAATGACGAAAAGTCCTCATTTTTTATCAATCCTGTTCCATCGTCATGTTATGTTCACTATTGTATTCAAAACGTATCACTAGTGAAATTATATTGCGTAATACATAGCAAGATCATAAAAAAATGCAACCCTAAGAAAAACAACAACTGTAGAAGGAATAAAGACCAAACGTAAACTAACTTTTTCATATTAAAATCGTTGAAAGAACCAAAAGTCTACGTTTACTCATGAGAATTCACAATAACACAAATATTTATCTGCAAAAAAAAAAAAAAAACTACACAAGTATAAAGTAACCAAAGAAAACAAAGTACAACGCTGATTTTATTTAACTTAGTTTATGACAGAAAGATCATTTTTAAATTACATTAAAATGCTTCATACAAAGCATTACGCGACATCATCAAAATTCTCTGAGGCATTTTCTACGAGGTTTTCTATATCTTCCTCCCTTGTCAACAATAAATCTTCAATGTCACCTTCCGCTGACATGTTCAACCCTGGCTGTGGAGAAAAACCGACTTCAGCTTCTTCATTCTCTTCTCCCATGTCATACAAATCCCTTGGTTTCACATGAACTACAACACTCCAATCCTTAGCTACTTCATCCTCCACATAGTATACAAGCTGAGCTTCTGATGCCAATATGTACGGTTCATCTTCTTCACGATTACCAGTGTGTATTGGACGAGAGAAATTAACGCTGGTAAGCCCCAAATGGTCTTGTTTGATGCCTCTACTGGTAGTGGTATCAGCCCAAACACATTTGAACAATACCACTGTGAAGGAACAACTGTAATTCAATTCAATTATGTCCACAATTTTTCCGTAATACGGAACACCACCAACAGCCACTCTATTGTCACGCATGCTTGCATAACTTCTTGTATTAGATGATACATATACTCCACTATTTTGTGTTTTCATCCCATTTTCCTTTGTTAAAGTTCTAAACTTGTACCCGTTAACATTGTACGCCCCAAAACGTCTGGCCTGAATCATGGGACCGCACGCAAGCAACTGCAGGTGTTTCGATTGAGGCGTACTTTCCATAAAAACCTGAAACCATATAACATTCATGTTTTATATTAAAATCGGTTTTCATATAGTACTATTTCCAGGCCAAAAAAACATTGGTCAGGTTAGTATTCTGTCAACCTGATGCTTGAACCACCGAGAAAATTCTGCATGGACGACACTATCTATCTTAGCTTGCGACCTTGTCTGATGACGCAAGCTTCGCTTTGTCTTTTCCCTAAACGTACTTTATTGGAGAGAAGAAAATTAGTCCAACTAGTCACTGGGAGAAAAGAGTTATATTGGTGTTTTATAAATACATGCGTATACTTACTCAAGGAACGGAACCACGGCATCGCAGTTGACTAGCACATGACGATGAGCTTGATGTTTTTCCATTGGAGTGAGTTCGAAATGCGAAACAGCCCCTACTGCTTTTCCAATAGCTGGGAACATACTTTCCCCTGAATTATGAAGAACATCGACGGGCTCATCATCCACTCGCCCTGGTCGGTTGATTCTAGTCTCAATATTATCCAGATACCTAGAACAGAAAGTCAGGATTTCCTCAGATAAGTAACCTTCTGCAATTGAGCCTTCCGGTTGTGCCCTATTACGAACATATTGATTCAGACGTCCTAAATACCTTTTGTATAAATACAATAAAAATCTCAGTATATATACAATTAATTGAACTGAATGTACTAAAGGGGTTTACAAGCAAGCTAACCTTTCTATTGGATACATCCATCTATAATGTACTGGTCCCCCAAGAGTAACCTCATCAATGAGATGCACGGTGAGGTGAACCATGACGGTGAAGAAGGATGGAGGAAAAATCATTTCCATCTGACACAAGGTTTGCACAACATGATTCTGAAGTTCAGCAAGCTGCATAGGGTTTATGGCTTTCCCACAAAGTTCTCGGAAAAATGATGACAAATTTGCAATCACATTGGACACCGGACTCGGAAGTGCATTATTCACCAAAATTGGGAGTAATTGTTCCATCAGAATATGACAGTCATGACTTTTCAACCCAGATAACTTGCGCTGTCGCAAATCAACACAACGAGCAACATTGCTAGAGTAACCATCTGGAAAGACCACATTCTGCAAAGTCTTCAAGAATACATCCCTCTGTGAATTTGACATCGCAAATATTGCAGAAGTATACTTACCACCTTCCCCCGGCCATAATTCTGGCCTTATACCCATGCATTGTAAATCCCTGCGAGCTTTAAGATTGTCTTTTGATTTGCCGCTATCGTTTAAGATAGTGAAGACCACGTTGTCACACACGTTTTTTTCTATATGCATTACATCGAGGTTATGACGCAACATCTGGTCCTCCCAGTACGGGAGGTCAAAGAAAATACTCTTCTTCTTCCAATGCGAGTCATCTTCATCCGCGTCCTGACCATTGCGTCTTTTTTTGGATGTCACGCTTGAACTCTTCCCAAATGAAACGTGCACATTAGACTGTTGCCTCAAGATATCTGTTCCGGATAACTTCGTTGGTGGATCTCTACCTTCAACCTGCCCGTCAAATCTATTCCGGTCTAGTCTGTATTTGTGTCCCTGATTTAAAAAGCGTCGATGGCCCATGAAACACCATTTCTGACTGTCTTTCAGCCGCTGTGGCTTAGCATCCAAGTTACACGTAGGACAGGCTAACCCACTGTGCGTATTCCAGCCAGATAGGTTCCCCAATCCTGGAAAGTCGCTAATAGTCCACATCAGTGCCGCACACATCTTGAAAGTGTTTCCCTCTTTGGCATCATAGGTTTCAACCCCATCCCATAATTGCTTCAACTCATCTATCAAAGGCTGCAAATAAACATCTATGTCGTTACCTGGCATTTTCGGCCCGGGAATAAGCGTGGATAGAATCAAAGATGTCTGCTTCATGCAAACCCAGGGTGGTAGATTATACGGAATAAGAATCACAGGCCAGATGGAGTACTTTGTGCTCATATTCCCAAAGGGATTAAATCCATCGCTCGCCAAGGCTAGGCGAACATTGCGCGGATCCGCGGAAAAATTAGTATATTTTGCATCAAACTTTTTCCATGCTTCAGCGTCCCTTGGATGCCTAAGGAAACCATCGTTATTAGGCGCCTGTTTATGCCATAACATATCACTCGATGTCTTGCTGCACATGAATAACCGCTGCAGTCGTGGTATGAGGGGAAAGTAACGAAGACTCTTGGCTGCTATAGGTTTTCCTTTTCTCTTTACTGGTACATTGAACCTAATAATAGAGCCTTTTTTAGTCTTCTGCTTCCATCTTGAACATCCACATTTCTTGCACCTAGTCAGATTCTCATCATCACCTCGGTACAGCATACAGTCATTTGGACAAGCATCTATCTTGGTGTATTCAATACCCAGCTTTCTTATTGTCTTCCTAGCTTCATACACTGTCTTTGGGAGTTTTGCTTGTTCGAATGCGTCGCGCAGTAAGTCAAGAATCATTGTTATTGCCTTGTCACTCACACCGCACATACACTTGATATGATAAAGCTTCACTAAAAATGATAATTTGGAGTACTTTGAGCATCCGGGATATAACTCCTGCTCTCCATCTGACAGTAGATCGTTAAAATCCCGCGCCGCGCGACTTGGACCTTCATACAAGCTCGGTAATACATCTTCATCATCTTCTGCATGCTCGATTGTTGTGATGTCCTCACTCCCATTTTGTATCATGAAATTGAATGCATCGTTGACCATCTGGTGCATTTGATTCACTTGGGATATCAAATTTTCATCTTCTCGTCCCAATCCAGGCCTCTCGTCAACCGGCTGCTCACCATGACGCACCCAAATAGTATATCCAGGGGGAAATGGTCGTAACAACAGATGGTCGTATGCATCCTCTCTTGTTTGCATATATTGAAACCCGCATTTAGGACATGGACACTTTATCATGCCATCGGAGGATGCATTTGCAAACGCAAAGTCTAAAAAAGTGTTCAGTCCTTGCCTATATTCCACACTACCCCGTGACTTTGAAATCCAGGTTTTATCAATATCTAGTATAGTATCAGAATATATCGAACTAATTAATAGTGACGTACGAGATATGAGAAGACAAACTGGTAAAAATATGCATCCATCATAACTATAACGATATAGTTTTAGCAAGCAACTTTGTTTTAGCAAATTACAGTTGATATGAAATTTAAAGTTTCTGTGAATCTACTTTAAAGTGAACACCGTGTAACTAATGTCTTTATTAAATATGTCATTACTTCTACTTGTTTTAACTAAATTATCGTGTAGGTGTCATGCAACTTGGTTGAAGTTGTTTTGGTTTTATATTAACTATCATTGGAAAAATTAGATATTACAATCCAATACTGATTTCAAATTTTATGTTACAAGAAATTATAAATTCAAATCAATAAATTATATTTTATTCTCAGCCACTTTTTAATTAGTGAATAAAAGCTCCCTTACAGTCTTAATTTATATATATGGTGCATTAGTTGATTATCATACATTATTCGTTTTTATATTAAATACCATTTTTAATTAGAGTTGGTCAAACTGGATTTTGAATGAAAGTGATCTTGTAAAATTGATTTTGGATAGAAGTGAGTTTGTGCCAACATATTTATGTTTGGTAATTCTATACTAAAATTGATTTTGATAAAATGAATTTGTTTAGATAATATTAATAAAAATCACTTTTAGATAAAGAATTAGTATGTTACTAAAAAAATATAATATTAATTTATAGTATTAGTTTTTAGTATATTTAATCGGTTTTAATTCTTCTTTTTAGTATATTTTATATATAATATTTTTTATAAAATTATATTTTAGTTTGTTATAATTTTTTTTAATAAAAATTAATATTTACACATTAAATTAAAAATAACATATAAAATAATATCTTTTATTATTTCTTATGAATACTCTCATCAAATCTGACGCTCTCTGCCGTTTTGGACTCTAACTTTGTTACTAATTATTATACCATATAGTAATTAATATAATAAGTAATACTATTAATATTAAATTATCCTTATAATATAATAATATTATATGTTATAAATTACTATACGGATATTTCGACAGCTATCCATCATTAGCAATTATTATAATAAATTAAAATCATTATACTATATATAATTATATTAATAAGGATATTAATACTTATAATATTTATAATAAATCTTATAAAATAAATTATGTTTATTGTCATAATATTATGTTTACTAATAAGGATAGTATTTATAACTATTTCTGAGGATATTAAAATCTCTATAAATATTTACAACTGTTATTATCAATTAGAGCTATTATAAGCAATTATTAATTTTGTGAAATGTTACACTTAATTTCTCAAATTGATTTTAGTTTCCCTGGTTTGGGAAATTTGCCTTAAACAGCGCCCTTTTTTATTTTTATTAAAAAAAAAAAAAAGAAACTTAAACCTAAGGAGAGACCCGCAAGCCCCTGCTCCCCCCAAGACCCGATTCACCTCCCTTCTTAGGTGAAAAATGAGAAAAAAACAAAAAAGAACCCTAGTAGCCGCCACCCTCTCTTCTCCGCGTACTGCAACCAATGCTCACCGCAACCACCGCCATCTCCACAGTCAAGCTCCACCGCCTCGTTTTATCATCTCCCATCGCTCTCTCTCTGTAGTGGTCGGCGTCGTCTGGTCATCGGAGCCAGGATTGTATATTCGTCGCTGCCGCCGCTGTGGAGTTATATATTGTCGTCCCCGGCGTCGAGTTCTCTATTGTCCTCATCGTCACCGCCGAGCTCTCTCCTCTCCTCGCCGTCACTGCCGAGGTATCTCTTCTCCTCGCCATCGTCAAACCGGCTCTTTCTCTCTCTCACCCTTCATCTGGTTAGATTAAAGACTGCTTCTTAAGTTTGTTTGTTCTTGTTTTGTTGATCTGTATTTAACACTTCTAAATTACTGATTGAGTTGCTGGGGTGGCTCACTGACTTACTGTTGCCGCGATTTTGTTAACATCTTACTATTCTGAGTTGCTAAGATTGCTCTAATAGTATTGTTGATTGTTTTTTCTTGTGAATTTGGTTAAATTTTACATGCTATTGTTAACATGTTTTTTAGTTGTATATTTTTTTTTTGTGTTAGAAATTTAATTTTTCAAATGCTGTATATTTTGATTTAGACTTAAATTAGAAAAAGTATAAAAAGAGGGTTCAAATAGTACATACATGAGACATAGACAAACCATGTGACTTACCTGGTTGAAGATCCATATAACTAGCTATTGGTGTGATAATTAAGGAGTTCAACAAACTGAAAAAAAAAAATTGAGGTTCATCGTGAGATATGAAAACAATTTAATGTGAAACATCTCAAAGTAGCATGTATAAAAATATTTACAGAGAAACCCAAGTAGAGGAGAACCAGATAGGTGAATGTGGCTTCTGAAATGATTAAGTGCTGAACTTGTGTCATCGCAGTTGTATTGCTTTTCAGTCAAATTTATTTAGTTCAATAAGCACGTTTATAACATTTGAGAATCACAGATTTTTATAACTGATTATCTGAACAAACTTTTGAAATTCCCATAAAGTTCTCTATTTTTATGTTATCCTAACCGTTTACCTCCACTTAAATTATGCAGGTGGTACATTTTACTTTTATAAAGATACAATGGTTAACTTGTTTAAGTAAATATGGTAACTTAATAACATATTTGGTGCAACAACTAAGGAACATGTACATTGCATAACAGAAATTTAAAAGTGATCTGAAAATACTCTAACAAACTATTTGAATTGATTAAGTTAAATCTGAGTGTCAAACGGTGTTGTGATCTGATTGCATACCAGAAATTTAAAAGTGATTTGAAAATACTCTAACAAACTTTTTGAATTGATTAAGTTAAATCTGATTGTCAAACAGTGTTGTGATTTGATTGCATACCAGAAATTTATAAGTGTTTTGAAAATACTCTTAACAAACTATTTGAATTGATTAAGTTAAATCTGACTGTCAAACGGTGTTGTGATCTGATTCCATAACAGAAAATTAAAATTGATTTGAAAATACTCTAACAAACTCTTTGAGTTGATTAAGTTAAATCTGATTGTCAAACGGTGTTGTGATCTTATCCCATTTATTCTCGTTTTCTGTTGTATACATAAACCCCAAAATTTCGATTTTTTTGTATATGAAAAATACTACTGGTTCGATTTGTTTTTGTTCATTCACATAAATTATTTTTCCTTTTTTCTTTCATTCTGCCAGCGATATGTCTGCATTGAAAGAAGCTCAATGAGAAACCTTGTTTCCTTGTTCGCCTGTTTGTAACTCGTTTATTAGGTAAGCTTATTCTTCGTCATCTTCATCTTCTTCTTGAGTCTAATTTCATGGGAAAATGATTTTGGCTCACTGAAAGAAAACAAAAGGGGCTAACTTATTTAACAAAGGTCTTTCCGAAACTCATATTGTGAAAGTTGGGTCCTTTGTGTGAGAAAGTGAGCTCTGTTGTTTCTTATTAGTGTATATATATAATGTCATGAAGAAAATTGGAATCTATCTTTTCAGTTCATGTATACTTAAATGCCCACAGTGTATTTTTTCATTTATTCATTGTCTTGTTTGATCGAATAATCTTCAAACTATATCAAACCAAAGTATCATCATATAATATTATAACGAATATATATACACAAAAAGCAAATCACCAATTCAAACTATGTATTTATATTCAAACTATGTATTATTTAAGTTTTTCTAATGTATAAATTTAATATAATTATATTATCGTGAAGGAAAATTTACTTTAAATGTATAATATGTGCAGTGAATTTTATGGTAGTATCTAATTGATATTTAATTTATTTTTTTATGTTAGAATTTAAATATTTAATAATTATTTATTTTTATACTTTTAAAATTAAATATTAATTTTTATTATAACTTTTTTTAATAAATTTAGTAAATACTTTTAAACACCATAACTAAAAGTCAACATAACATTTAACAGTGAACTAAGAAACTAAAGCATATGTAATATTTTAGTGTACAATAAAAAAGCCAAGATAGCGAAGAGGACATGTTAGTTGGAGGAATATAAGTTCTGGAAATTAAGCTTCGCAATATAACTTACTCATTTACTCATTTGATATGTAGTAGTTAGTTTAGTTAGAGGACATGTTAGTTGGAGGAATTTGTAGTGAAGAGATTGATTTGAACTTTGTGTTCATCAGTTGAACCACTCTGAGTTGCACACTCCTCAGTGTACACTTCAAGGCACCCTCACGAAACCACAAGGTTTGAGTGTAACCAAGGTCTGTTTCTTTCTTCTCACTTGTTAAATCATATTTAGATTCAGTTCACCATATATGACTAATTTCTCCTATGACTTTACTAGAAGGAAGGTTTTGTATTTCGGTATTTTTTTTGGTGGCATGGTTATAGGAACATGTAGTGTTTCTACTGTGCTTGTGTTTTGATGAGATCTTAGTCCTCATTGTTTGACATCCCCTACCATTGTGCAGCGCCTTGTTTCATTGTGGGGGAAGAGGTTCGGAGAAGAGGTGGATCAAGATCTTAATATTTACCTGCAAGTGACGTAGACAGGTTAATCGTTAATATCATACTAATTATTTATGTCTTTTCTTTTTCGTCTAATATTATCTCTCATCCCTTTTTACAATAAGTCATGAATCATGATTACTATTAAATATAAACATCTAAAGCAAGGACAAGACTTCAAATTTCAAATGTGTGTTTTTCTCTTATTTTATTTTTGTGTTGTTGGGTACTCTTTGCAAGCAAGTTAAGATCATTAACACAGGGGATCTTATCCGTAAGCAATTCTAAATGACAGTGATTAGATTTGAGCTTTGAAAATGAAAAGAAGTATTAGGGGGTGACTGAATTAATTAATTAGACTTAGTCCCTCACTCCTGTAACTTGAATTTATTGTTTGCTAAAACGAATTTTGGAATAAAAAAAATCTACAAAGGGGTGGGCAGGGCCTGAAATTGAAGGAAAGATCACGAACAGAAACTGTTCCTTACAACCATTTTTCTTATTTTCATAAAAAGAAAACAACAAAAAAACATACTGCCTAACTGTTTTGTTTTTCCGTAAGAAACGATACATGAGTTGAGTATATAGAGTCACGGAGATTTGAAGATGTTCATAAATGGCAAGCAAAGCTAAGATGTTCAAGGTTGTCAACATAAATATCTAGGATTGCATATATAACTTTATTTTATTCCTTCAATGCATTCATCAAAGCACCTTTGCATCTATTATTAAATTAATAATTAATAATTAATTTGCATTATTTATTAAGCCATATCATGTCACAAGGAGTTGCTGTCATCAATCCACTCCAATGCCTTTCTTGCTTCAACACCAACTCTCAACTGTGTCACTTTCAAATCCTATTTAGTAATAATGATAATAATAAAATGGTGTATTCGATGCCTATATATAGATATCTAATTTAATTAAAAAATAAAAATTAATATTTAAATTAAAAAATTTAAAAAAAGTATTTTTTAATATTTAAAGAGTGTGACGCCTTCAATTCCAGTGATATAGATTTTTGTTTTTTTTTTTTTCACCTTTTCTACATTAGATGAATTCCATTAGCGAATAAAGGAGCAAGATAATTAATACTCTGCCAAAACGTAGATTCTTTGGGTGATTAAGCTGTTGTATTGATTTGTTTAATCTTTTCTTTGGATTCAAGCATCTCATGTCCCAAAAAGGGGAAAGACAAATGTTAAAATATTCAATACAGCAAGATGTATCAATGTGGCATGAGATGGTTCATACAAAGAGATTACCAAGATAATATAGAATAATCATTTGCCACCTTTCTTTTTGCTCTTTTCTACAGGAACCCAACGTGTGTGCCTTTCATGCATCATATGAGAGTTAGCTCTGCATATATGATGTATGATATATAGTACATTAAAATATTAGTTTTAGTAGAAAATTCAAAACACTCACAGATTTAGAAACTTAGTTGAATATATTAGTTGTAGTCAGTGATGTGGTATTAATTTTTAAAAATATAAATTAAAAATATATTATTAAATTATTAAATTAAAAAATAACACTAATGTGAAAAAATTGGTTAACGGGTACCGAATTTGTTAGTTTAGATAACTTGAGTCTGTACTAGCACATTATGACTAAGGTCTGATGACTGTTGATATAGTAAATAAGTTAAAATTAGTTGCTTTAATATTTCTCCATTATTCTTTTCTTAATACTATGCTTCTTACATTCTTTCATAATTTATTATTTGAGGTTGTTTCTTCACTTTTGGTCTTCTGCCTCGTTTGGCTCCATATATAGAACAAAAGTAGGAAATACTGTATACAGTAAATATTAATTCTATCTATATATGTGGAATTGTAGGTAAGAACACTATATAATATTAATATAATTTGTCTACTAATATTGTTTTATATACAGGTTTTTAAGGATGCCTAGAAAACCAAGGTACAACATTATACAGGAACCCCCGAAAGATGCCGAAACTAATGCCGGTACCGAAGAGACAACGGTTAGTGTTTGTGGTTAAGTTTTCTTGACGTAACCTTATGTGAAAATTATATGTTCTTCAGTTGACTCACCGAACCGCATTAATTTTCCTCCCGGCAAGATTATTAGTTTAAGAAATAAAATAATTCTCAATATTAATTCGTTCTCTAAGATATAATTCTAAATAGTTTTACATTGTGTTAAGGTTGGGACCACGACTAGAGGAGCTCAGACATCACGGCAAACACGTGATAGGGTTCCTCCGATATCATCCTCAGCTAATAGAGCTCCGGCAACCCGTATGAATGAACCGTTTCGTGCACCGCGCATCGACCATAGGAATGCACAATCGAGTACTGCTGATGACCCTCAAACTCCAACAGACGACATAGAGACTCGGCCTCGCGCGGAAGTGGCTGATGATGAATTAGGGGATGAGGATTATGACCTAGAGGCGGATGAAGTTCCGTCGTTCGATGACCACATCGACGACTTGTTTGCTGCCCAAGAAGTCGAAGGTCAGCATAGCAACAAGAAAGCCAAAGATACAGATTTCTGGGAAGTTACAGTTATCGGTAAACATTTTTTTCCTCCCATTTTCGTAAACAGTGATCTGTATAGTCCTTTACTCCTAATTTTCTTTTGTGCAATGATTAGAGAGTAATTTTGTTTCCCATACATTTCTTAGAGGACGGTGTCAGAAAGGTTTCTAAGCTGAGTGTGAAGGAGGCTATAGGCCTCCCTTCCAATACGAAGATAGTACTCCTGTTTAACAGTCAGCTGCAACCGATTGGTCAGGCGGCAGGACTACTGAGTGGTTTCATAGGGAATTTGGGTGCGGATTATTCTCGGTTCCCCATATACTTAGAAAGTTGGAAGCTGGTGAGCAAAGCAAAGAGGGATCAGGCGTACAACATGCTTAAGGTAAAACTTTAAGCTTCTACAATTTAAGCAATTTTAGTTTTCGGTTTTTTCTTTTTAGGTCTTTTGCATGGGTAATTTATATGGTTAGTTAAATTTTTATATTGTGTTTTTCACATCATCATTTAAGCACTTCTCATTTATACGTAATTGCGACTGCTTGTACTGGATTTGAGTTCCATACTTCAACAATTTAAATTAGCCTGTAATTGTTGTGGCATGTCTTAAATATATCAATCTTATACTTGTTTGTTGGTCTTCGTTGATGACAATGTAAATGGGTTGCAGCGGGTCTTTTACTATGAGGACGATGCCGGAGGAAAAATAAAGCGTGATATTTTGAAGAGGATAGGAAAGAACTGGAAGGATTCAAGACACCACTTGTTTCATAGGTGTTACAAACTTGTAAGGACTTATGAGGAAAATCTTCAGCATCACCCGAAAGGAATAGACAAAAATGATTGGAAAAAGTTCGTTGACTATCGCCTGAATGAAGAAACGCAGGTAAGCCTTGGAATATTTTATTATTTCCATATAAAAAAACATGTGTATACATAGTAGTAAACTTACATTTGATATTCATCATATCTTTCTCATTTGCATTTGTTTTGTTATTTGTTCGTAGAAAAAGTGTAGACAGAATACTTTAAATCGGAGCAAGCAAGTTTACACACATACTGGGGGCTCCAAAACCTTGGCACGAAAAAAAGACGAAGTGGTAATAAGTCATCATTTGGATTAAGATTTTGATTAAGGTTCTTGAAAAATGATGTTGTTTACTAAATTGTGTCAATATCAACGATATAGGAGAGAGAGCAAGGAAGGCCCGTGGGTAGAGGGGAGTTATTTATCATGACTCATAAGAAAAGAGATGGCTCGTATATCCACCCCGATGCGCGTGTTGTTAGTGTAAGTCATGGTTGAAAATTTGAAGCAATATATAGCTTACTGTATATATGGTGCTACTGTTAACTTCTTCCTTTCCAATGTTGTATATTTGTAGGAAGCAATTGCGAATGTTGAGAGGCAGGATGGATCCTCTAAGCACCTTTCACAGAATGACTCGCTAGCACAAGTTCTCGGAAAGGAGCACCCAGGACGAGTTCGTGCCCTAGGTGCTGGACCATGTCCCACCCAGGTCTTTGGTAATGCTGCTGGACAACCGTCGGGTTCTGCAGAGTCCAATGCAGAGGATAAGAGGATGATTGCAGAATTGATGGCTAAGTTAGAAGAAGAGCGGGCGAAGAGACAGTCAGTACATAAGGTCTTGGGATATGTAGTCCAACAGTTAGGAGGCAATTTGCCAATTGAGATTGCTGAAGAGCTGGCTTTTGTGGGCGATACACCAGACTCGTCATGTGCAGGGCCATCTTCATCTGGAAATCGCAACCCGCAACAAAAATCTTGAATTTTAATTAATGGTTTTGGATACCTTTTACATTTAAGTTGGTTTAGTACGTTAGGCTTATTTTATTGAACTTGAGTATTTAATCCTGTATTTTGGACGATATTATGACAATTTCGTTATATAAGTTATGTTTGCATAATTTTAATTTGGTTTGTTATGTTAATTGAGCTGTTTTAGTTGGTTTAAATTAGTTAAAAAGTAAAAAAATTAAAGTTTAATAAACATTCTTTGTCAAAATAGGCAAAATATAGAAAATTCAAAATTTTAATGAAAAATTTGAATTTGGCGGCGGTTTTTAAACCGCCGCAAAACTGGAAATTTTTTTTCTGTTGCGACATTTAGCGGCGGTTATTAACCGCCGCAAATTTGGTATTAACAATTATCTTTCACATACTGCGGCGGTTAATAACCGCCGCCAAACCTAAATGCCATTTTGCGGCGGTTATTCCAGCGGTTGACTAAAACCGCTGCAATCTGTTTTGCCGCGCCCCGTCCTCCAGCGGTCCAAGAAACCGCCGCGAAATGTTTTGCGGCGGTTCAAAACCGCCGCTAAACGGCTACAGGAACCGCCGCTAAATGGCGTTTTTGTTGTAGTGGTAAGAGGTCCTATTTATAATAAACTAGCTACTAGGGTTTACATGAGTAAGTATTTGATGTATAAATCCACTTCCGGGGCCCACTTGGTGTGTGTTTGGGCTGAGCTTAAGTGTAGCACGTGCAGAGGCCATTTGTGGAGTTGAACGCCAGTTTCTGTGCCAGTTTGGGCGTTCAACTCTGGTTTTGGATCCTTTTCTGGCGCTGGACGCCAGATTTGGGCAGAAGGCTGGCGTTGAACGCCAGTTTACGTCGTCTATTCTTGGCCAAAGTATGGACTATTATATATTGCTGGAAAGCCCTGGATGTCTACTTTCCAACGCAATTGGAAGCGCGCCATTTCGAGTTCTGTAGCTCCAGCAAATCCACTTTGAGTGCAGGGAGGTCAGAATCCAACAGCATCAGCAGTCCTTCTTCAACCTCTGAATCTGATTTTTGCTCAAGTCCCTCAATTTCAGCCAGAAAATACCTGAAATCACAGAAAAACACACAAACTCATAGTAAAGTCTAGAAATATGAATTTAACATAAAAACTAATGAAAACATCCCTAAAAGTGACTAGATCCTACTAAAAACATACTAAAAACAATGTCAAAAAGCGTATAAATTATCCGCTCATCACCTACCCTTCATGTGGACACCATCAAACAATGGGATTGGGCGTCTCATGTGCTGAGCTTCTTGAGGAAGGGGATCAAAGCCCAGAGAGAAGGAAAGAAACTTTCTATTGATGGCTGCATCTTTGTTTTAATGTTAATATATTTCCATGAATCAAAGTTCCCTCGACTAGAAGCAGATAACGCTCCCGGGCAACCATGGGTGGCCTACTAGACACGGAGAAAGCTCGTCGACCGGGTTGCTTTAGAAACAACTGATCAAATGGTAAATAAAAAAATTTTCTTGAAATTTCAGTTCAGATGCTTCTAAAAATACTGTGCTAACTAAATAAGTTTATGTTTTAGGGACTTGTGAACATAGCAAAATTGAGGGGAGAAGAGATAGAAGAAAAGAAGGTAGAAAAGAAAACAGTTTTTCTGAAGAAGAAAAAGAAGGAAAAGGAGAAGAAAGAGAAAAAGAAAATTGTCATTTTGGATTCATCTTCGAAAGAAGACAGTTTTTTTGAATCTGAGTATACTTCTCACCATCGCTTATTAAAAACTATCTATTTATTTAAAGTTTTATATTATCATTTTAATGTAACTTTTTGTATGTGTTGCAGAGAAGAAGAAGAAATCGAGAAAACGCCACCAAAGAAAAGAAAACAACCACAGAGAGTGGCGAAAAACAAACCAAAATAAGGAAGATTGTTCTAACAGATTCGGAAAGCAAAACTGAATGTGAAGAATAGTAAGTTTCGGAAATGATTATTTTCTGTTCATTGCTACATTTATTTGAGGTTTATTTGGTTTAGTTTTGCTTGTATTTCCTGAAAATTGTTCATGTGTGCTTGTTAAGTTAATTACAACTCTAATATTTGTCTCCGATATACATTCGATGTGTGTTTCTTGATTGGCTCTGTTTGACTGCTTGTTTAAATCTGAAATAAATTTCTCTAATATTTTGTTTAACTGATATTTGTGTCCGGTTCATTTATTTTTTAACTATGGTTCATCCTGGTTTTAAGTGAAAACTTATTGTATAAATTTTTAGAAGTGAACAAGTAGAGGAGACGACTGATAAAAAAAAGAAAACAAATGTTGGAGCAGAAAAAAGAAAAAAGAACAAAGAGAAACAATGGTGGAGTTGAAAAAATAAATGTTGCTCTGGATGATTGTGACTCAATAGATGTGCGATATGATTTATTGCAGACGTAAGATTAAGTTTCTTATATAAAGTTCATTTTCTTTCTCTGCTAACTTTTCCTAAAACTTCATGTAATTTCTTTAGATTTATTGAATAATATTTATTTTTTGGCTTAGACTGCCGATTTTAAATTTGGGTAGCAAACCTGTGTTACAAACACAGACGAGCTCGGCATTGTCTGTAAATGTACCAAGCAACACCAAGTAATTCCTCTTAACTCTTATTTATATCTTGTGCTTTTAATTAGAATATTTTAGTTGATAATTTTAGTTTCGTATCTTTTTTCTTAGAAAAAATACCCCTGAAATCTCCGGTTACAATTTTTAGAACAAAAAATTGAATGAAAAATAGAGTTTGCTTGAGGTTCAAATATGGAGTAAATTCGATTCATTTATAGCTTTAATTGAAGTTCATTTGAATCCAAAAATATATTTGATGTGTTTTTAATCCTCTTCTTTTAATCTTGATTGATGATTTTAATTTGGTATCTTTTTTATTAGGAAAAACTTTTCCTAAAACTCCGGTGAGAGATTTTAGAAGAAAGAAACGACATAAAAAAAAGAAAAACTAGAGTATACAAATTCCAACTCTGTAAGTTGAAATATTTACATTGGTCTTTTAGATTTAGGTAATAATTTTTGTTTAATTAATTATACAAAATTTTTGTTTAATTTTCAGTAGCACTACACCTGATTCTCAACTATAAATCATTGTGGTTGGAGAAGAAACTCATTCTCAACCTCTGAATATGTGAGTTTTTCAATGTACAACTTTTAGTTTCTCAGTTTATATTCTAATCATTCAATATTAACTTCTTCCTTGTTACTTCCTTAGAGTTTCTATTACAGTGTCTCTTCCAAGTTCTCTTGTGGAAGAGATAATAAAAGATCAAAAGACCTTTATCTATGTCCCTTTGGAAAGTCAAACAGAAGCTTCTCCTATTAATGATTAAGTTGGACTTAAAATTATTTTTATTAGTTTTAATGGTATAGAATACTAATTTCAAGTCATTATTGAACTCTTTTTTGTTTAATGCAACAGCTCTCCAAAACCACAACAGCAACCCTGCGAAGAACTTCCAGCAAGACAATCAGAACAAGAAGCACCTCTTAATGTGTAAGTTTTACTTAAAATCTTTTTTATTAGTTTTGATGGTATATAATAATAATTTCGGTTTATTTCATAGTTTATTTGAGGTTCATTTGAATCCAGAAGTGAATTCAATGTATTCTTCTTGATGATTGAGTTTTTTTTACTGCTAGTTCAAATATGAAGTAAATTCGGTTCATTATTCGACTATTTTCTGTTTATTACAGCTGCCCTCTAGAACCCTAACACTAGGCCTGCGAAGAACCTTCCGCAAGGCAAACAGATCAAGAACCTCCATAAAATGTGTAAGTTTTAATTAATCATAATACTTTTTGGTTATTAGTTAAAACTTTTCTTTGTCGTCTTGTGTAAGAACCGGAGTTTTTCACGTAAAACTATTTTAATAAAATAATAATTTTAAGTGCCTGAGATAGATTCAAAATTTAGAAGTTTTAATTTGAAAATATAAATGTGAAATTTGATTTTAGTGAATTTTTTCGAGTTGGAAAATGTATCTTTTTCAAAAGATTTTTGTAAAAATGCGTACTGGCGCTTAAGCTGGGAGTACCGGCTCTAGTCTGTCCAGTATCGCGTATTTTGGGAGAATAAGATTTTGAAAAATTGATTTATTGTTTTGAAAGGATAAAAATAATTTAGAATTGAAAACCGGGCACTAATCTTAAAGGTTTAAGCCCAAAGTGGGCTAAACGAACCAAAAATGCTAACGGATTGGACCGGGTCAAAACCGGGCCTAAGGCCCAACATATATATGCTCATTTAATGAGCATTCAGCTCATTCTTGCCTTCATATGATGAGAGGGGCACTGAAAAGAGAGAAGAGATGAAGAAGAAAGTGCACTATTCACCTCCTCCTTCTTTTGGCCATAACTTGAGCTACGAACCTCCGATTGACGAGCTGTTTACGGCCACGCGAAGCTCTTATCGAGCTCTTCCTTTCTATCTAGGTTTTGCTGGTAAGATATCAAAGCTTAAGCACCAGTTTCCTGCCCTAACTTCTGCATTTTTGGGGATTTGATTTTTGAGTAGATTTTGTGGTTTTGCTTGTTTAGGTGATCTTTTGTAGCGAGTAATTGTTGGATTTTACCCCTAATCTCGTTGGATAAGGTAAGGTTTCACTAAACCCTTGTGTTTAGTTGTTTTGTGTATCTTAGGTTTTGATTTTGATATTATATATATATATATATAATGTTAGATTGAGTTTTGGGTGTTTGTTGGAGTTGGTTGAGGTTTGGATCAAGTTTGGTGGCTTCGTTTTGGTGTTTGGTGCGTTTAGAAATCGGCCAAGGTATGGTTTTGGTTTTCTTTATGTAATATGTAATGTTTCTGGACACTTAGGCTAGTTGACCTTAAGATAGGATTGAATTATGTATGTGGCATGTGAGTTGTGATGAAGATTTTATGAGTTGTGTATGTTAGAATTTGATTATGAGGTTGATGAGAAAATTGATGATTAGTGTTGTTGATGTGGATTGATTGATGTTGTAGTGGTGTTGTGTGGAAGAAATTGGAATAATAATGATAATGATTATATGATTTGATAATGACTGTTGGTATTTTTAATGATTATGAAGTTTGATGATGAATGTGAGATTTATTATTGTTGATGAAGGTTTGTTGATATGGTTGATGATTGATGATGAATATTAATGCTGTTGATAATTGGAGATGAGTGTTTAAGGAGTTGATAAATTGAGATATTATAAATGTTGAGAATTATTATGGTTGTTGAGAGTTGTTGGTATTGTTGATGAGAGATAATAAATCATGAAAATGTTATTGAGGAATGAGGAAGAATTAGGAGTGTTTATGATGATTTTATATGTTGGA
Source organism: Arachis hypogaea (assembly GCF_003086295.3). NCBI lineage: Eukaryota > Viridiplantae > Streptophyta > Magnoliopsida > Fabales > Fabaceae > Arachis > Arachis hypogaea. The sequence goes on along the minus strand of NC_092047.1, from coordinate 72,586,429 downwards.
GATTAATGATTTTGATGGTGTGGATTAATGTAAATGGGAGGTTATTGATGGTTAAGTTTAAGGAATGAGTGGTATAGACTTTGTGTTGTTTTGGTAGTAATTTAATTGTGGGTAGTTTGGTTTTGAAATGAGAGTTTTGGTGAAAATAAGTTTTTAAGGTTTTTGGTAAAAACGGATTTTTGGTGAACTTTGACGGATCATAACTTGAGCCTCGGTTTTCAAAATTTGTTGGAATTTGTTTAGAATTAAAGTTCATTGAAAAATCTTAAAATTGATATAAAGTTTGTGAAATTTGGATTTTTGTAGAGGGAGTTATGATCATTCAAAGTTTGGTGTCAAAATCTGAAATTCTGCAGAGTTGCAGAATTTTGTGATTTCTGGTATGTGCGCACGCACACCCCTGCAAAAATTTAAACCTGTGCGCACGCACACATAGGGGAAGGCTTCCTATTTAAAGCACTAGCAAAGCTTGTGGGCGCACACAATCAATGAAGATTTACAACATGTGCGCACGCACACGTTGGGGAAGGCAGTCTGTTGGGGGCGCTAGCACAGCTTGTGTGAGCGAACAGAATTGTGAAAAATTTCACTTGTGCGTATACACACCCCTATGCGTAAGCACACGTTTTAAAAATCTCCCTGAGCGCGCGCATGTACACCTCTGTGCGTACATACACGTCCTGTTTTATAGCTTAAACTTTGTTTTTAAACTATTTCACTTTTTCAACAAGATTGTATACTTCTATGACACCATTTTAAAACTCTTGGGCTTATTTTTGGGCATTAAAACTTGGGAAAGGCCTTAGTAGAATTTATTTGGTATTTCTTTGAAAAGTTAGAGAACGGAAATTTAGGTTTCTAGTGTAATGAGGATGAGTTTAGTTGAGAGAGAAGGAAGAGTAGTGAACTTGGTGAATACTGATGATGAGTTGGAAAACTAATGTACTAATGAGTTCGGAATGGAATTAAGAACTGATGATGGTTATTATGAGCTTGATGGATATTGAAAGAAAGTGTGACAGGCACTATATCCTTGGAATGTTGAGAATTGATAAATGAAAGTGTTTTTAGATAAGAAATGGTGATGACTGGTGATGTTTTGAAGTCGATGGACAGTGGTTGAGATGAGTCAAGGACTCGGAGTTGAAATGATGGAATTATTGGAATATATGAGAGTGTGCAGGGCCTATATCCCTGGCGTAGCAGATTCCTCTGCTGCATGAGTATATGTTGTTGAGAGTGTGTAGGGCCTATATCCCTGGTGTAGCAGATTTCTTTGCTGCATGAGTAGTTGTTGTTGTTGTTTCCTTCTCTGATGCATGAAGTTTGTAGGGCCTATATCCCTGGTGTAGTAGACTCCCTACTATATGAGTGTGCAGGGCACTATATCTCTGGCGTAGCAAGTTCGTTGCTGCATGAGTGTGCAAGGCACTATATCCCTGGCGTGGCAGAAAAGGCTACATCCGGGAGGATATGTCGGGTTGGCATTTACGGATCGATAAGTGATATCACGAGCTAATAGGACAAGCATTCATCATATGCATCTTCTATGTGCTTGTTTGCTTTGATTACTTGAGTTTTCCTAATTGTATAATATGCCTACTTGCTTCTTGGATTAATTGTGATATATGATTATTACTTGTGTATTACTTGTTTGCATTAATTGTGATTGTCTGGTACTGAGGAGGTTAGGTAGGCGATGGCGATGGGATCGCACGGAGGTTAGGTTGGCAAAAGCTGTGGGATACAACGGTGTGATTAGTATTAGTTAGAATTTTTCCTAAGTTTAGATAACCCTGTTTAATGTTTATGGTATAAGTTATTTATTTTATTCTAAGCTTGAATATCCGTACTTGATGTGAAGTTCTAGGATTGCCTTCGGCGTCTCGGAGCCTTACATCTTACATATTGGGCACTGTTACCATACTGAGAACCTCTGGTTCTCATTCCATACTTTGTTGTTGCTTTTCAGATGCAGGTTACAAATCCCCCTCGGTAAGATTGCGGATATGGTGACAGAGCGGAGTATGGTTCCTCCTTGGTTTATTTCTATTTTACTTTGTTGTCGTTACTCTCACCTCTCTTTGTATATTTATCTTTATGGCCTTAGAGGCTTACTTGAGAGATAAGTTGTATAAGCTGTTTTAACTTGAAAACTTTGTATTTTTCTGTTTGTAACTAGTCGGCTTAAACTCCGCAAGCTGCGGCTAGTTCCCTATGATTATTATACTCTTATATTTATATATGTTCTATTATCTTGCATCTATACCTTGTGTCTTGTGTGTTAGCTTCGTGTGAACGTTTCACGCTTTTATAATTCTCTTTTTGAGCTTAATCCATCATCGGGCTTCTAGAATATATTATTTCTTTCTATATAAATATGTATAAGCCTTAGAATTGTCGTAATCTTTGATTAACCTTTGCTTTACGGCTAGATGTAAGGCTTAGGGTAATTAGGGTGTTACATCTTGCAGTTCTCCCCATCCTCAACATTGAAAAGATGATGTACCTTCCTTCAGCCTTAGCATAAGTCCCCCAATCTCTCAAACAATTCTCCCAATTTCTCAACCAACAGTAACACAACTTCAAATGTTGGCAGATGCGGTGATGGATGCTGGAGTGACAACAGCATTAAAATTTGCTGAGGGAACTAGTGCGGAGCAGATTTTGAGCATCCTTGAAAGGTACAAGACTCTGGAAAAAGAAAAAAAATAATAGAGGAGCTGAGGGAGAAATGTTATCAATGGATGACCCAATTAAAGGTTTACAAAGATACAACCAATGAGTATGACACGATACTCATGTTGGACCATGAAGCGCATTTGGAGGGGGCTAGATTGCACTTCATGTCTCTAACACTCGGACAAGATGTCGAAAATACGGTAAATTCTTTGCCTATTACATTAACATTAATGATTTTTCTAAAAACTTTTATACCCATATATCTAATAAATTTTCTTCCTATAGGTGGTCAATGCAATGTGTATGCTTCTCAATGAAAGAAAATGTCGCCGATTTGAGGAAGAAGTATAATGTGTACCGACAGATATTGTGGTAAGAAAAATTTTTTATTTCTTAAGTAATTTATTAGTTTTGATAAATAATTTGGTTCATCTGATAGTTTAATTGAGTTCATTTGCATGAAGAAATAAATTAAAAATGTGTTTTTCTTGCTGATTAAATGTTTATGAATTTTTGTTCAAATCTAAATCGAATTCGGTTCATTTGGGAATTGAGTTAGGTTCACTTGACACTACTACTAAGTGTTCACCAAATCTGTTATTCCTTAAGAAATTTGGTTCATTTGCTTGTCTATTCAGTTCATTTGTGATTTAACTGAGGTTCATTTTGTAGAATATAATGTTGGGATTCTATAAGGAGAAATACATTGATTCAAACACCAAGGAAGCCTACCGGATCACTTAATATAAGGACTACCTCTCATTTCTTGACAAAAGAAAACTGGCGGTGCATCCATTTGTAAGTTGTCATTTCTAAAACTTCTTTAATAATTCTGTCGCTTGCTATTATTTAGACTGAAATATTCTATCATTTTCCAAAACCTCAACTGTTTATATCAGTTTGCCATGGAGGACATTGGTGGTTGTGGATTTTCGATGTTAAGAAGAAGGCCTTCTATGTGCTTGACCCCATCAAGAAAAAGAAAAATGAAATACCTCAATCAAGAATAACTTTAAACAAATTTGTTGTAAGTTATTTACATAATACATATTTATGTTGTAAATTATCTTGTATTTCTAGCCATTATCAATCACTTTTGTATCCTTTTCAGGGGTTAATAGTATCCCAGATGGGGATTTATGCTGGGGCAGAACCTTTGATGGAGGATGAAGAGGGCGTTGAAGCACCGTATATCACGATCAGCGGTCAACGAACATTGTAAATATAAATCTTTCTTTGTTATAGTGCTTTTATTAATATGTTTTATTGTGTCTCCTATTAATCATATTTAACTTTCTTATTTCTTTCTTAGTTATGATTACGATATATATGTGATGAAGTGGCTGGAAATAATTGATCCTAAAAAGATCAACAAAGGGAAGTATAAATGTAAAAGCTAGAAATAGATAAATAATTTCTAAAATAATTTATTTCGGTTTATTTCTTATTTCATTTGACTTCAAATTAAGCAATTTCTTCCACTTGTATTGTAGGAAGAAATAGATGCTTTCAAGCAAGAATGTGGTCCAACAATTCTCTTGCAAAGATAAATAAATATAGAAACAAAGTTATTGAGGCATCTGAAGCGATAAGACTCCCAAAGTCTTTCACTACCCCCTCAAGCTTTTTTTTGTAAATTCACATATAGGGATATAGAAAGTAAATAGGTTATAGTTTCTTTGACTTGGTGTAAAGAATTGTAATTAACACTATTTTGTTTAACTCGTTGTAAAAAAATAAACACTATGTTAATGTTAATGTATATATTTGTTGGAATCATCTGGGTTGCTATTTTGAATAAATCTAGGTTTACAGTGGATGGATTCAAATGTATTTATAAAACATCAAGAACTCCAAAAATACAAATGAACCAAAATTAATTCACTAAACGAACCAAAAAGAAAGTATATATTACTATTCAATTTCAAAAACACCTAAACTATTTCACATAATACAATTGCAGAAAGCTAATTTAAAAAATAAAAAAAGTGACTATTCAATTAAAACATATCATGAATCAAAATTAACCCTCCTAGAATTCAAATGAATCGAAATTTGGTCATACATGAATCAAAATTTATATTAATAAAAACTAAAGCTTCTATAATCCTCTCAGGAATAATTTATATCCTGTGCATCATAAAGGCTGGAGCTTGACTGAATTATTGATCCACCATCTAAAAGGTTCAACTGCAAAAAAGAAAATAAATCATATATTAGTAAAATACATAAACGAATTTTTCCCTAATCAAAAGCAAATCAATGTTACCTCGCTTAGAGGTGGCTTTTTCTTTTTCTTTGTTGCATTTGTGATCTTTTTTCCATATTTGATCCCAATTTGTTATTGGGATGGCCTCTTATTCTAACACGTGGGAAGAATTGAAGGTCGTTAACATCACTCAACGTCGCATCTTCGTGAGATAACAAAATTTTACCTTTACTTTTTGCTTGATATTCTTGCATCTCCGCCATGACATTATCAAAAGCCCAGTGCAAAATTCCAATTAGCTCCTCGGATTCTGACACAAATTTGCAAATATTGTGTGACCAAAATACCAAATTGTCAAATCTCTAGCTTCTCGGCTCCAATAGAGGCTCGTGTTGGCTGCTCTAGATATGTGTGTGCCTCTTCTTTATGTTCTTACTCCAGCGTTCCAGTATATATTTTGGTGCCACTTTATCTACTCGCTCAAAGCTTAAGACACTCAGAGAATGACGGCAGAGCATATCCCTTGACTCAAACAACAAGCACTGGCACTTTACTTCTCATGATACTACGTCATAGGTAACAAAAAATTTGTTGAATGTGGAGTTAAAAACCTGCTCTACAACTTCGAATATCATAAAACCTAGAGTGGAATGTATTGATCTTGTGATGTAATTCACCTTTCCTCTGAATTGTGCTTGAACTTTTCTGAACTTCTCGTAAGTATACACGTGCTGAAATTGAGCCTCTATTCCTGATTTTGTTGTACACGGTATCACGGTGTGAAAATCTGTAGCATCAAATTCTCTCTCTTTTTGCCCTCTGCTTGCTAGGCAATTATCGTATTGCTTCACAAATTGAATCAAGGAGCTATTGCATGTGATAAACTTGTTAAAATATTCATGCATGCTCTCGCTCCTTTGTGTGCTTCTCATCCTGACCCAAAAGTGGTGATCTAGATAAACTAAATCCATAAATGGTGATCTTCAAATAGCTCTGCAGAATGAATCGAAAATAGACGCAATGATGAACTGAAAGTTATACACATTTTCACTGAAAAGGTGACAGTATCAAATAATTTGAATTAAAATCTCAGTTACCTGAAAGCCACTTATTGTCACAAACACCGTACTTTGTGACAAAATCATTCTAATTTTTGTCGAATGCGTCTTTTGTAAACGAGTTCCAAATGACATGGCTCATCTCTTGTTCGATTTTTTTGTGTCGCTTGTACCCATTTAATTTGCTTGGGATCTTCTTTATGATGCGCCAAATACACCATCGGTAAATTGTTGTTAGCATACACATCTCAATATCCCATTGCATCGATGCACATTGATCGGTAAGAATCCCTTTTGGTGCCTTCCCTCCCATGCAACGAAGCCAACATTTGAATAGCCATTTGAATGATTGGATGCCCTCATTTTTCATCAAAGCACATCTGAGAAGTGTCGATTGACTGTGGTGATTCATGCCCATAAAAGAACCAAAAACTAGATTGTACTTGCATAAATGGACACTCTCACACATTTATGAACTGAAATGTACAAGCTGTGTGAACTAAAATTATATCGTAGTGAATCGAATACCTGTTTGTGTTATTAGTGGTATCAAATGAAACAACATCTCCAAAATACTCGGATGCAGCCCTTGTAACACCCTACCACACAGAGCCTTATGCATAAGTCATAAGACAGAGGTGGCGAGGTATTACAACCTCTAAAAATATAATAATAATAATAATAATAATAGTAAAAAGGTTTTATAACTAGGAGCCTTTGAGAAAAAGGGTAAAAAGCAAAATCGTTAAACAGAAAAGCACAACATTCACGAATGTGATAACGTACACAAAACGAGGTAAAGGATAAGCTAACACGAGTATATGTACAAAAGAGTGCCAAAAATACAAATATCAAAGCTCAAGACTCGGTTTGCGAAGATAACCGATCCAAGCATAGAAGTATACATACATATATAAAATAGGAGGACCTAAAATGAAACCCAAAAGACAAGATACAGAATCTGTAAAATAACCTCTAAGAGGAGTTAATACAGTATATATATAAACAGTGGAGATAATAAGTATCTATGCAGGTACATATAACTAAAATAGAGTCCCAAGAGCTAAGGATCTTTACTAAATCAGAATCTTCTAGCATGCCTCAGTGAGGAGCCTCACTTCCTGCATCTGAAAACCACAAAATCTGCATGGGTGAGAACCGGGGGTTCTCAGCATGGTAACAGTGCCCACATATTTAACATATAATGTCCTGGAAAAACCGAAAGCATTCCTAGAACTTCCAACAGACAATTAAAGCTTACAAAATTAACTAAACCATGGGAAAGAAAACTAGGCAACTAACTAAGGATCTTCGGTCTAACTAAAACTCCCTTTTCCAACTCCTCCGAACCTCCCAACCACCACCGGTAATTTGATATTGCAAACACAATTATGTCAAGCAAGGAAATTACAAATAGGAAGTAGATACAACAGTTAAACAAGTAGCAAGTATTTATGCAGTCAATTAGGCATTCCAAACAAATCACACCAAACAAACATATAAATGCATATGATGCATGCCTGTCCTAGTGGCTGATGAGTTTCATCTGTCAGTTATAAAGCCAACCCGACAAGTCCTGGTAGCTAACCATTGGGCTATCCCTCTGTCGTGCATCCCCAACTCGAGTTATTCACAAACATAATCATAATCACATACAACACCCACACTGGTGTTTATCCACGGGGGCGAGCTCATCCGAAACTTTCACAGTGTCCGGCCACACTTACTACATAGGGTCAACAGAGTATCGAGTCTCAACCTGGAGCACATGGTGGCTAGCCACTGCTTTCACCCAGGAAAACTCGTATCTCAGATATTTGGAAGTGCAACAATCACATTATCAGTCAACAAGCATATATGCATACATACTCAGCCATAATCAACATTATTACAGCCATTCGACTCATAATACAATCCACAACCAGTCATAATTCATCAACAAATACAGCCCTTCAGCTTATGGCATATACAACACTTCCACCATCATCCTCAACAACTCATACAATCATCATTAATCATGTTTCATCAGTAATTCTCACTTTACTTCATCCACAAGTTACCTCATTTCCTAGCTTCTTCTCATTACTAGGCATACTATAAAGTTTTAAGACAAAAAGGATGAAAATGGAGGCTTAGAGGTTTGAAATTTGGCTTTAAAAACATAAAACTCATGTTTGCTGAAAATAGGATCACGTGCACGCGTGGGTGCACGTTTGGACCAAGACGCGTACGCATAGCTCTCCTCGCGTACTGATAAACCCCATTTTGAGGGTTTATCTTGTATCGATTTCAGGGGTTTTATCAATGATTCCACACGCTTTTCATGTGAAAATACAAGACTTTGTGTTCCTTTCCTAACTTTTGCCTCATGGATGAAAACATGCTTATTTTGCACTAAATTAGATACATTTCTAATCTTCTCTTGATGCCGTTCGATGCCATGACCTGTGTGTTAAGTGGTTTCAGAATATAGGGCAGGGATGAACCGGAAGAGAGAAGGAGAATGAGCGCGAAGGAAAGGAGCATGAGAAAGTGAGCTTTGGAAACTTCAGCAAGGGCGCGTGCGCGTACTTGGCGCGCCCGCGTGGATTGCGCAGCTAGAAGTCAAAGCCAGAAGCCAAGCCACGAGCCGGCTTGTGTAGCGGCTAGGCCATAACCCCCATGGGCGCGCACACGTACGCTGCGCCTCCGCTCACATTGCAAGATGCCCCAGTGGCGCGCACGCGTGCTTTGCGCGTACGCGCCGATGCTCGAACATGATTTTTTTTAGAAGTCACGTGACCTGGGCGTGGAGACAGTTGGAGATCTCATCTTGGGGGAAGTGCCTTGGCGGGAAGAGCTTAAGAAGACCAAGGGTTGAAGGGTTAAGGACTTTTGGCTCATTTTTAGATGGTTCTAGATTTTTTGGCTATTGTTAGTTACACTCTTGGGTAGAGAGAGAGGGAGATTCCAAGCTCTCACTAGGGTTCATCTTCATCCATTTTCTGAATTTCCAAATCACACTTTGGTGAGATCCATTGCAATTCTCAATTCATTTGTTCATGTTATAGATCTTCTTCTCCAATCTCAATTAGTGCTTGTAATTGCTCAATCCTCATAGATCCTAGATTCAACTTTGTAGTTTTAGATTTTTTTCAATTTCTTGAGAAGTTCATTTCCATTGTTGTTCTTTGTTAATTGTTGTTAGTTTCTTGTGTTGAAGCACTTTCAATTCTACTTCCTTCTCATTTTTTTACTATGCCTTTTATCCTTGCTCATCAATTGTTTGATAAAATGCCAACATTAGTTATGGAGTAAAAGTTTCTTACTTGGCATAGGGTTTGAGTCATTAGAAAGAGTTGAATAGTTTATGTCAATTGTTGATTTGGAATTAGAAATTGCTAATTGACTTGGAGTGCACTAAAGCTAGATTTCCCTAAGGTGAAAACTAGGACTTGTGACTCAAGTTAGTTACTCTCATTTGACTTTTCTCTATACCTAGGGGTTAACTAAATGAAGCAAGGCCTAATTGTTGTCATCATTGACGGGACTATAAGGATAGAATTTCTAATGCCAACCCTAAGCCAAGTCTTTTATAAATTGATTGCTTGTTTGCCATTTATTTTGCTAAACCTTCAAAAGAACCACAACAAGGCTTCCTAATCGATAAGATGCATGCTCTAGAAATTCCAAGGGAGGACGACTCGGGGGACTAGTACTCTCGGTTATAGATTGTAGGATTGTTTGATGCGAAGTTTGAATGTCGATTAGACTATACTCACGATTATATCCGTTATTGAATTCTATATCGGCATGATAAATTTCGTTTATCAAAATAGCGCCGTTGCCGGGGATATTGCTTAGTGTGCCATGTTATTACTTAGAGTAGTTATGTGTGCATGTATATAGTTGCATCTTTTTGTGATTCTTTGTTCAAGTGACTAACCCCTCATTGTTACCATGAATTTCACTTCCCCTTCATTGCATGACGCGTTCACAACCGAATCCGAGCTTAGTCCCCTTTGATCCGGAAATAGAACGAACTTTGTTTCATATTAGACAAGTTCGGAAGCGGTTAAGGTTTGGACAAGGTGAAGAGGTCTTCACCACCTCAACCACCTTACTAAAAGTGAACATTGAACCGTCACTCAACGAAGGCAATAATCATTCTCCCATCGAAATCACTAACAATTCTTTTCTTGTTTTAGGTACTAACGCCATGGATGCTCCGAGGAGAGTTACTATCAAGGAAGCGGGTGCACCGGATTATGTCCTTCAACCTCTTCATGTAACTCACCCCAATTTGAATGCAAACTTTGAACTCAAGACCGCTTTGATCAACCTCCTACCCAAATTTCATGGGCTTCCCGCACAAGACCCTATTCGACATCTCAAAGACTTTCATCGTATATGCTCAACAACTAGACGGGAAGGATCCGATGAGGTTGCTATATGGTTGTTTGCTTTCCCTTTCTCTCTTGAGGACAAGGCTAAAGAATGGTTCTACACCTTATCTAGTGAAGTCACCTCCGATTGGGACTTGCTTAGGCGAGGATTCTTGGATAAATTCTTGCCCCCGGAGAAGATGGATAGGCTAAGGAAGGAAATGTCTTGTATTGTACAAGGTGAAACGGAACCACTGTACGAGTATTGGGAACGGTTTCGTAAGCTACTAGACGCATGCCCTAATCACATGCTTGACACTCAAGTATTGCTTGGATACATATGTCAAGGGATGCGAGAACAAGATAGAACCCTCTTGGACACCTCTAGCAATGGTTCTTTGTCTAAATATAAAACAGCGGAGGAGGCATGGCAACTTATCATTGACTTAGCCGAATCCAATCAACATATGAGACGAAGAGTCAACCGCCCAAGAACCGTGAATGAGGTATCCACTAGTAGTGAAACCACCGCTCTAACCAAATCCTTGAGCGAAATGACATCCGTCTTGAGGTAACTCCAATTGAGCCAACAACAACCACAACAACCTCAACCTCAACCTCAACCATATCAACAACACTCTCCACCCCCTCAACAACACAATCAACAATTGGTCCCTCAAAAAGTGTGTGGCATTTGTTCTTGCTATTCCCACTACACGGATGAGTGCCCAAGCCTTCAAGAGGACAACACTTTGGCGGCTACCCACAATTTCTATGACCGCCCAAATCAAGGGTACGACCAAGGTGGTAATCCTAACCAAGGGCACCCTTATCAAGGAGGAAGCTACAATCAAGGGAGTGGGTACCACAATCAAAATTGGAGAGACAATCACCAACAAGGAAATAGGGACAACAACAACAATGGAGGAGGTCAAAGATGGAACAACAATTCACAAAACCGGCCACCATACAACCAACAAAACCAACAAAGAAACTACCAAACATACCAACCACCATATCAAAGACCACCACCCAACCAATCACAAGCTCCTCAACTTACATATCCAACCGCCCCCTCCAACCAAGATGAAACACTCTGGACCATCATCCAAGGCCAAAAGGAACTACAAAACACACTTGCTTCCGGTCTCATCGGCCTCACCTCTACACTACAAGCTCTTCTTGCACGAATGGACACATCATCAAATCCCACTCCTCAACCCCCAATCCAAAGCGTCATCCCCTCTCAACCTCAACCCAATCCTAAGGGGGGCATCAATGCCATCACCCTGAGATCCGGAACACAATTAAAAGAGAAGGGAGCAAAGGATTCAAATCCCATCACAATCACTCAAGAGGAGGAGAGAATAGATATAGAAGAGGTAGTGGAAAAGGAGACACCACAAGTCATAGTTGAGGATGAAACTCAACCAACAAAAGAGACCCCCAAGACTAAGAGAACCTTGGAAGAAGAAATTGCTCAACCACTCCCATTTCCAACACTTGTAAAGAAAGCTAGGAAGCGCATAGAACTCGACCCCAAAATGGTAGAAATGTTCAAGAAAGTTGAGGTAACCATCCCCCTCTTTGATGCTATCCATCAGGTTCCTAGATATGCAAAATTCCTTAAAGATCTATGCATGAACAAGGATAGAATTCTTGAATTAGAAACCATCCCATTGGGGAGTTCTATTTCCGCTTTAATGGGAGCATTGCCCGAGAAGTGTGATGATCCGGACCCTTGTATGGTCACTTGCACCGTTAATGGAGTTCAATTCGTAGATTGTATGTGTGACCTCGGAGCATGTGTTAGCATCATGCCTCTCTCCGTCTACCGGGTATTGAAGTTACCACCACTAAAAAGGTCGACGGCGAGATTTGTCCTAGCGGATAAAAGCATAATAACCGTGACGGGTGTTGCGGAAGATGTATTGGTGAATATCAAAGGGTTGGTATTTCCGATTGACTTCTATGTCCTTGAAATGCCATCAAGTGAAACCGAGAGAGCATCATCCATCCTACTTGGAAGACCATTTTTGAGAACTTCTAGATTTAAGCTAGATGCTTACACGGGAACATACTCATTTGAGATAGATCCGAGAGTCGTAAGTTTTAGCCTAGAAGAAGCAATGAAGCATCCACCGAAAAATCACTCTCTATTCCGGTGTGACCCAATTGACAACATTGTTGCCGAAGTGTACCTTGCAAAGTTAGATGAGAAGTACATGATTGAAGAGGCAAATGAAGATCCAAGCAAATTAAACACCACACACCATACAAATCATCCGGAAACTCAAACATCAAATCATGACAAAAAGATGGAATTGAAGCCACTACCCCCCCACCTAAGGTACTCATATCTTGATGAAGCCCAAAAGCTCCCCGTGATAATCGCACAAGAGCTAACTCCTCAACAAGAAGAAAAGTTGCTAGAGGTATTGAGAAAAAATAAAAGGGCAATCGGGTGGAGTTTGGCGGATCTAGTGGGAATAAGCCCCCAAGTATGCGAGCACCGCATATTCCTTGAAGAAGGAGCAAGACCGGTCCGACAACCTCAAAGGAGACTTAATCCAACCATTCTTGAGGTGGTGAAAAAGAGGTCACTCGGCTACTTGAAGCGGACATCATCTATCCTATCTCGGATAGCGAATGGGTAAGCCCGGTCCAAGTGGTGCCAAAGAAATCCGGGGTGACCACAATCAAAAATGAAAGCGGTGAACTTATAGCAACAAGAGTGCAAAATTCTTGGAGAGTATGCATAGACTACCGAAGGTTGAATGTGGCCACAAGAAAAGACCACTTCCCACTATTGTTCATCGATCAAATGCTTGATCGACTAGCTGGTAAATCATATTATTGCTTTCTTGATGGTTACTCCGAATACTTCCAAATACACATTGCTCTAGAGGACCAAGAAAAAACAACATTTACTTGCCCCTTTGGAACGTATGCTTACAAACATATGCCATTTGGCCTATGCAACGCACCGGCAACGTTTCAAAGATGCATGATGAGCCTATTTGCGGACTTTCTAGAGCAATGTATGGAAGTCTTCATGGACGACTTTAGCGTGTACGGTGATTCATTTGATCATTGCTTAGGTAACCTTGAAAAAGTCTTAGAGAGATGCACCAAAACAAACCTTGTCTTAAATTTTGAAAAGTGTCATTTCATGGTCAAACAAGGCATTGTTTTGGGGCACATAGTTTCAAAAGAAGGCATCTCCGTAGATCCGGCAAAAATAAATGTCATATCTAGTTTGCCTTACCCCTCCTCCGAGAGGGAAGTCCGCTCTTTTCTTGGACATGCAGGATTCTACCGGAGATTCATCAAAGACTTTAGCAAGGTAGCCCTACCTCTCTCTCGACTACTGCAAAAGGACACTGAATTTGAGCTAAGAAAGGAATGTATGGAAGTATATGACAAACTTAAAGTGGCTTTGACACAAGCTCCTATTGTGCGAGGACCGAATTGGGCTCAACCATTTGAAATCATGTGTGATGCTTTGAATTATGCGATAGGAGCCGCGTTAGCACAACGCGAGGGTAAGATTCCCTATGTCATAGCTTATGCTTCAAAGACACTAGACAGAGCCCAATCCAACTACACTACTACCGAGAAGGAACTCTTAGCTATTGTTTTTGCTTTGGACAAGTTCCTAGCCTATCTTCTTGGTTCCAAGGTAGTAGTGTTCTCGGATCACGCGGTACTAAAGTATTTGTTGGCCAAAAAGGAATCAAAACCGAGATTAATTCGTTGGGTGCTTTTGTTACAAGAATTTGACTTGGAGATCAAAGATAGGAGTGGTTCCCAAAACTTAGTGGCGGACCATCTAAGTCGCCTCGAACACATAAACGACGACACCACTCCTATCAATGACTCCTTTCCTCTAGATAGTTTGCACGCAATCTCGGAAGTAGTTCCTTGGTATGCCCCAATAGCAAACTACTTGGTTTCACGCACCTTCCCTCCCAATCTCAACAAACATCAAAAGGATAAGCTGAAAAGCGAATCCAAATACTATGTTTGGGACGATCCCTATTTGTGGAGGTGTGGAGCGGACCAAATAGTGCGACGGTGCATACCTCAAACCGAATTCCAAGCAATCTTGGACGCTTGCCATTCTTCCGAAGGAGGTGGCCACTACGACCCCCAAAGAATGGCAAGAAAGGTCCTTGATTGCGGATTTTGGTGGCCAACCCTTCTCAAAGATTCTTTCCTCTATTGCAAATCTTGTCCCCAATGCATTCGGTTTGGAAATATTTCTAAGAAGGACGAAATCCCCCAACAAAATATGCTTTTTTGTGAAATCTTTGATGTATGGGGAATCGACTTCATGGGACCATTTCCAAATTCCAATGGCTTTCTCTACATCTTATTAGCCGTCGATTATGTGTCAAAATGGGTGGAGGCAATCCCCACCCGGACGGATGATGCCCATGTTGTTTATTCTTTTGTGAGGAATAATATCATTTGTCGTTTTGGCTCCCTAAGAGCAATCATAAGTGATCAAGGATCCCATTTTTGCAACAAAAAAATGGACGGCCTCATGAGAAAGTATGGCATCATACACAAAGTTGCCATGGCCTACCACCCCCAGATAAACGGCCAAGCCGAGGTGTCTAACGGGGAAATTAAACATGTGTTGGAAAGGATTGTGAAGCCGAATAGGAAAGATTGGAGCGCTAAACTCTCCGATGCACTTTGGGCATATCGAACGGCTTACAAAACACCCATTGGCATGAGCCCTTTTAGACTTGTATATGGTAAAGCATGCCATCTACCGGTAAAAATCGAACACAAAGCTTTATTGGGCCATAAAGGAATGCAATATGAGTTTGGGTGGAGCCGGAGTAGAGAGAAAGCTTCAATTGGCGGAATTGGAGTGCTTGAGATTAGAAGCCTATGACAATTCTAGACTCTACAAGGAAAAGATGAAAGCCATTCATGACAAGAACATTAGGAGAAGGGAATTTGGACCCGGTGACCTAGTGCTCCTTTATAACTCAAGGTTGAGATTACTACCGGAAAAGCTTAGATCAAGATGGGATGGACCTTACCAAGTAGAGAAAGTAGAACCTTACGGGGTCTATCACTTGCGCCACCCATCAAGTCCGGACATTTTCAAGGTAAATAGGCACCGTCTCAAATTGTACCATGGTGAGCAAAGAAAGAACTCCAAGGAATTTGAAGTGTTCCTTTTGAGGGATGCATCTCTTGAACAAAAGCTTTGAGCTAGTGGACGTCCAACTTAAGGACGGTAAACAAAAGTGTTAGGTGGGAGACACCCCACCATGGTAAGATCCACCATTTGTACATAGCCATTGAATTCTTCTTTGATTGATACTTGCTTACTACTTGACTTCATGTTTGGTAGCTAGGTGATCGATGAAGTTGTAGCTAGATTTCGTTTCAAATTTTGTTTCATTTGTTGAGTTCATTTGGTACTTTATCATGTCAAACTATCCTTCTATAGTACCTCAAGTGGTTGTTTGGAGGGTTTGAATGCTGAAAGTGGTGCGAGAACATGCAACTTTGAAAAAAAGGCACCCTTCCGCGCGTGCGCGCACCAAACGCGCACGCGCCCATGAAGCATTCCCCACCATCCACGCGGACGCGCGATGTGTGCGGACGCGTGGATTGCAAGAAGTACCCCTCCATACATATTCCAGAGAGTTAGGCCACTCTCACGCCCGCACCATGCCTGAGGAACAGGCCGCTCACGCGTGCGCGCACAGGGCGCGTACGCACTCCTTGACGGATCCTCAGATCGACGCGCTAGCACACCTCGCGCGCGCGCCGCTGGTGCACGAAATTGTGATGTCCAGGCTCGAACAATCCCTGGTAATGGCTCCAAAGCTTGGTGCTTTGATCTTAATTCATAATTGTCACAACTTCGATACAACTAACCAGCAAGTGCACTGGGTCGTCCAAGTAATACCTTACGTGAGTAAGGGTCGAATCCCACGGAGATTGTTGGTATGAAGCAAGCTATGGTCACCTTGCAAATCTCAGTCAGGCGGATTTAAACATGATACTTTATTAGATTAAAATAAACAATAAAAGGGATAGAGATACTTATGTAGATTCATTGGCAGGGATTTCAGATAAGCGAATGGAGATGCTTTTCGTTCCTCTGAACCTCTGCTTTCCTGCTATCTTCATCCAATCAGTCTTACTCCTTTCCATGGCTGGCTGTATGCAAGGGCATCACCGTTGTCAGTGGCTACATCCCCTCCTCTCAGTGAATCATATGCTCACGCACCCTGTCACGGCACGGCTATTCATCTGTCGGTTCTCGATCATGCTGGAATAGGATTCACCCTCCTTTTGCGTCTGTCACTAACGCCCAACAATCGCGAGTTTGAAGCTCGTCACAGTCATTCAATCATTGAATCCTACTCAGAATACCACAGACAAGGTTTAGACCTTCCGGATTCTCTTGAATGCCGCCATCATTCTAGCGTACGCCACGAAGATTCTGGTTAGGAGATCTAAGAGATATTCATTCTAGCTTAATTCATGTAGAACAGAAGTGTTTGTCAGGCACGCGTTCATACGGGAGAAGGATGATGAGCGTCACACATAATCATCACCTTCATTACGTTCTTGGGTGCGAATGGATATCTTAGAAGCGAAATAAGAAGAATTGAATAGAAAACAGTAGTACTTTGCATTAATCTTTGAGGAACAGCAGAGCTCCACACCTTAATCTATGGAGTGTAGAAACTCTACCATTGAAAATACATAAGTGGAAGGTCCAGGCATGGCCGAGATGGCCAGCCCCCTAAACGAGATCACAGGATCAAAATACAATCCAGGATCCAAAGATGGTCAAAAAGACGCCTAATACAATAGTACAAGGTCCTATTTATAATAAACTAGCTACTAGGGTTTACATGAGTAAGTATTTGATGTATAAATCCACTTCCGAGGCCCACTTGGTGTGTGTTTGGGCTGAGCTTAAGTGTTGCACATGCAGAGGCCATTTGTGGAGTTGAACGCCAGTTTTTGTGCCAGTTTGGGCATTCAACTCTGGTTTTGGATCCTTTTCTGGCGCTGGACGCCAGATTTGGGTAGAAAGCTGGTGTTGAACGCCAGTTTACGTCGTCAATTCTTGGCCAAAGTATGGACTATTATATATTGCTGGAAAGCCCTGGATGTCTAATTTCCAACGCAATTGGAAGCGCGCCATTTCGAGTTCTGTAGCTCCAGAAAATCCACTTTGAGTGCAGGGAGGTCAGAATCCAACAGCATCAGCAGTCCTTTTTCAACCTCTGAATCTGATTTCTGCTCAAGTCCCTCAATTTCAGCCAGAAAATACCTGAAATCACAGAAAAACACACAAACTCATAGTAAAGTCCAGAAATGTGAATTTAACATAAAAACTAATGAAAACATCCCTAAAAGTAACTAGATCCTACTAAAAACATACTAAAAACAATGCCAAAAAGCGTATAAATTATCCGCTCATCACAACACCAAACTTAAATTGTTGCTTGTCCCCAAGCAACTGAAAATCAAATAGGATAAAAAGAAGAGAGTATACTATAAATTCCAAACTATCAATGAAACAGAGCTTCAATCATATGAGCGGGACTTATAGCTTTTTGCCTCTTGAATAGTTTTGGCATCTCACTTTATCCATTGAGGTTCAGAATGATTGGCATCTATAGGAACTTCAGATTTCGCATAGTGTTATTGACTCTCCTAGTTCAGTATGATGATTCTTGAACACAGCTTCTTTATGAGTCTTGGCCGTGGCCCTAAGCACTTTATTTTCCAGTATTACCACCGGATACATAAATGCCACAGACACATAATTGGGTGAACCTTTTCAGATTGTGACTCAGCTTTGCTAAAGTCCCCAATTAGAGGTGTCCAGGGTTCTTAAGCACACTCTCTTTTTTTTTTTTTGCTTTGGACCTTGACTTTAACCGCTCAGTCTCAAGTTTTCACTTGACACCTTCACGCCACAAGCACATGGTTAGGGACAGCTTGGTTTAGCCGCTTAGACCAGGATTTTATTCCTTTAGGCCCTCCTATCCACTGATGCTCAAAGCCTTGGGATCCTTTTTATTTGCCCTTGCCTTTTGGTTTTAAGGGTTATTGGCTTTTTCTGCTTGCTTTTTCTTTTTCTTTCTATTTTTTTTTCTAATTTTTTCGCCCCTTTTTTTTTTCTTTTTTTTTTCTGCAAGCTTTGTTCTTTGCTGCTTTTTCTTGCTTCAAGAATCATTTTTATGATTTTTTCAGATTATCAAATAACATGTCTCCTAGTCATCATTCTTTCAAGAGCCAACATATTTAACATTCTTAAACAACAACTTCAAAAGACATATGCACTGTTCAAGCATACATTCAGAAAACAAGAAGCATTGTCACCACATCAATATAATTAAGCTAAGTTCAGGGATAAATTCGAAACTCATGTACTTCTTGTTCTTTTGAATTAAAACATTTTTCATTTAAGAGAGGTGATGGATTCATAGGACATTTATAACTTTAAGACAAAGTTACTAACTACTAATGATCATGTAATGAAGACACAAACATGGATAAGCACATAACTTATAAAACGAAAAAAACAGAGAAAGTAAGAACAAGGAATGAATCCACCTTAGTGATGGTGGCGTTTCTTTCTTGAGGAACCAATGATGTCCTTGAGCTCTTCTATGTCTCTTCCTTGTCTTTGTTGCTCCTCGCTCATTGCTTTTTGATCTTCTCTTATTTCATGAAGCATGATGGAGTGCTCTTGATGTTCCACCCTTAGTTGTCCCATATTGGAACTCAATTCTTCTAGGGAGGTGTTGATGTGCTCCCAATAGGTTTGTGGAGGAAAGTGCATTTGAGGCATTTCCGGAATCTCATGGTGATGAGCTTCTTGCGCCTCTTGAGCTCCATGACTGGGCTCTCTTGCTTTCTCCATCTTTTTCTTAGTGATGGGCTTGTCCTCTTTGATGAGGATATCTCCCTCTATGTCAATCCCAGCTAAATTGCATAGGTGGCAAATGAGGTGAGGAAAGGCTAACCTTGCCATGGTGGAGGACTTGTCAGCCACCTTGTAGAGTTCTTGAGGTATAATCTCATGAACTTCCACCTCTTCT
The DNA here is from genome assembly GCF_003086295.3 of Arachis hypogaea. Classification (NCBI taxonomy): domain Eukaryota; kingdom Viridiplantae; phylum Streptophyta; class Magnoliopsida; order Fabales; family Fabaceae; genus Arachis; species Arachis hypogaea. The sequence goes on along the minus strand of NC_092047.1, from coordinate 72,567,012 downwards.
CCAATCATGATGCTATGGATCATGATGGCCCGGTCTATAGTAACTTCAGACCGGTTGCTAGTGGGAATGATTGAGCATTGAATGAACTCCAACCATCCTCTAGCTACAAGCTTAAGGTCCAGTCTTCTTAGTTGAACCGGTTTGCCTTTTGAGTCAATCTTCCATTGAGCTCCTTCTACACATATGTCCATGAGGACTTGGTCCAACCTTTGATCAAAGTTGGCTCTCCTTGTGTAGGGGCGTGCGTTCTCTTCCATGTATGGCAAGTTGAACGCCAACCTCATATTCTCCGGACTAAAATCTAAGTATTTCCCCCGAACCATTGTAACATAGTTCTTTGGATCCGGGTTCTTACTTTGATCATGGTTCTTGGTGATCCATGCATTGGCATAGAACTCTTGAACCATTAGGATGCCGACTTGTTGGATGGGATTTGTTAGAACTTCCCAACCTCTTCTTTGAATTTCATGTCGGATCTCCGGATACTCATTTCTTTTGAGTTTAAAAGGGACCTCAGGGATCACCTTCTTCTTGGCCACAACATCATAGAAGTGGTCTTGATGGGCTTTGGAGATGAACCTTTCCATCTCCCATGACTCGGATGTGGAAGCTTTTATCTTCCCTTTCCCTCTTCTAGAGGATTCTCCGGTCTTGGGTGCCATCAATGGTAATGGAAAAACAAAAAAGCTATGCTTTTACCACACCAAACTTAGAATATTGCTCGCCCTCGAGCAATAAACAAAAGAATAGATGAAGAAGAAGAAGAAATGGAGGAGAGGGAGAGGGAGATGTGGTTCGGCCAAGAAGGGTATAGAGGGGTTGTGTTGTGTGAATTTGGTGAAGAATGGAGGTCTTTATATAGGGAATGGAGGGGGGGTTAAGGTTCGGCCATATGGGTGGGTTTGGGTGGGAAATTGGTTTTGAATTTTGAAGGTAGGTGGAGTTTATGAGGTAGGTTTATTGGGAAGAGTGGGTGGATGTGAGTGGTGAAGGTTTAATGGGGAAGAGAGATTGAGGTGATTGGTGAAGGGCTTTTTAGGGAAGAGTGTTTATGGGGTTGTGTGAAAGAGAGTGGTGAGAAGAAGTGAGTGGAGGTAGGTGGGGATCCTGTGGGGTCCACAGATCCTGAGTGGATCCTGTGGGGTCCACAGATCCTGAGGTGTCAAGGCATTTACATCCCTGCACCATTAGGCATGTAAAAATGCCTTTGTACCCAACTCTGGGCGTTCAGCGCCAGGTTGGTGGCCATTTTGGGCGTTCAACGCCCATTTGTGTGCCATTTCTGGCGTTGAACGCCAGAACCATGCCTGTTCTGGCGTTCAGCGCCCAGAAGCTGCCCATTTTGGGCGTTCAGCGCCAGAACCATGCTCTGTTCTGGCGCTGAACGCCAGACAGATGCTCCTCCAGGGTGTGATTTTTCTTCTGCTGTTTTTGATTCCGTTTTCAATTTTTATATTTATTTTGTGACTCCACATGATCATGAACCTAAGAAAACATGAAAAACAATAAAAATAAGAATTAGATAAACATTGGGTTGCCTCCCAACAAGCGCTTCTTTAATGTCAATAGCTTGACAGTGGGCTCTCATGGAGCCTCACAGATGTGCAGAGCTTTGTTGAGACTCTCCAACACCAAACTTAGAGTTTGGATATGGGAGTTCAACACCAAACTTAGAGTTTGGTTGTGGCCTCCCAACACCAAACTTAGAGTTTGACTGTGGGGGCTCTGGTTGACTCTGCTTGGAGAGAAGCTTTTGCTGCTTCCTCTCCATGGTTGCAGAGGGAGATCCTTGAGTTTTGAATACAAGGGAGTTCTCATTCCAGTGAAGGAATATTTCACCTCTGTCAACATCAATCACAGCTCTTGCTGTGGCCAGGAAAGGTCTTCCTAGGATGATGGATTCATCCTCTTCCTTTCCAGTATCCAGGACTATGAAATCAGCAGGGATGTAAAGGCCTTCAACCTTTACTAATACGTCCTCTACTTGTCCATAAGCCTGTTTTCTAGAGCTGTCTGCCATCTCTAATGAGATTTTAGCAGCTTGCACCCCATAGATTCCTAGTTTCTCTATTACAGAGAGGGGCATGAGGTTTATTCCTGAACCAAGGTCACACAGAGCCTTAAAGATCATGGTGCCTATGGTACAGGGTATTATGAACTTTCCAGGATCCTGTCTCTTCTGAGGCAATGTCAGTTGATCCAGATCACTTAGTTCATTGATGAACAAGGGAGGGTCAACTTCCCAAGTATCAATGCCAAATAATTTGGCATTCAGCTTCATGATTGCACCAAGAAACTTGGCAGTTTGCTCTTCAGTAACATCCTCATTCTCTTCAGAAGAGGAATACTCATCAGAGCTCATGAAGGGCATAAGGAGGTTCAATGGAATCTCTATGGTCTCTAGATGAGCCTCAGAGTCCTTTGGTTCCTCAGAGGGAAGCTCCTTATTGATCACTGGACGTCCCAGGAGGTCTTCCTCCTTGGGATTCACGTCCTCCACTCCCCTTGTAGGTTCGGCCATGGCGCTTATGTCAATGGCCTTGCACTCTCCTTTTGGGTTCTCTTCTGTATTGCTTGGGAAAGTACTAGGAGGGATTTCAGTGATCCTTTTGCTCAGCTGGCCCACTTGTGCTTCCAGATTTCTAATGGAAGACCTTGTTTCATTCATGAAATTTACAGTGGCCTTAGATAGATCAGAGACTAGATTTGCTAAATTAGAAGCGTTTTGTCCAGAGTTCTCTGTCTGTTGCTGAGTTGATGATAGAAAAGGTTTGCTATTGCTAAACCTGTTTCTTCCACCATTGTTAAAGCCTTGTTGAGGCTTCTGATCCTTCCATGAGAAATTTGGATGATTTCTCCATGTTGAGTTATAGGTGTTTCCATAAGGTTCACATAAGTAATTTACCTCTGCTATTGCAGGGTTCTCAGGATCATAGGCTTCTTCTTCAGAAGATGCCTCTTGAGTACTGTTGGATGCAGCTTGCATTCCATGCAGACTCTGAGAGATCATATTGACTTGCTGGGTCAATATTTTATTCTGAGCCAATATGGCATTCAGAGTATCAACTTCAAGAACTCCCTTCTTCATAGGCGTCCCATTACTCACAGGATTCCTTTCAGAAGTGTACATGAACTGGTTATTAGCAACCATGTCAATGAGTTCTTGAGCTTCTGCAGGCGTTTTCTTTAGGTAAATGGATCCACCTGCAGAAGTGTCCAGTGACATCTTTGATAGCTCAGATAAACCATCATAGAATATATCCAAGATGGTCCATTCTGAAAGCATGTCAGAAGGACACTTTTTGGTCAACTGTTTGTATCTTTCCCAAGCTTCATAGAGGGATTCACCTTCTTTCTGTCTGAAGGTTTGAACATCAGCTCTAAGCTTGCTCAGCTTTTGAGGAGGAAAGTACTTGGCTAAGAAAGCTGTGACCAGCTTATCCCAAGAGTTCAGGCTGTCTTTGGGTTGAGAATCCAACCATAATCTAGCTCTGTCTCTTACAGCAAAAGGGAAAAGCATGAGCCTGTAGACTTCAGGATCTACTCCATTAGTCTTAACAGTATCACATATCTGCAAGAACTCAGTTAAGAACTGAAAAGGATCTTCAGATGGAAGTCCATAAAACTTGCAGTTCTGCTGCATCAGAGAAACTAACTGAGGTTTCAGCTCAAAGTTGTTTGCTCCAATGGCAGGAATGGAGATGCTTCTTCCATGTAAATTGGAATTAGGTGCAGTAAAGTCACCAAGCATCTTCCTTACATTATTATTATTTTCGGCTGCCATCTCCTCTTCCTGTTCGAAAATTTCTGAAAGGTTATCTCTGGATTGTTGTATTTTAGCTTCTCTTAATTTTCTCTTCAGAGTCCTTTCAGGTTCTGGATCTGCTTCCACAAGAATGTTCTTATCCTTGCTCCTGCTCATATGACAAAGAAGAAGGCACAGAAAAATAATAATAATAATGGAAATCCTTTATACCACAGTATAGGGATTCCTGTGTGAGTGGAAGAAGAGGGGGAGACAAAGAATGTAATATAATGGAAGAAACACAACTGTACGAATGGAAGAGATGTGAGATGAGATGTTAGGATATGAATGAATAAATAGAATGAGATGCGGGAGGGATAATTTTCGAAAATTATTTTGAAAAAGAGTTAGTGATTTTTGAAAATAGTTTTTGAAAATTGTTAGTATTTTTTTTTTCGAAAATTTTTTTAAATTAAAAATAAAAATAAAAATAATTAATTAATTAAAAAGAAATTTTGAAAAAGGGGGAAGATATTTTCGAAAAATGAGAGAGAGAGTTAGTTAGGTGGTTTTGAAAAAGTTAAGAAACAAACAAAAAGTTAGTTAGTTAGTTGAAACAAATTTTGAAAAGATAAGAAGTTAGGAAGTTAGAAAAGATATTTTGAAAAGATATTTTTGAAAAAGATAAGATAAGAAGGTATTTTTGAAAAGATATGATTGAAATTAGTTTTGAAAAAGATTTGATTTTTAAAATCTCAATTAATGACTTGATTCATAAGAAATCACAAGATATGATTCTAGAACTTAAAGTTTGAATCTTTCTTAACAAGCAAGTAACAAACTTCAAATTTTTGAATCAAAACATTAATTGATTAGTTATTTTCGAAAATTTTATATAAAAATAAGAAAAAGATTTTTCAAAAATATTTTTGAAATTTTTGAAAATAACTAAGAATTTTGAAAAAGATTTGATTTTTGAAAAAGATTTTGGAAAAGATAAGATTTTCAAATTGAAAATTTGAATTGACTCATGAGAAACAATTTGAATTTTTTTAAAAAATTTTTGAAAAAGTCAACTCAAATTTCGAATTTGATGGGAGAAAAAGGGAAAGATATTTTTTTTTTATTTTTTTGAAATTTTTATGAAAAACATGAAAATTATGCAATGCATGAAATTTTTAGATCAAAACATGTGATGCATGCAAGAATGCTATGAATGTCAAGATGAACACCAAGAACACTTTGAATGTCATGATGAACATCAAGAACATATTTTTGAAAAATTTTTAATGCAAAGAAAACATGCAAGACACCAAACTTAGAATTCTTTAATGCTTAGACACTAAGAATTCAAGAATGCATATGATAAACATGAAAAGACACAAAACAAAAAATCATCAAGATCAAACAAGAAGACTTACCAAGAACAACTTGAAGATCATGAAGAACACTATGAATGCATGAAATTTTCGAAAAATGCAAGATGCATATGCAAGTGACACCAAACTTATAATGTGACTCAAGACTCAAACAAGAAACAGAAAAATATTTTTGATTTTTATGATTTTCTAATTTTTTTGGATTTTTATTTTATGTTTTTTGAAAAATAATTAAAAAAAAAGAAAAATAAGGATTCCAAAATCTTTAATATGAATTCCAGGAATCTTGCATTCTTAGTCTAAAGCTCCAGTCCAGGAATTAGACATGGCTCACTAGCCAGCCAAGCTTTTCAAAGAAAGCTCCAGTCCAAAACACTAGACATGGCCAATGGCCAGCCAAGCTTCAGCAAACATATGAATGTAATTCATTCAATTTTAATCCAAAACCTCAGTCCAAAAGAATTTAGACATGGCTTTACAGCCAGCCAGGCTTTGGCATGCTTCATGAAACACTAGAATTCATTCTTAAAAATTCTGAAGAAAAAATAATATTTTTGAAAACATTTTTTTTTCGAAAACAGAAGAGAGAATTTTGAAAATATTTTTTGAAAAAAATTTTTGAAAATAAAATAAAAAGAAAATTACCTAATCTGAGCAACAAGATGAACCGTTAGTTGTCCAAACTCAAACAATCCCCGGCAACGGCGCCAAAAACTTGGTGCACGAAATTGTGATGTCCAGGCTCGAACAATCCCTGGTAATGGCTCCAAAGCTTGGTGCTTTGATCTTAATTCATAATTGTCACAACTTCGATACAACTAACCAGCAAGTGCACTGGGTCGTCCAAGTAATACCTTACGTGAGTAAGGGTCGAATCCCACGGAGATTGTTGGTATGAAGCAAGCTATGGTCACCTTGCAAATCTCAGTCAGGCGGATTTAAACATGATACTTTATTAGATTAAAATAAACAATAAAAGGGATAGAGATACTTATGTAGATTCATTGGCAGGGATTTCAGATAAGCGAATGGAGATGCTTTTCGTTCCTCTGAACCTCTGCTTTCCTGCTATCTTCATCCAATCAGTCTTACTCCTTTCCATGGCTGGCTGTATGCAAGGGCATCACCGTTGTCAGTGGCTACATCCCCTCCTCTCAGTGAATCATATGCTCACGCACCCTGTCACGGCACGGCTATTCATCTGTCGGTTCTCGATCATGCTGGAATAGGATTCACCCTCCTTTTGCGTCTGTCACTAACGCCCAACAATCGCGAGTTTGAAGCTCGTCACAGTCATTCAATCATTGAATCCTACTCAGAATACCACAGACAAGGTTTAGACCTTCCGGATTCTCTTGAATGCCGCCATCATTCTAGCGTACTCCACGAAGATTCTGGTTAGGAGATCTAAGAGATATTCATTCTAGCTTAATTCATGTAGAACAGAAGTGTTTGTCAGGCACGCGTTCATACGGGAGAAGGATGATGAGCGTCACACATAATCATCACCTTCATTACGTTCTTGGGTGTGAATGGATATCTTAGAAGCGAAATAAGAAGAATTGAATAGAAAACAGTAGTACTTTGCATTAATCTTTGAGGAACAGCAGAGCTCCACACCTTAATCTATGGAGTGTAGAAACTCTACCGTTGAAAATACATAAGTGGAAGGTCCAGGCATGGCCGAGATGGCCAGCCCCCTAAACGAGATCACAGGATCAAAATACAATCCAGGATCCAAAGATGGTCAAAAAGACGCCTAATACAATAGTACAAGGTCCTATTTATAATAAACTAGCTACTAGGGTTTACATGAGTAAGTATTTGATGTATAAATCCACTTCCGGGGCCCACTTGGTGTGTGTTTGGGCTGAGCTTAAGTGTTGCACGTGCAGAGGCTATTTGTGGAGTTGAACGCCAGTTTTTGTGCCAGTTTGGGCGTTCAACTCTGGTTTTGGATCCTTTTCTGGCGCTGGACGCCAGATTTGGGTAGAAAGCTGGCGTTGAACGCCAGTTTACGTCGTCAATTCTTGGCCAAAGTATGAACTATTATATATTTCTGGAAAGCCCTGGATGTCTAATTTCCAACGCAATTGGAAGCGCGCCATTTCGAGTTCTGTAGCTCCAGAAAATCCACTTTGAGTGCAGGGAGGTCAGAATCCAACAGCATCAGCAGTCCTTTTTCAACCTCTGAATCTGATTTCTGCTCAAGTCCCTCAATTTCAGCCAGAAAATACCTGAAATCACAGAAAAACACACAAACTCATAGTAAAGTCCAGAAATGTGAATTTAACATAAAAACTAATGAAAACATCCCTAAAAGTAACTAGATCCTACTAAAAACATACTAAAAACAATGCCAAAAAGCGTATAAATTATCCGCTCATCAGCCGCCGATCGCCCCTGTGCACTCCTGGTACATATTCCAGAGAGTTAGGCCACTCTCGCGCCTGCACTAAGCCACCAGCCCACCACCTCTGCCGCGTGCGCGCACTAGGCGCCAACGCGCCCACATGCCCGCAACGTGAGGCACGCACACGCGCCCATGCCGCGCACGCGTCCCTTGCCCCTGTGCAATCTTGGTACATATTCCAGAGAGTTAAGCCAACCCCAAGCCCATCTCAAGCCTGGGGCATAATCACATTGCCGCGCGCGCGCACCACTGTGCGCGCGCGCGGCGTCACTCCACCCCACTTCCTTGCGCTTGCGCGCCCCGTGCGCGCACGCGTGGGTGACCAACGTCAACATAATAGGGAGCACACTTGCTCCCTTCATTCTTCTTCTCCCTTTTTCTTCTTACCTCCTCTACTACCCATTTACCTACCACTATTTCTCCTCTCAAACAACCACCCCCTACCATCACCTCCGGTGACCACCCACCTCCGGTGGCCCCTACATTGCCCCCTCCATTCCCCATCATTCCAACCCACAACTTCCTCCCCCATACCCTTTTCCATCTCTCTCAAGGTACTATACTAGGCTCCCCTCTTGCTCTACTTCTCTCTTTTGCTTCTTAGTCAGTTAATTTCATTCTCTTTTAGGTAGTCTCTTTCTTCCCCCCCTCTTTTGAGCCCCTCACTTCTTTGGGGTGTTTTTTGGCTCCTTTTCCATTTAACGCTTCATAGGTACTTGGGTCATAACTTCTCTTGCATTGATGGATGAGATGTGTTGCATGATTTTCTTATAACCACTGTGCATTGTAGTGATTAATGCTGGTTTGTGGAATGTTACATTGCTTCCCCCCATCTATTTACATACTACAAAAGGTTGCACCCCAAGTGTTTGAAGAAATGCATACATGACACTTTTTGAACTCATTGTGACTCTTGCTTCTTAACTAGTCACTTTTGGGTGCACCTTCACATTCTACAATCCACCCACTCAACATTTCATAAATTGCTTCCCACTTTTGGTATTTGAGGGTGTATGCTTCTCATGCCTTTTCCCTGCATGCCTACATTACCCCTATACCACATGCCAATGATTTGCCTTGCTCATCACATGTTATCTTCGTTACATGTTGCAGCTGTCATGTAATAAGGATACCCATATTCTTACGGCACAATTTCTCATTTGCATAATCATATTCAATTACGCTTCTTTGGGTTTGATGTTATCTCCTTTCCTTACTATCACAGGATGGTCATCAAAAAGAGCGACGGGAAAGCCCGGAAGAAGCCAGCATCCAATAGAGCACACTAGGAACTAACGGCCAAGCCACTCCTAAAGAAGGCTAAGGGCCCCGTTGATGTTCTAGAGAAGGACAACCCTCCGAAGGATCCAAACAAGTTCTCTAACCGCTACTGCGAACTTGTTTACTCAAGGGTGATTGAAAGGAATTATCACCCAGAGCCTCTTCTAGTCCTCCCGGCCCACCTCACTCCGATAGTGATGCCACACATTGACCGGAGGCAATGGAGGTTCCTCTTGAGGTAACCCAAGGAGGTCAATTTATCATGGGTGGTGGAATTCTACACCAACTACCACTCACCCCTTCTCACATCAATCTTTGTGCGCCGGAAGCAAGTGCCAATCACAGTGGAAGCCATCCGAGGAGTCCTTGGGACTGGACCGTTAGCGGATGGATATGATGCCTATCAAGAAGTCTTGACAGCATGCAGCGACCGTGAGTTCGATTGGAACGCAGTCCTCCGCGTAATTGCCTCACCCGAAGCATGTTGGATTCGGGGGACCATAAAGCAAAGACCAAAAGGTTTAGATGCACGCTTCCTCACTCAAGAAGCCACGGCATGGGCCCAAATTCTAGCTCACTACGTGCTCCCAAGCACCCATGGGTCATCCATTACCGCCGAGCTTGCCTTATTGATATGGTGCATCTTAACCGAGAAACCGGTCGACATTTCGCATGCCATTCGCCAATCCATGGGGCGCATTCATGCCAAGGGAAATCTACCATTCCCCGCTATGGTGACCGAATTAGTGGCGGCAGCCGGCGTCCACCGAGAGACTAAGGATAGGAGAACCTCAATCCCGGTCGAGGGCGATATTATTCCGACCAAGAGGTGCCTCAAGCCTCCGGAGGTCACCAAGGACATTGGACTGCCCACACCAAGTCGCAACACCACTACATCATCCACGCCACAAAAATCAGCCACCCAACGCCTTGAAGACCTTCACAAGAAGTTGGGCCGTTATGAGAGGCGTAACCAACGCCGATATGCTCACGTGAAGAAACTTCTAAGCATTGTCACCCCACCCATGGAGGAACCAGATATCTCCACATCCACCGCAACTTCGAGCGGAAGTACCGATGATAACGGAGATGAAGGACACTCGGGACTCGGCCATTGCCACCCATTGCGCATCACCTCTAGCACGGAGGACCGTGCTAAGTTTTAAGTTTGGGGAGGTCGGCCGATCGATCTCCGTAGGTAACACCCAAATAAATTTTCGTTTTCTGAACTCCTTTGTAGTAGGATAGGTTGCATGATTAGGTTTTCTTTGATATCATTTGCATGATAAGTTTACTTGGTTGGAACAATGAAACTCTCTCTTAGGAAACTAATACTTTGGGGCAACCTTGACATTGCCAATTTTGAATATCTTGATGCCAAACTCGCTTGAAGAACTGTATTTTGGAACATGAATTTTGAGTTAAGAACACAAGCTAGTGAGCTTTGAGCCTTGTTTTGTGGCTACATCTTATAGTCACTTATTCTCCTTCTTGTGTGCAATTGTTTTCTCTCTATGAGTGTAATCCTTGCTTCGTTTGAGTCTATATATCCATTATTCCTTGTATTCATGCATTTATATGATTGAGGCCATCACTTCATTAGCCCACCTACCAAATAGCCTTACCCTCTATCTTCCCTTGTTAGCCAAGAATTGAGCCTACGCTTAACCCACTTGTTCTTTAAATTAGCACATTACAAGCCTAAAGCGGAAAACCATAATTGTCCTCATCTGGACCTTTGATTAGCTTAGGCTAGTGTGTGTGTGAGTATCATTCAAGCGTGGAAACCTTGGGACATTGGGGGAACAAAAGGGGCAGCTTTGTATTGTTATTGAAAATATTGGAAATTGGGTATATACTCATGTATTGGTCAGATGTAAAACCTTATGCATTGATAAAATGAGAAAAAAAAAACAAATGAAAAAGAAAATAGAAAAAAATAATATGAAAAGAAAGAAAAAATAGAAATAGGAAAGAAAAAAAAGAGAAGAAAGGAATAAAAAGGGGACAAAATGCCCTAAAGCAAAGTGCAGCTTAATAAGATCAATGCATAAGTGTTGTGAAATGAAAAAAAAAGAAAGTACATGAGTATGTGAAAAAGTGAAGAATGGGTAGTTAGATTAGAACTCAATTGTATAGGATGTCATAGGTTAGGTGGAAAGTTTAAAGCTTATCAAAGATTCAAATTTCAAGCTCACTTAACCATATATGCATCCTACCTTAACCCTAGCCCCATTACAACCAAAGAAAAGACCTCATGATAGATGTATGCATGCAGGAAATATATGTTGATTGATTAGATGAGGAACAAATCTTGGAAAGCATGATTAGGAGAAAATTGAGAGAATCAACCCTAGACACTCGAGCGAATAGAGTGTAAACACTTCCGGTGAGGGTTCGAAGGCTCTAATTCATGATTCCCGGCTCTCACGAGCATGCTTCATGCGAAGTTGCATATATTGCACTTGATGCTCAAAAATTGGTGAATCCCATATATTGATCGCCACCGTGCCCTATATGCTTGCATATATCTTAGGAAGGTTGATTTGTTTCTAACCAAGTAGATGGTAGCACTAGTCGTAGTTGCATTCACGTAATTAGGCTGCACCTCATGAGTCTTATACCTCTATGATCCTTCGGTCTTTTGCGTTTCTCTTGCATTTCTCTAAGCATGAGGACATGCTAGAATCTAAGTGTGGGGAGGTTGATAAACCCCATTTTGAGGGTTTATCTTGTATCGATTTCAGGGGTTTTATCAATGATTCCACACGCTTTTCATGTGAAAATACAAGACTTTGTGTTCCTTTCCTAACTTTTGCCTCATGGATGAAAACATGCTTATTTTGCACTAAATTAGATACATTTCTAATCTTCTCTTGATGCCATTCGATGCCGTGACTTGTGTGTTAAGTGGTTTCAGAATATAGGGCAGGGATGAACCGGAAGAGAGAAGGAGAATGAGCGCGAAGGAAAGGAGCATGAGAAAGTGAGCTTTGGAAACTTCAGCAAGGGCGCGTGCGCGTACTTGGCGCGCCCGCGTGGATTGCGCAGCTAGAAGTCAAAGCCAGAAGCCAAGCCACGAGCCGGCTTGTGTAGCGGCTAGGCCATAACCCCCATGGGCGCGCACACGTACGCTGCGCCTCTGCTCACATTGCAAGATGCCCCAGTGGCGCGCACGCGCCGATGCTCGAACATGATTTTTTTTAGAAGTCACGTGACCTGGGCGTGGAGACAGTTGGAGATCTCATCTTGGGGGAAGTGCCTTGGCGGGAAGAGCTTAAGAAGACCAAGGGTTGAAGGGTTAAGGACTTTTGGCTCATTTTTAGATGGTTCTAGATTTTTTTGGCTATTGTTAGTTACACTCTTGGGTAGAGAGAGAGGGAGATTCCAAGCTCTCACTAGGGTTCATCTTCATCCATTTTCTGAATTTCCAAATCACACTTTGGTGAGATCCATTTCAATTCTCAATTCATTTGTTCATGTTATAGATCTTCTTCTCCAATCTCAATTAGTGCTTGTAATTGCTCAATCCTCATAGATCCTAGATTCAACTTTGTAGTTTTGGATTTTTTTCAATTTCTTGAGAAGTTCATTTCCATTGTTGTTCTTTGTTAATTGTTGTTAGTTTCTTGTGTTGAAGCACTTTCAATTCTACTTCCTTCTCATTTTTTTTACTATGCCTTTTATCCTTGCTCATCAACTATTTGATAAAATGCCAACATTAGTTATGGAGTAAAAGTTTCTTACTTGGCATAGGGTTTGAGTCATTAGAAAGAGTTGAATAGTTTATGTCAATTGTTGATTTGGAATTAGAAATTGCTAATTGACTTGGAGTGCACTAAAGCTAGATTTCCCTAAGGTGAAAACTAGGACTTTTGACTCAAGTTAGTTACTCTCATTTGACTTTCCGCTATACCTAGGGGTTAACTAAATGAAGCAAGGCCTAATTGTTGTCATCATTGACGGGACTATAAGGATAGAATTTCTAATGTCAACCCTAGGCCAAGTCTTTTATAAATTAATTGCTTGTTTGCCATTTATTTTGCTAAACCTTCAAAAGAACCACAACAAGGCTTCCTAATCGATAAGATGCATGCTCTAGCAATTCCAAGGGAGGACGACTCGGGGGACTAGTACTCTCGGTTATAGATTGTAGGATTGTTTGATGCGAAGTTTGAATGTCGATTAGACTATACTCTCGATTATATCCGTTATTGAATTCTATATCGGCATGATAAATTTCGTTTATCACGTACGTATGCGGACCAGACAGAATCGACTAGTCGCGCATGAGGATTTCGCGTACGCAAAATCCCCAGGTCACCCACGCGTACGCGTGAGCGTGCATTTTTGCCCGTGTATAGAATGTATGCGTACATATATATTGCAGCAGCACCAAAAAGCTGCTAAGCCCAGATTTTTCAGTTTAGACACTAAATTTTGATCGAGCATAACTTCCTCGTTTTAAAACATTTTTCCTTCGTTCTTTAAAATGCATAAACATCTCAGACTCAATTTTATTTCTAAATAAATTTGATACAAATCGGGGGTCCGGAGATCAAGTTATGCTTCGCCAAAGTTGGCCAAAAACCATAATTTCCAAACCAATAAGCCTCAATTTTCAAAACAAACTCTTCTTAAACCTCTTTTAATTCAACCAAAACTTTACCAATTTAGCCTCAACCACATTCCAACTTCCTTATTCATTCCACAACACACCAATTCTCTATTTCATCAATTCTAACTTAATAATCCAAGTTCACAATTCACAATATACATTATCAAATACCAACCTTCCATTTTCATCAAACCTCACGACCAAAATTTCCAATTCCACAATGTTCCATATACAAGACCAATTATCCATATCAAGCATAAATTTCAACTTCAATTCAATCTTTATACATACCAAGTATCATCATACACAACTCATATGCATCATCAACAAAAACATCAATCCCACCTTCAAAAATCAATAATCACATAATCCATATAATCCATTATAATCAATCAACAACATCTCAAATCAATGCCTATCCTAGGGTCTCTAGCCTAAGTTTTCACATTACATTATATTTTAGATACAGGAAACTGAAACCATACCTTGGCCGATTCTCCACTCAACATGGAACACTTCCAATTTCACTTTCCTCAACCTTCAAGACTCCAACACCTTTCAAGTAGATTTTTCAGCACCACAAGCCCACTCCAAGCTTTCCAAGACCTCAGTTAAGCTCCAACATACATATATACACTTCCTAATACACATAACATATACCCACACATACAAACTCAATCACTAATCACAAAATCTTAAGTGTTTCACTTAGGGTTAAGAATCTTACTATACCAAGGATCAAAGGGGTGAGATTGAGCCTTCTCTTCAAGCTAATTAGATCCTATAACATCAAAGAGCTCAAAATCTTAACACTTTTTCTCAAGAATTTTGAATTCAAAGGGCTAGAAATCTAGAGGAAAAATGTGGCTTACCTCATAAATAAAGTTGTGGACTTTGTAGAGCTTGGCGACGCAGTCGCGTGGCCGGAGCTCCGGATCAAAAGTTGTGATCAAATGAAGTTGGAAGGGGCAAGGGTTTCAAGCTTTCTCCTTTCCCTTTTAGCATGTTCTATGTTTGAGAGAGAGGAGAGAGGTTGCTGAGCTCTTTTTGTTTAATGAGACTTGGCTGTGCCTTGGGCCCAATACGGGCCCGGTTGGCCCAGTTTGGCCCGTTTGACCCAATCTTAGACCAAATTCTTTAAAATTAGTGTCGAAATTTTTGTTTTAATTTTCTCTATCATATTAAACCATAAAAATTATATTTCAAATTTTCTAGAATATATTTTTAATTTATGTGCTAATTATATATTAATTAACCAAGTTTTACAGCGTTGCTTCTTGCATCGGCCCAAAATGCATTTTTGATGGAGTGATCACCTTTAAGGTTATAGCTCGAAAAAGAAATTTTGATTCTTCTCTTTCATTCTTAATAAGTACTTGCCAAATTTTTTTGCATCATCTTGTTCAGAAGCATTCCGTACTTCCCTTATAATGTAATTCCTCACGTCTGTTTTGATAAAACTTAGTTCGTGATGACTGCCCACTACTGCTATGAATAACTGATATGTTTTACTCAGTCTGACTCTCGCTTTCTCGTTATTTCAATAATGCAACACACAAACATGCTTAGCTCCCTGTGTTGTTTGAGCATCTGTGCTCGATCTGGACAGCAGGAGTGTGAATGATTCATAACAACTTTGGAAATTATCCAAAGACTGACTTCTTTCAATATATGTACATAAATCATGGCTGGATAGTTTATTGGAGCTGAGGGATTTGTCTTCAGAGTTGAAGATATCTTGGATTTCCACTTTCCTCTCTACTATATGCAATTAGTTGATTCTTAATCTCATCTTCCTTTCGAGTTGTGTTTCTTATTTTGGTAGAAAAATTGGCAAGTTTGGAATAATCTTTGTAGAACTTTCCAGCTTCTTCCAGTGTCTTGAAAGTCATCCCAAACTTTAGGACAAATTGTTTATCCATAACATACCTGGACTGTAAAATGAACTGAAAATATTATTAAAGCAAAACCATTGTATAATACCAAATGAACCGAACATTGTCCATTATATAAATTCAAATTTAGAACACCTGCATCTAGAATTTAGCGATTGCATTCTATTCAATTCAATTCAAAATGGAATAATCCAAACCTTGTGCGCTTGATTCGATTCAGAAGAGTAATCTAAATCGCTCTCATTCAACTGATTTAAAGTTGAATCATTCATTGTTTTGATACGATATTAAAATCTGAAAACGAAGAAAAAAACGAAGAAGATAATTTTAATACAGATCGAAGAAGAAAACGAAGAAGAATAGGAAGAAGAACGACGAGATTAGAGAAGAACGACGAGAGCTTTACATTGAGAAAGAGAAGCTCTACATTGAGATAGAGAACGAAGAGAAGGTTTACGTTGAGAAAGAGAAGCTCTACATTGAGAAAGAAGCTTTATATTAATAGGGGGAGGGCGCGTGATGAAAAACAACTTGGTTGACTTAGTTAGGAAAATTGCATGAGCATTATTGTAATTAAAAATATACATGATATTTAACATATTTAATTAAATATCAAATAAATATATTTATAAAAAATTGTTAATTTAGTATTGTTAAGTTATATTGATATTAGAATTTATTTAATTAAAAAAAGGCTAAATTAATATATTTTCTTAAACATATTTAATTAGTGTCTAATTGAACTTATTTAGTGTTATGTCTATTGTTAATTAACATTCCACATTACATCATCCAATATTAATAGAAATTGTTAATAAAGTGATAAAAAGATAAAAAAAATTAATTTATAATCATTAAAAGACCAATTTGATTGATAAAAATTTTTGGGGATGAATTTAAAGAATAACTAACTTTTCAAGAACTAATTTGACTATTAAATAATATATATATTTAACAATATATAATAATTTAAATCTTCTAAAATAAAAAATTAATAAAATGATAAAGTGAAGAGTTTATTACCATTCAATTTGTAACTACCATTTATAAAGGCAATATTGATTTTGATGTCCATTTTTTTTTTAAATTATTTAAGATCAGTTTGAATTGACTTTTAAAAAAAGTATTTAAATTTATCTTTTTTAAAAAGATATTTTGTAATAAAAAAATTGTTTGATATTTGGATAGATTTAAAAAAATTAAATATAAAAAAATGCTCTTTAATTTTATTTGGATAAAACAAAACAAAATTACTTTTAATTTAAATTACATAAAAAAAAGATCAAAATATAAAACTCATAACTAACAACAACACTTCTTTTAATGTTTCAACTGCTAATATAGCCCATTAAAATATCTCTAAAATATAAAATAGTACACAATCTTCTTTGGTAATTTAATAACTATAACAATTTATATAAAGGGTCCAGATTTTGTAATACTGAAATACAAAGGCATGATGGAAGCGAGCAGAGAGAATGGGAAAAGCGGGGGCGGAGCACTTGTTGAGACTTGAGAATGGAAAACACGGAGAGAGATCCGATGAATCGAGAGGAAGCAATAAGGAGGAGAATGTGGAAAAGTGTAACAATCTGTAATTTTAAAATTTCTATGATAAATTATTTACGTCCTATTTTATTAAATTGATTAAAATTATTATATACATACTTTTATTAAATGCGATATTTTGTATGATTAAAACTAGACTTTCGATAATTTATGAATGGTAAAAATTATATGATTTAATTTAAGTGATTGATATTTTGCTAAACAATATATTTTGAATTATTAATTATGAATAATTTATGACTTATTTTATTGGAGCTTTTATTTTTAGAAACTATTTTGTTAAAGATATTTAAATTAATTTTTATGAGACCTTGAATTTATATTAATTAAGATTATTATATAATTTTGCTATAATAAGATATTTTATGTAATTGAAATTATAATTTTAGTAATATAATAAATATTTTATAATTTAATTTCGGTAATTAATATTTCAAGTTCAAAATATGCCGGTATGAGTAAATATCGATACTCCTCGGCGAACTTAGCTTTGCTAATGTTTTATCGTATATCTTTTATTATTATGTTACTAATGTCATTTATATTAGTTACTCATATATATTTATCCCTATATATTATTACTTGCGTTTTAATATATCAAACTTTTATAATTATTCGTTTAAGATATTTATAACTTGAATCGCTGACTTAACAGTCTTATAATGCGACAACCAACTCCTCCATATATATGATTTAACCAATAATTCAACATCATTAATCATCAAAACAACTGTGCAAAAGTATATTTGGAGAGAGAGAGAGAGAGAGAGAGAGAGAGAGAGAGAGAGAGAGAGAGAGAGAGAGAGAGAGAGACTGTGAAACCCCCAAAATTTCCGAGTTCGATTTCTTGAACTCTGTAACTCCAATCGAGAATCTAATCTGATTAAAGTGTTCGTATCTTCGTCCTCTTCATGTTGACGTCACTTTTGTTTGGAAGGATTCGACGGCGAAGCTGCTGCCCCTCCATGCATGTTCGGCCAAGTGAGCCTAAAGATGGAATAGCCGATCTTTGACGTTTTCTTCTGAGAGGACAGCGAGGACAGTGAGCTAGGGTAGGGTTTGGTAAATTTTATTGTGATTTGAATGTGTTTATGTTGCTTGAATGGTGGCTGCCTATGATATGATTGAAATTGAGTGATTATATGTTTGTTTTGTGTTAAAATTTTGATGTTTTTGTATCATGGAATTTGTATCTCTACAATCTTCCTTCGGCAAGTATACCGAATTGTCGTCAAGTAAAAACTCACAAAGAGTGAGGTCAAATCCCATAGAGATTAAAGGATTAAGCAAGCAATAGTTGATTGATTATTCTAGTTAGACAAACACAATTGGGTGATAAGCAACAAGAAATGTAAATGACATAAAAGTAAAGAAAGCAATAAAGTGCAAGAAAGTAAATGGCAAGAAAAGTAAAGTACAAGAAAGTAAAGTGCTGGAAAGAAAATGACTATAAAGTAAATATAAGAACTAAAGATAAAATAAGCTTTGAGATAAATAGATATTGAATTATCCGGATCAAATGCTTTCATCTCATCTTCAATCATGCAAGTCATTGATCTCTTAGCAATCATGAATGATTGAATCTCAATTCATTGACAATTCAATCTCTCTAAACTTGAACAATTCCCAATTTCTTGATCTAATTGCTCATGAGAAGAGATGAAGCTCGGTCACTGATTATACCACACACCTTCATAGATCCAAGTATTGGGAGAATTACATGTCACTATATCCGACCAACCCCAAACCTAATCCAATGTGAGAAAGATTTCAAGCATGGTTCTATGATTCCTTTTCCAAGGCAATCACAAAATCCAAGTACATTCAATTTCTTTCCCAAGACAATTAAATGCTTGAATGAAGAACAAAATCTTTCTAGTAAATCAAAGAGAGATGAAGAGAAGAAGAATAAAAATAATTTAATCCATCAAATAGCAATAGAGCTCTCTTTCCCAATGGAAAGAGTAAGTAATTCATAACTAAAATATTTACAAAGTGGGTGATGTTGCATAAACTTGATATGCTACGATTTAGAAAATTGCACGATCGGCAAAATTCCTTCCGGCAAGTGCACCGGTTATCGTCAAGTAAAAACTCACAATAGAGTGAGGTCGAATCCCACAAGGATTGGTTGAGTGAGCAATTCGGATTAGAAGTATGTTCTAGTTGAGCGGAATCAAGATTTAGATGAGAATTGCGGAATGTAAAATTGCATGAATTAAAGAGCGAGAAGCTAAATTGCTGAAATTAAAAGGGATGGGGGTGATTGCATGAATTTAATTGCAGAATGTAAAGAGAAAGTGGTAAATCAGGAATGGGGAGTTCATTGGGTGTTAGGAGATATTGAGATCTCCGAATCAAAACAACTTTTATCCCTTCCTCAACCAATGCATTCATTGAATTTTTCTTGGCAATCTTATATGATTGGATCCCAATCCCTTGGCTCACCAATTCTCTCTAAAAACAAACAAATTCCCAATCCCTTGGTTTAAATGTTCATAAGAAGAGATGATGCTCGATCACTGATTATACCACACAGTTTCATGAACCACAATTTGGTAGGATTACATGTCACAATATCCATCCAAACCCCAATCCAATTCACTGTGAGAAAGCTTCTCTAGCATGAATCCTCCATTCCTTTCCCAAGGTTCCGAAGGATTCCAATTATGGGTAGTTTCTTTCCCAAGACAACTACCCAATGGAATTAGATCGAGAAGCTTTCTAACAAAATTCAAGAGAAAAGATTGAAGAAGAAGATAAAACTATTATTGATTCATTGAATTACAATAGAGCTCCCTAACCCAATGAAAGGGGTTTAGTGAGTCATAGCTCTGAATTCAATTACAAAACTAAAAGAAAATGATCCAAAGTTCTCCGTGTAAAAGTAAAAGTCCTAACTAACTTAAATTCTATCCTATTTATACACTTTCTAAATTGAGCTTCTGTTGTGTTTCTTGGGCTTTGAGGCCTTTCCCTGATTTCCTTTTGCTTTGGGTTTATGGTCCATAATCCTGATGAGGCTGTGATCCAATTCTGTAACATTCATTGAGCAAACTTAGTGATAAACAAGTAATGACACAAGACTCAACAAATTGAAGCTCCAGACTCATCAATTCTTCAGGCCCAATCCCATAAACCATGATATTCAATTGGGTTTCATACCATAATACGTTTAAGTTAATGTTTGTGCTCAAATGCTAACTTAAACTTCAATATATTTGGCCCAGAAACCCCTTTCAAAAAGTGGCGTTTAAGTTGAAGTTTAAGTTTCAGTTTAAGGTTAAACTAAAACTTAAACGTGGAAATGAAGAAAGCAACCCTGGAGGAGCAATTGGGTCGAACACGTTTAAGCTTCAGTTTAAGGTTAAACTGAAGCTTAAACGTGGAAATGAAGAAAGCAACCCTGGAGGAGCAATTGGGTCGAACACGTTTAAGCTTCAGTTTAAGGTTAAACTGAAGCTTAAACGTGGAAATGAGAAAGCAACCCTGGAGGAGAGAAATAGTCGAGCACGTTTAAGCTCCAGTTTAAGGTTAAACTGGAGCTTAAACGTGGAAATGCTCCTGGTGCCTTTCTTACTTCTGGCGTTTAACCTCCAGTTTAAGGTTAAACGTGGAAATGCTTCCTAGTGAGAAATTGTGTCGAACACGTTTAAGCTCCAGTTTAAGGTTAAACTGGAGCTTAAACGTGGAAATGCTCCCTTGGTGAAATTCTCATTCTGGCGTTTAACTTCCAGTTTAAGGTTAAACTGGAGGTTAAACGCCAGTTCCAGCATTTCTTAGCCTTCATGATTCTGGCGTTTAAGCTCCAGTTTAGGCTTAAACTGGAACTTAAACGCCATTTCCAGCATTATATGGCTTGGTAGTTTAAGTTCCAGTTTAAGCTTAAACTGGAACTTAAACTCCACATGTGATATTCAAGCTTCCTTTATTGATTTTGTTGCTTCCTTGCCTAGCCTCTTCTTTCTTGAAATCATCCAAACAATTGCATCAAAGTCTTGCAAAATTTCATGAGAAATCTTCCATTCATAGCATTCAAGTAATATAACTAAAAACTCATGGAATTTGCATCAAAATCATACTGTTTGGATGGTTCATTGCTTTGTTATTCATTTAACCATTCTTGGTTACTTTAAGCTCAAGAAAATGCATAAAACAACTAAAACTAACAGAAAAATGCTAGTGAAACTAGCCTAAGATGCCTTGGCATCACAACACCAAACTTAATACTTGCTTGTCCCTAAGCAAGTCCTGAGTTATTTGAGAAGAAAGTATGAAACAGAAAGCAATTACATTGGCTATATTAGAAGCATTTGAAGTTCATCAGAAGGGTTTTATGCAGAAAGTTGCAGCATCACTTTTTCATTCTTATCAGGTAAGATTATCACTTTTTTATTGCATCCATCAAACACTGCTATGGCCACTTGTTATTCTTATGTCCTTGGCACTTTTTTTTTCCTTCTTTGTTTTTCTTTTCTTTTTCTTAGAGCTCCTTTGCTCCTTGTTTGCTTAGTGTCATGTGTTGCACAAGCCTTTGGCATTTTCTTTTTCTTATCAGTGCACTACACATATCCACTACAGGCATTTTAGTTCACATTTCTTCTTGAGACATTGGTGCCCAGCACCTCTTTGTGTGACTAAATGTTTTGTATTTAGGTTGCTCTTGATAATGGACTTTTGGTTGATAATCCCGGGTTAGTTAACCCAAGTTACC
Organism: Arachis hypogaea; assembly: GCF_003086295.3. NCBI lineage: Eukaryota > Viridiplantae > Streptophyta > Magnoliopsida > Fabales > Fabaceae > Arachis > Arachis hypogaea. The sequence goes on along the minus strand of NC_092047.1, from coordinate 72,545,398 downwards.
AAGTGTTGAAACACTCCTCAGAACCTATTCATCCAAGCATATCCTTAATACACAAACACCACAGGCATTTGTCTCAGAAGTTCAAACCATTGGTGCCTAGCTTATTTTCTCAATTTTTTTGCTTTTTGGTTGCCCTTTTTTAGTGGCTTTTTCTTCTTCTTTTTCTTTCTTTTTCATGGCCAAAGACATTTATTCATCAAGATCCATAGACAGTTTTCAATTTCTACACAAAAAATGATAATTCTACACTCTATTTCCAGTGATCTGACTAAACAATCAAGCATGCATACCACCACTTAATTCTACTTGATTTGTCACTAATTGAGCCAAATTACTTTTGTTCAAACTTTTCTTTTATTTTTTTTTGAAACAGAACAAGCATGGCAAGCATTTGTTTAAGAAGGTGAAGTTATATCCAAACATCTAGGCATCCACTTTATTCAAAGCAATAAACAGACAAACATACTAGAAACTTCACATTCCAGAAAGATTCAACAATTACAGTTTAAACCCGAACAAGCATGCTTTTGTTTGCCTTTTAAAGAATGGTCAAGGAACACCACCACCTTGTGAAATTTCTTGTTTTCTCTTTGTTGCCAGGAAACAATTTGATTTCTCCTTCTTCTCCTAGTTGTTGCTTCATGTTCTTTCTCAGATCCTTGTTTCCTTTCCTGCAAAGAGTGATGAAGTTGCTTGCTTCTCAAGCACTTGAGTGGTTAGCTCAACTATGTATGGGCAAGTGTCTGAGTCTTAAGTTGGTGTGTGAACACCAAACTTAGTCTCCTACTTACTTCTCTGTTCTTTGAATCCTTGAGTTCTCCTTGGAATGAAGTTGCTGCTAAGGATTTTAAGCATTTCTGTGATTGCTTAGAATGGTTGTTCCTTTCATATAATTCAAAGGTTGTTGTGTTCAGTTGATCTGTGTGGTGGAACACCAAACTTAGAGTCACACATTTCCCTTTGAATTATTGATCCACGAATTCATTGTTTGGTGTGAAACACCAAACTTAATTCTTTGCAATGCACAGAAAGTACTTCACCTTTTTATTGAAACAAATAAAAGAAACAGCAAGGGAGTATTACCTCAGGTTGGGTTGCCTCCCAACAAGCGCTTCTTTAACGTCATTAGCTTGACGGTTGCCCCTTGTTAGGGTGGATTGTAGTGCTTGATGTCCTCTCCTCTCACTATGAAAACGTCCTCATTTGATTCCTTCATGATTTCCAAATGTTCCATAGAAAGAACTTTCCTGATTGTGAACACTTGAGGGAGCTGGGAAGGAATGGTTTTGAGGCCAGGTGGGATTGGCAGATAATGACTTGATATCACTTTATCTCCCGGAGAGAAACCTCCAGTGGGAATTTTCTTGTTTCTCCACCCTCTTGGCAATTTCTTTACAATTCTTCCCTTTCTCTTGAGGATTTCTTCATTGACCCTTATGCCAGGAGGATCCTTCTGATCTGTTTCTATTGATTCTTGTGGCTTTAACTCTTGCAATTCTTGTTTGCCTTCCAAGGACTGTTTCAGAGTTTCAGCTGCTGGATTGCTTTCCTCCAAACACAGATGGCTACTATCATCCTTAGGCTTTTCAGGTTCTGGTTCAGGCTCAGATGCAGGTTTGAAAACATTGAAAATGAGCTGTTCATCATGTATTCTCAAAATTAGCTCTCCTTGTTCTACATCTATGAGCGCTCTAGCAGTGGCTAGAAATGGCCTTCCCAGAATGATAGGGTGTAGGTAGCTTTCCTCCATGTCCATAATGACAAAGTCTGCGGGGAAGAAATAATTTCCCACTTTCATCAGCACATTCTAAACTACACCTTCAGCTTGCTTCTGAGTTTTGTCAGCCAGTTGTATGATTACATCAGTGGATCTCACCTCATTCAGTTGTAGCCTCTTCATAAGAGTCAGAGGCATCACATTTATGCTAGCTCCTAGATCACAGAATCCTCTGTCAATTTTTGTTTCCCCTATGATGCAGGGGATATGAAAACTTTCTGGGTCTGTTTTCTTAGAGACTATGTCCTTCTTGATGAGGGCATTGCATTCTTTGTTCATTATTACAGTTTGTCCTCCCTTCAAAACTCTTTTCTTGCTCAGCAATTCCTTTAAATACTTGATATGTGTAGGCATCTGCTGGAGAATCTCAAGGAAGGGAATATTGATATGGAGAGACTTAAATGTCTCTAAAAACCTTGAATAGGTTTTCCCTTTTTTACCTCCTCCTAACCTCTGAGGAAATGGTACTTTTGGTTGGTATGTTTCCAGCATGCCTTTTTGCAGTTCCTTGGCTTGCTCAGTTTCACTTTCCTGCTTAGCTTCTTCCACACCTTCCTTCAAGATTTCTGGCTCCTGTTCTGAGGGTCTGATTCCTTCTTCTTCTGAGACTTCCTTCAATATGGTGATGGCCTTGCATTCTTCCCATCTCACTCCCTTTTGTTCCCCTTTAGGATTCTTTTCTGTGTCACTAGGGAACACTGCAGTTGACTTGGGGGCCTGTTGAGATAGCTCTCCTACTTGAGACTCCATCCTCTTGAGTTTTTCACCATGGTTCCTTAAGGTAGATCTCACATCATCCCTAAAGCTTTTCAACTCACTTATGTCCTGACCCATGTTTGCCAGCATTCCTTCTATCCTGTTTAATTGATCTTGAAATTGTTGGTTCGGATTAGGTTGGGTAGGTTGATTATTTTGGCCATGATATGATGGTTGGGAGTAAGTGTTTTGTGTGGCTTGGTATGATCTTTGGTTGGAGTTTTGGTATGTGGACTTGTTATGTTGGTTTTGCTGGTTTCCCCACCCAAAGTTTGGGTGGTTTTTCCAGCCTGGGTTGTAAGTGTTGGAATGTGGATCATATGATTGCCTTTGTTGGTTTCCCACATAGTTGGCCTCTTCCCAATCACCTCCTTCAATGCTTACTTCCTCTTGATCTTGTGTGTGTATCGCAGCCACTTGCTTTGTTTCTAATTTCCTGGTGAGCTCTGCTAGTTGCTTGGCAAACACCTTGTTTTGGGCTAAAATTGTATCAACATGGTTCAGCTCCATGACTCCCTTAGTGTTGTGTCTCTCTGAAGCATAGTAGTACTCATTCTCAGCCACTGTCTCAATCACTTCAATGGCTTCTTCCACAGTCTTTTTCCTGTTCAATGAACCTCCTGATGAATGGTCTACAGCCTTCCTTGATTCATAAGAAAGTCCATCATAGAAAATATGCAGTTGCACCCAGTCATGGAACATGTCTGGTGGGCATTTCCTTGTCAAATCCTTGAATCTCTCCCATGCCTCGTAGAGAGTTTCACCATCTTGTTGTCTAAACGTCTGAACCTCAGATCGAAGCCTATTGACCTTTTGTGGAGGGTAGAAACGTGCCAGAAACTTGCTTTCCACCTCATCCCAGGTTGTTAGGCTCCCCCTTGGGAATGATTCCAGCCACTTAGCTGCCTTGTCCCTAAGTGAAAATGGGAACAAGAGCAGTTTATAGGTATCTTCCTGGACTCCATTGGACTTCACAGTGTCGCAAATTCTCAGGAATTTTGTGAGATGTTGGTTTGGATCTTCATTAGCACTCCCACCAAATGAACAATGATCCTCCACAAGTGATATTAGCTGTGGTTTGAGTTCAAAATTGTTGGCCTGAATGGGTGGTTTCTGAATGCTGCTACCACAATTCCCAGAGGTTGGGTTTATGTATGAACCAAGAACCCTCCTCTCGGGAATGGCATTGTTTCCATCAGCTCTCTCATGGTTGTGAACTTCTCTATCCATGTTGAGATCTAAAGCTTCCTCAAAATTGTCCTCAGATTCTCCTTCAGATTCCTCTTCTCTCAGTACTCTCTTTCCTCTTGCTTCCCTTCTAAGTCTATGAAGGGTCCTCTCTGGTTCGGTATATGGAGGAGTTGATGTCTCTCCTCTCCTACCTGTCATACAAGAACACAGCACAGGCACCAAACAAGTGAAATACTCTTGGTTAATGGAAGAGTATGGTTAGAGCAGTTGAGGAATTAATTCAAATAGTTAGTGAGTCAGTGAGTTAGTTGCTTGAATTTAAAGGCATAAAGAAAGAAAGCATGTAACAGAGTGCAGAAATTAAAATTCAACAAGCAACTTGAACTGAATTAACAAAGCAAGAAAAATGCTCAATCTAGTTAACTTCCAATTTGAGAATTGTCAATCGAAAACCAATCCCCGGCAACGGCGCCATAAACTTGATGTTGCATAAACTTGATATGCTACGATTTAGGAAATTGCACGATCGGCAAAATTCCTTCCGGCAAGTGCACCGGTTATCGTCAAGTAAAAACTTACAATAGAGTGAGGTCGAATCCCACAAGGATTGGTTGAGTGAGCAATTCGGATTAGAAGTATGTTCTAGTTGAGCGGAATCAAGATTTAGATGAGAATTGCGGAATGTAAAATTGCATAAATTAAAGAGCGAGAAGCTAAATTGCTGAAATTAAAAGGGATGGGGGTGATTGCATGAATTTAATTGCAGAATGTAAAGAGAAAGTGGTAAATCAGGAATGGGGAGTTCATTGGGTGTTAGGAGATATTGAGATCTCCGAATCAAAACAACTTTTATCCCTTCCTCAACCAATGCATTCATTGAATTTTGCTTGGCAATCTTATATGATTGGATCCCAATCCCTTGGCTCACCAATTCTCTCTAAAAACAAACAAATTCCCAATCCCTTGGTTTAAATGTTCATAAGAAGAGATGATGCTCGATCACTGATTATACCACACAGTTTCATGAACCACAATTTGGTAGGATTACATGTCACAATATCCATCCAAACCCCAATCCAATTCACTGTGAGAAAGCTTCTCTAGCATGAATCCTCCATTCCTTTCCCAAGGTTCCGAAGGATTCCAATTATGGGTAGTTTCTTTCCCAAGACAACTACCCAATGGAATTAGATCGAGAAGCTTTCTAACAAAATTCAAGAGAAAAGATTGAAGAAGAAGATAAAACTATTATTGATTCATTGAATTACAATAGAGCTCCCTAACCCAATGAAAGGGGTTTAGTGAGTCATAGCTCTGAATTCAATTACAAAACTAAAAGAAAATGATCCAAAGTTCTCCGTGTAAAAGTAAAAGTCCTAACTAACTTAAATTCTATCCTATTTATACACTTTCTAAATTGAGCTTCTGTTGTGTTTCTTGGGCTTTGAGGCCTTTCCCTGATTTCCTTTTGCTTTGGGTTTATGGTCCATAATCCTGATGAGGCTGTGATCCAATTCTGTAACATTCATTGAGCAAACTTAGTGATAAACAAGTAATGACACAAGACTCAACAAATTGAAGCTCCAGACTCATCAATTCTTCAGGCCCAATCCCATAAACCATGATATTCAATTGGGTTTCATACCATAATACGTTTAAGTTAATGTTTGTGCTCAAATGCTAACTTAAACTTCAATATATTTGGCCCAGAAACCCCTTTCAAAAAGTGGCGTTTAAGTTGAAGTTTAAGTTTCAGTTTAAGGTTAAACTAAAACTTAAACGTGGAAATGAAGAAAGCAACCCTGGAGGAGCAATTGGGTCGAACACGTTTAAGCTTCAGTTTAAGGTTAAACTGAAGCTTAAACGTGGAAATGAAGAAAGCAACCCTGGAGGAGCAATTGGGTCGAACACGTTTAAGCTTCAGTTTAAGGTTAAACTGAAGCTTAAACGTGGAAATGAGAAAGCAACCCTGGAGGAGAGAAATAGTCGAGCACGTTTAAGCTCCAGTTTAAGGTTAAACTGGAGCTTAAACGTGGAAATGCTCCTGGTGCCTTTCTTACTTCTGGCGTTTAACCTCCAGTTTAAGGTTAAACGTGGAAATGCTTCCTAGTGAGAAATTGTGTCGAACACGTTTAAGCTCCAGTTTAAGGTTAAACTGGAGCTTAAACGTGGAAATGCTCCCTTGGTGAAATTCTCATTCTGGCGTTTAACTTCCAGTTTAAGGTTAAACTGGAGGTTAAACGCCAGTTCCAGCATTTCTTAGCCTTCATGATTCTGGCGTTTAAGCTCCAGTTTAGGCTTAAACTGGAACTTAAACGCCATTTCCAGCATTATATGGCTTGGTAGTTTAAGTTCTAGTTTAAGCTTAAACTGGAACTTAAACTCCACATGTGATATTCAAGCTTCCTTTATTGATTTTTTTGCTTCCTTGCCTAGCCTCTTCTTCCCTGAAATCATCCAAACAATTGCATCAAAGTCTTGCAAAATTTCATGAGAAATCTTCCATTCATAGCATTCAAGTAATATAACTAAAAACTCATGGAATTTGCATCAAAATCATACTGTTTGGATGGTTCATTGCTTTGTTATTCATTTAACCATTCTTGGTTACTTTAAGCTCAAGAAAATGCATAAAACAACTAAAACTAACAGAAAAATGCTAGTGAAACTAGCCTAAGATGCCTTGGCATCAGTGGGTATGAAAGAAAATGGAAGAGAAGAGATGTGTGGAAGGGAAGAGAGGAGTCCGAAGACTCTCCTAGTGGAATTGATTTTATTCCCCTCTCCGGATCCTAATTCTATGAAACTAAGGCCTTTATATAGGCTTTCCTAAATTATAAACTTAAATGAAATTGAAAGCAAATTACAATCAAATAAAAATTAACTATTCTAGATGATTCTTGTGGCCTTGATTGGTTGAGATTTATGGGCTTTGCTTGCTTGAGGATGGATGGACATTGAAGTAATTTAATTGAACCAAAACGGAGCTCCAGGGGTCACTTGGGCGTTATTGGCACCAACGCCTTCAGTTTTCAGCGTTGCCAACGCCCATATAATTTCTGCCAGAAAGTGTTCTTGTGCGTATGCACACTGAATCGTGCGTACGCATGCCAGCCAATTCTTCCAATCTCAACTTCGTGTATGGTCGAAGACGTTATTGGGGCAGCGTTAGCGTTATTAACGCTGAAGCATGCCCATCTTGACGTTGTCCCTGGCATTATTGGCGTTGGTAACGTCCTTGGAAGTGGCGTTAGTGCTGGCGTTACTGGCGTTGGCAATGTTGATGCTGGCATTGTTGCCAGTGTTGGCAACGCCTTTGAAGCTGGCATTGTTGCTGGCATTAGCAGCGTTGGTAACGTTGAAGTTGCTTGGTCTTGGTATTTTTGGGTCTTAAAGATGCCTAATGTTTGTACTCTAATTTCATGTTCACTATAGACTATTATACATTGTTGGAAAGCTCTGAATGTCAGCTTTCTAACGCAACTAGAAGCGCATCAATTGGACCCAAGTTATACTCCTTTGAAGGGGACAAGGTTAGCCTACCAGGGTCGCAGACGTTATTGGTGGCGTTTCCAACATTATTGGCATTGTTACTAGCGTTATTGACGTTAACAACACCAGATTCTGAAGCTCCAACTTGAATGAACCCCCATACTATTATATATTGGTAGAAAGGCCTGGATGTCTACTTTCTAATGCTTTTAGAAGCGCATCATTTAGAGCTCTATAGCTCAAGTTATACTCCATGGAAGTTGAAGAGGTCAGCTGGCCTTACTACAGGTTGGTTCTATGTTAATCTTTGCACTCTTGAGGTACGTTTTCTCCCTCAAATTTAGTGTTCACAATGTAGTGCCATATGTGCTTGGAAAGCTCTAGATTTTTACTTTCCAATGCCACTAGAATCACCTCATTTGGAGCTTTGTAACTCAAGTTATGCTCTTTTGAAGAAGACAAGGTCAGGCTGCCAAGGGTCGCAGGCGTTGTTGGTGCCAGCGTTAGCAACGCTAATGCTATGCCTGGCGTTGGTGGCCTGGCATTAGCGTTGCTAACGTGGGGAGTTGCATGAGCTTTCCTTGGTGTTTTTAGGCCAGCGTTGGCGTTACCAACGCCTTCAATGCCTCCTCCCTTGCTTCTTCTCCTCTTTGCTTAAGCTTTTAAGCTCCTTTCTTCTTTCATGCTTGTTTTGCGCTTTTTACTCCTTTTTCTACCATTTTCTACAAAATAGATCAACTCAAAGAGATGAAAGTAATCTATGACTTAAGCACAAAAATACTTAATAATTAAGCATGATTAATCAAATTTTGATGTGAAAAAGCATAGAAAAACACAACATGATGCGCAGTCATAAGTTTTATAACTTGTAATTTTGGTTTCTTGGAAGGCTTGAAAAATTGAACTAATTTATGCAAAGAATGAGGTGATTCTAAGCTGGAAACATGATGAAATTCATGTGATTTGTTAGCTTTGAATTAGAATTGAACATTAAAAAAAAGCAGTTACAGAAAAGGTTGAAAAACTAGTTAAAAATCAAGTAAGTTTGATGAACTTTTGATGAGTTTAATTTGATTCTTTGAAGAACACAAAACCCTCATGTTTTGATTATTTTGTGACCAAAATATAATTAAAAAAGAGTTTTGGAGTTGAAGTTAACTAAAAAGAAATTTGAGAATTTTTAGAAGTTAAATGATTAAAGTGTAATTTCTGAAAAGAATAGGGGTCAAAATGAATTTTCAAAAGCTTTAAGAATTAAATGTCATAATTGAACTCCTAGTTTTTAAAATATTATATTATTATTATTTTATTTAAATAATTATCTTATTAATAAAAGAGATAATGTGATTAAAAGTGGTTAGCAGTAATCTTTCCTAAAAGCTTTAGAAAGACAAAGCTAATCTTAGAACCTTTGGATCCTCTTCTTAAGATATTTAAGGAAAGGTGAGGGAAGAGTGGAAAAATTATTTATATTGTGAAAATGTAAGAAAGTAAAAGAGAATGATAAGAAAGAAAAGAAAAAGAAAGAAATTAAAAGAAAAAGATTAAAGGGATCTGAGGATCTCTACCACAGTAGAATAAAGAATAAAGACCAAAAGAAGCTAAAGAACTTCTGATACAGGAACGCAGAGAATAGAAAAGAAAAAAATACATTAAATAAAGGAATTCCTGTTACAGAAAAGTAGAGGCCAAAGATAAAATGACTCTAAAAGACCGTTTGCCACATGAGAGCATATGAAACATGATTGTTGTTCGGACCTTATTGCCAAATGTACAGTGGGACACTCACACATTGTGAACTGTTTTCCAGATGTAAGTATATTACAACACGTTTAAAAGACACATTGTATGCGGACTGGACGTAAGACTTATTATATGCACAGTGTATGCATCTGGAAAGCCATATTTGGGACTTGTACCCGGGTAATGTCGGGAGCAGGTAGGCAACCGACACATGAACTCATGGCCTACGTAGGGCTAGACATGCATCATGCTTGTTTGTGCATATCTCTGTATTGTGTAATTCTGTGATTGTGTGTGCTATATAATTGATTGACTTTTGTGTTCTTTTATTTATTATGTTTGTATGTGTTCTGTTGTTAGTTGTTGTTAGCTATCTATTAAAGATTGTATGTATTTTGTTATGGATTTACTGTGTAACAAAGAATAAAATGAACCTAATTATCGACCCCAACCCTACTAAGAACTCCCAAGTTCTTACCCCCTATTTTCACCCCTTTCAACTACAGGTGCGAAGGCTTATTGCGAAGCTGCAAGAGTATAGAAGAATACATTTGTAAGTTGAGTTGTTGTTAGAATTTATTTTTTTCCCCTTGCCTTGTTAGTTGAAGTTTTATTCCGAAGTGTAGATTTTGTATTTGGTTTTGTATGTAATATTATAATATATTATTAATATTAAGTATGTGAATATGCGTTATTTGTTCTTGATAGAGAAGTTTTAACTTTTTTGAAAACTGTCAATAGATTATTATGTAAAGGCTCAATATTAAATAGATAATAAAGGAATTAGGTTAGTAACACCTTACTTTTGGTATGATCATGATGTGCTAGAAGTTGGGTCGTTACAGGAAGGATGCATCTGGTGTTATAGAGGGGGTTCATGGGATTGACAAGGAGAACTAGGAGAGCATTTTTTTGAAGAATGACGGCCTTATTAAGATCTCTTTCGGGGATAAGGTGGTTGGTTCCATTGTGTCCAGGCTATGAACGCCGCGAAGAACCTCATAGGTGACAAGATGGTAATAGTCACAATTAGACAAGGAGATTATGATATTCCCTGGGTTTGTTTCACGCTTGAAGCACGAGAAACTCTTTCTGAACTCTATAAAGATGTAATTATCATCAAAGTTTTAGGGAAGCGTTTTAGTTATACAGCCATCACACATAAGCTCAAATTTGTGTAGAAAACTAAAGGTGGTTATAAGGTTTTAGATATGGGTTATGGCTATTTTTTGGTGAAGTTTGATCTCTTAGAGGATAGAAATCGAGTTTTATTAAGGGGTCCATGGATGATTTTGGAGAGTCACATTGCTGTCAAACAATGGAGTACCTATTTTAGACCTTCTGAAACGTATTTCGGATCAACGTTGGTATAGGTTAGGATTTCTAGCCTCAATATATGGTACTACAATGAGGAAGCTATGCGTCACATTACAGCATCCACAAGGAGTCCTATTCGTGTGGATTTAGCTACTAAGTCCGCAGAGAGAGGCAAATATGCAAGGGGATGTATACAAATCAACCTTGATAAGCCAGTGATAAAAAAAATTGGAGTTGATGATGAAGTGTATAAGGTAGAATATGAGAATCTTCACATAATATGCTCATCTTGTAATTGCTATGGCCATTTTTCGAATGAATGTGAAAATCAAAAGAGCATAGCTAACATGCATGGTGCACCACCGGTCATCAATCCAGCTTTAGCAATGGCCAAGTTTCCAAATTTTGAATTTGGTTCCTCTTCGAAAAAGGATACCGCGAAGAATTAGGTCCCAGTTCATGTGCCTGAATCCTTGCATGATTCACATAACAACACTTTAAGCCATGCAGTGGAGGAGGGATAGGTTCCAGTAAAAAGAAAATGAAAAAAAAGCTGGCCCAAGTTCCTAAGACTGGCCCATTAATGGATAAACATCTTCCTGGGAAAGGAGGGGTGAACCAATCAGGCACAGGCAAAGTTGGCCCATCTATGGATAAACATACTCCAAGTTCTATGAAGCCCAACATAGGGTCCAAGCCTCTTGTTCTTAGTAGGAGTACTAACGCAACTTCATCCTCTTCTCCTAGTGTATCCTTGCTAACGAACATGCACAAACGCCAGAGACCCAGTTCTTTGCAAGGATCTCCAGTGGAAGTGCTGCTTCAAAATCATGGTGCTAGCCTTCAAGCGAAACCTATCGCCGCAGAGGAAGTATCCAAGAAGCTTGGGAATAGAGGACCCAAGGCTTGATTGGAGTATGATAAAGCTCCATCCCCTGTATCCAGTGGTTTTTTATGGATAATGTCCTTTTAAATATTATAAGCTGGAATATGAAGGGAGCTTCCGATAGGATGGCTCGGGTTCACTGCAAGGATTTAGTAAGAAAATTCAAGCCTTTTTTTAATTCTCTTTGAAATGCACATCTCTTTTAATAGCATGAAGGATTTTTGGCATAATTTGGGTTTCTATCTGGTGGGTATCTCTAAAGCCATTGGGCATAAGAGTGGTATCTGGTTTTTGTCTTCTGAAACTAGTTTTTCTTATTTTGTTTTATCAATCATTGATCAATGTGTGACTGTTATAGTTGGTAGAGGGGGAGTTTTTGGGTCTGTAGCACCATTTATTGTAGCCCTCAGCCTACTACCCGAAATTTACTTTAGCATCCTCTTAGGAATATCTCTTTCAATTTCTTGGGTCCTTAGATAGTGTTAGGTGACTTTAATGAGATTGTTTTTCCTTACGAGGTTAGAGGGGGCAATTTTTATCCATCTCGTAGTATCTTTTTGTATGACACGCTAGATTTTTGTAATCTATTCAATTTAGCTACAACAGGAAGTAAGTTTACATGGTTCCAAAAAATTCAGGGTTGTAAAGATATTGCAAAGAGATTGGATAGAGTGTTCATAAATAGTAATTGGAGGTTGCGTTTCTCGGAAGCTCATGTTGAGGTTTTGTGCCATCTCCATTCAGAACACTATCCTATTTTAGTTAGGTGCTTGAGTAAGTTGGCAAAGAAGGGGGTTAGACCTTTTAGATTCCAACCTTCTTGGGACTCGCACCCAAACTATAAACTGCTTGTCAAGAGAGCTTGGAAATCTTTACTTTTGGATGGATGCTTTCAGAGTAAATTGACTTTCGTTAGGAGGGATTCTATTGATTTTAACTCTAAAACCTTTGGCAACATTTTTGTCAATAAACACAAACTTGAAGATCGGTTGGAGTTTATTCAGAATCAATTAGAAACTTGTGATGATGATGTCCTATGAAAGAAGGAAGAAGAGACTAGGGTGGCGCTAAACACTATTCTGGCCCAGGATAAGCTTTTTTGGTTCAAAAATCCAAGGAGCAGTGGGTGAAATATGTGATCGTAATACTAAGTTTTTTCACATGCAGAAAGGAAATCTAACCAGATTCATGGCCTTTTCATTAATGATGGTTCTTGGGCTATGGATCCTAACATCTTGGAAAGTGAGGCTTTAAAGTTCTACAAAAATCTCTTTTGTTCCACTGAGCAAGTTGACGTCAATTACATAGGTATGGTCCCTTCTCCTGTGCTTAGTCAGGAAGCGTGTGACTGCCTCACTCAACTAGTGTCCTTTTTAGAAGTTAAACAAGTCATAGACAGCATGGGTTCTTTGAAAGCACCAAGTCCTGACGGTTTTAAAAATGGCATTGTCGCATATGTAGACCACACTTGCGTACGTGAGAGTATTGAGCAGAACCATTTACTCGCGTTGTGTGACATTGTCACGTACACATGACTGCCAGATTTTCAAAAAGCTAATATGTTGCGGAAATTCAGTTTTTCAACCTAAACTCTAAACTTTCATAACTTTTTATACAAAACTCATTTTTTATCCATTCTTAAACCATTGGAAAGATCATTGAATAAATTTTTATAAAATCTAATTTGTTCAATTTTCAACTTCGAGGACCGAGTTACAGCCCGTCAAAGTTGGCCAAAAACCAGTTGCTACCCAAAAATAGAATTTACCAATTTTCAAGAGGTTCACATGCCACATCAGCTTTCTACATCAATATAATTCCTCCCAACTATCCCTTTTCACTCCTTTACTATCAACCAAGTTCAATCATACTTAATTTACACATTACCTCTAAATCATCATTTTCACATCTCAATTTCATGCATAAACATTCAACGTATTTCATCAACTTATCAAGCTTACCTTTCACGGCCTCTAGCCCAAAATTCATCAACTCAACTCATAATTCATAAACACACAATCATCAACCAAAATCAAATTTAACAATGTATCAATTTCAGCATATCAATTCCATTCAATTATACAATTCAAGCTTATTCCTAGGGGCATCAAGCCTAGGATTTCATATCACATTACATAGTATTTAAATGGAACTTAAATTATACCTCTAGAAAGCCAAGATCAAGCCCTCAATTCTTAAATTTCACCAAGTTTAGACTCCAAGTTCACCTCCACCAAGCTCAAGCACCACGAATGATCAACTTAATGCCTCTAATACCAATCTACACTATTTTCATATAATATACACAATATTAAATCACTAAGGCTTCATAAAACTTCATGAACACATGAAAAAAGTGACTCTTACCTTTATCCACTAAAATTGGTGATGAAACCTAGCTACAACTCAAGCTAGGGCTCCCCCTAAACACAAGAATTACCAAATTTCATGAACACACAAGCCAAAAATGTGATTCTCATGGGAAAAAAGAAAATGAAGTTTTGTGAGGGAGATGCTTACTAAAATTATTGAATAGAAATGAAGAGGAGGAGACGGGCTTCGCGTGGTCGCAAACGGTGCGATGATCGGAGCTCCGGAGAAAAAGTAATGAAGGATTAAAGATAAAAAAAAGTTAGGGTTTGTATTCTTCTTTTCTCTCTTCCTCTCAACCTGCTTTCCCTCTCTCAAATGTGAAAATGTGCTGAAATTGGTGAGTTTGAAGTGTTATATATACGTGGGTTTAGATCCACTTGGTTCCGGTTCACTTGTTTTATCCCATTGGCCCAATTTTCAGCCAAAACTTTTAGGATTGGTGTTTTTATTCATATTCTAAATATTTTTCTGGTCATTTCAGCAGTTTTATTTTTCTCATACGCAATACTGGACAGACTTAAGCCGGTACTACCAGCTAAAATACCAGTACGCATTTTTACGCATTTTTCCGAAATAATTACATTTTTTTCACTTGAAAAAATTCTCCGAATCCAAATATCATCATTAAAATTTCAAATAATGAATTCTAAATTATTCCAACCCTTTGGCCCATATTTAATTAATTACTTATTTAATTACTATTTAACCGGGATTTACATAATGCTTATTGGAGGTAAGGGTTGCACCACTCAATCGTCCTTTGCTCTGACTTCTACCTTGTGTATCCCAATTTTCATCAACTAATTATGGGCTAGCAGTAACTTGAATAATAGGAAAATACTAAGTACTAAGTGAGTTGAGTAAAGGAATTGAAAGATAAAGTGAGTTGAGTATCGAAATTATGCTTATGAAAGTACTACGTACTTGGGAAAAAGATTTCTTTTACTTACCTCTGGTTTTCTTAGACGCTATCTATGCAAGAGAGAAGACCAGATTCGAGAGGACTTGATCGACAGATGTACAATGGGCAGAAAAGTACTTTGACCACCATGTATGAAATTTAAGAGTTGATAAAAAACTACTGATATTCAGACGTCGATATTGAGTTGACATCTATTGGTGATTCATCTCTAACATCTCGTCAAATTCTTTTGTTTCTGACACTTCATAGTGAATCTTTTGTGCCTCAAGGCCGAGAGACAAAGAAGAAGGTAAGGCTTGGGCTAAGCTAAATTGTGGAACTACATATTAAGGTGAATAAACAACTAGTTTTTTTTAGAGCCCATGTTGACTCATGAGGTAAACCAACTTAAGGAGTTAAGATCCTAGCCCACATATCATCAACTATTACTCAGTTTTCTAGTTGAGAGCTAGTAAAAGATTTAAGGCATGAAACATAACTGGGTTGAAATGTGAATAGATTTGGGAAATAAGAAACATTGTTGTCTTCATTAATGTCAAGTAGAAGCCTAACAAAGTATCGAAAAGCACCAATGAGAGACATGGTTTTTGGTTTCGTCCAAAAAAGCTAGAAAAGATGAATACCGTCAATTGTAATATTGGGAACCTTCAAGTCAGAGGTTGTGAAATGAGGTTCAAGAACGGGTTTGAGCCACAAATTCACAACCCAAAGGGGACTAAAAGGGTTGATCGAAGGATTTCCTTGATAAATTTTACCAACAATCAAAGAAAGAGTTTCATAAAGTTGACTTAGGATCAAGGCAGGAAGGTCGATGAGTTTTTGTGATGGAGCATAATGGTCATGGAAAAGTAGTTGTTCTTTTAAATTTGGCTGACTTAGAGCAGAAAACAAAATATTGAGCCAAAATAAGAGGAAAGCAACATGCTCACTATCAGAAACAAGATCTCTGTCAGTATCCATGTTGTTTTGAATGAAGTTCAATATGAAATTCGAGTCAAAGTTGATATCAAAATCTTCTTTAGGATAATCGATCGACCATGACACGATTTCACCATCAATTGGTAAACCGATCAGGGTTGAAATATCCGTCAGAGTCAGACCCATCATTCCATAAGAAAAATGAAAGTCATTGGTGGCAAGGCACCAGAAGTACAAATTGGCCCCTAGTAAAGGAGCAATATAAGAGAGATCAAAGGTAGCTAATTCAAAAGCATGCACAATATTTAAAGATTCCCAACTCGGCTTATATATGGGTGTAAGTCGAGATATCCAGGTGTTCATACCCTGGGTCGCGCTACCCGACCTGGGATGATTGGCGACAAAGCGACTGACCTCTTCAGGTCAGGCTATCCAACCTCTTCTCAAAGAGGTCGGCCAAATCGACAAGAAAGCCCAACAAAAGGCCCAAATAGAGGAACACGACCCACATCCAAAGGCAATCTAAGCCTATAAAGATAAAGGCGGTTCCCTTGAAGATAAGCTGACTTCACCCCAAATAAGATAAAGATAAGATAAGATAACTAACTTATCTTATCAGAAAGGTCAGCCCACACTACTATAAATACACTGGAGCACCCAGGTATAACTCATACTCTGATTCTACATAAACCTGCTTAATACCTGTACTAACTTAAGCATCAGAGTCTCTTGCAGGTACCCCCCACCCTCCAGTGGCCAAGGATCAGCAGTGCAGCAAGTCCAACAAGTCAGACACAACAGCTCCGGCCGTCATCAGCCAGCCGGACACGTGATCTCTGACCAGTACAGAAGATCTCATCCGAGATTGACCTCCAGTTTTAGGTAACCCTCGGAACACCAGAAGGAAGAACTCGACCTACTAGCTGAAATTCAGGAAAGAGCTCGGATCAGGGAAGAAGCACTAAAACGTCGAATGGCTTCCAGATATAATCGAAAGGTAGTGCCAAGAAGTTTTACGGAGAACGATCTCATCCTAATCCGAAATGATATTGGAACAACTCGACCAGGAGAAGGAAAGTTGGCAGCAAACTGGAAAGGACCCTACCGAGTTATAAAAGTACTTGGGAAGGGCTACTACAGACTGTCCGAACTCGATGGACGAGTGCTTCCCAAATCATGGCATGCCTGCAACCTAAGAAGGTACTACAGCTAGAAAAGTAAAAGATCTCACTATTGGATGCACTCTTTTTTCTGAAAAGGTTTTTAATGAGGCACCAAGTTGAGACTCAAACACTATTCGACATAAAGGGATGAAAAATTCCCACATGTATATATTTGCACTTTCCTTTGAATAAAATATATATTTTAGATATTCTACAAGATTTCAAGACGCATTAATCTGAAGCATTCATCGTCCGATTATAAAGCAACAGATCAGCAGAAAGTGAAAAACAATTTCACTGCACGATCACGATAAAGATAACCGTCCGATAAAGGTGAAAACGCGATTCACCCAAAAGACGATCTAGAGATGACAACCACTTTCTACAAATCGGCAAAGATGAACACAGAATAATACAAGAAGTTATCGAAAGTGATCTAAAAAAGAACCTGACGAGGTCTTACGGATTGCTAAAATAATAACTTAAAGACTGGCCGACGTTAAGAAGTTGGACCAAGTCAACCCAAGTTATAAGTAAACCCTGGAAAGAGGTCTGGCCAACCCTATTAAAGAGGATTACTTTAACTTAGAAGGGCCCGACATAACAAAGTCAGTCCAAAATGAAAAAGTTATACAAGTAGTCCCTGAAAGAGACCTGACAAAGGTCCAAAAAAGAGGACTACAAAAATAACTTAAAGGAGACCGACATAACGAAGTCGGACTCCTACTACTAAGAAGTTATAAAAGTAATCCCTGAAAGAGATCTGACAAAGATCCAAGAAAGAGGATTACAAAAATAACTTAAAGGAGACCGACATAATGAAGTCGGACTCCTACTACTAAAATGTTATAAAAGCAATCCCTGAAAGAGATCTGACAAAGATCCAAGAAAGAGGATTACAAAAATAACTTAAAGGAGACCGACATAACGAAGTCGGACTCCTACTACTAAAAATTTATAAAAGCAATCCCTTAAAGAGATCTGACAAAGATCCAAGAAAGAGGATTACAAAAATAACTTAGAAAAGGATGACGTAAAGAAGTCGCCCTACTACAAAGCAAGTTACAAAGGTAACCCCTGAGAAAGACGAGACAAAGGACTACCAAAACAACTTGGAGAACCAACTTGAAGAAATCGGTTATAAATCGTTAGAAATACAAGCAAGAGTGAGAAAATCGAAAAACAAGTCGGACCCACATAGCCATAACCTCAAAAGATCCAAGTTACAAACAATAAAGCAAATCCGAAGAGGACGAGCGGCAGGGTTCCAACATCCTCAGAAAACAAAAAAAATACCAAGTTAAGTGCAAAAGCATGATATAATCTACAAAGTTATAAAGCTTCAGAGGCCACCAAAATCTACCTCAAAAGCTGGAAAGTTACTTTTGTTTGTCAAAACAAAAAGTTGCTAGGCAAGCAAACGAGAAAGTACCAGCAGTTAACAAAACATAAAGAGTTTAAAAAGCCCACAAGCCGGGCCAACTACATAAATATCCAGAATAAATGGGCTAAGGGTCAGAAGACTTTTTAGCAGCATCAGTCCGAGGAGATGGAGGGCGAGTCTGGAGAGGAATAGCATCTACAGTACCATCATCCCGATTTAAGATCTGACAGTCAGGATCAGAAGCGGGAGGGCCGACCTCGGCAGGAACAGCAGGAGTTGACACCTTGGCAGAGGACACAGGGGGAGGTTCAACATCATCATCATCATCCTCGTCATCAGGGATAATCTTGCCATCCCTGACAACGTTATCTAAGCTAAAGAGGGTCAGGTCGGCCTCGGGAGCAATAACCCGAACTTGTTCCTTCAGGTTCTCATAGGGAGCAGTTACACTACCAACAAGATGACCTTGGAGTTCGGAGTAATTAGCTCGGGCATTCTCCAACTCCTCCCTCAGGCGCAACACCTCCTGGTAAGATGTCACATAACTATCCTTATGTCTCATAGCCGTGTCCTTGGCCAGCCTCACAGAAGCCGCCAGAGAGATGGAACTCGCCTTCTCATTCTCCAAATCTTTTTCCAACTTGACCACCTTCACTTCAAGCTCCTCCTTCAAGCCTTTCATCCGATCAAACTCCTGTTTGGCCTCCTCCATAAAAGCTTTAGTGGCATGGAGAGGAAGACTTTGAGCAGTTCGATATAGGGCCGCTCCCATGTGTGCCATCTTGATACTACTCCGAGTTATATAATCAAAATGACGAAGAAGCGACACGTCGTCCATAGGGAGGACACCATAAGGGCCGATTTGTTGATCTACAAACTCGACCGCATCAAAGTTAGGAGCATCAAGGTTGAAAGGCTCAATTGTTTTTTGCTTCTTACTAGGAGGGGCACTAGAAGCTGTAGCAGAAGATTGTGGAGGATCGACCAGACGAACCCGAGGAATAGGAATTGCTTTCCTCGGTCCGAGAGAACTGGGCACAGGAGGCATCACTGGAACCTAAGAAGATCCCTCTCCGGCCGCCTTGGCCGAGATGTTTAGAGCAGCAGTTGCTTTCTTTGCCTTCTTGTAGGCCTTCATAGAATCATTATTTTTCAACATCTCTGAAAATATAGAATCAACCACAAAAGACAAGTTACAACATAGGAGAAGAAAAGCTCAGAAGCAAGTATAAAAACAAGTCAGACAGTACCCAAAGCAGTTCGAACCAAAGATAAATCACTCAAGAATCTCTTCATATCCAGATGGGGAGGTTTCCCCCACAAATCTTTAAGAACAACTACAAAGGCCCGCTCAACCTCATTAAGCATCTCCCATGTATAACGTGGCACTCTCACATTCTTTTGCCACTCTAGAGGAAAAGCGGGCTCATCATTTTCATCAAGAAAAAAGGGGCGGACCCCCTCAACAGCACAAACTCGAAAGAAATAGTTCTTAAAATCTTTAAATGACTCATGATACATGGCAAAAACTTTATGCCCCTGGGCCGATCTGAAAGAGACCCAGGAAGCTTTCTTTTTGGAGGAACCTCTGGGCTTGGCCAAGACGAAAAGATAAAGGAAAAGAGTTTCAGAAGGTGTTATGCCTAACTCTTGGCAAAGTAGTTGAAATATTTTGATAAAACCCCAGGAATTCGGGTGAAGCTGGGACGGAGCAATGTTACATGACCACAACAGGTCAGTTTCAAAAGCAATAAAAGGAAAAGTAACGTTTAATTGGCTGAAGAAGTATTCATAAGCATAGAAGAAGGGAGGCTCCCCCTCGATGGAAGTCGGAAAACAAACTCTCTCATCAGAATCAGGGGCAACAAGCTCATAATCCCCCTCGCGGGCACTGTTACCACAAATCCTATGGCGCTTCCTCAGCTCTGTGCAAAATTCAGCATCCACAACAGAAACACACAACAAGACAAGGGAGTCCAGCCAATCGGACATCCCCTCGGGAACTCTGGAAGACATCTCTACAATGTTATTGCGAGAAGACATGAGGCCAACTAATCCTACAAGTAAGAAAAGAAGATGAGATTACTAAAAATATCTCGGACAAGGGAGAAAACAACTCAATACGATACAGGCGAACACATAGAAAAGGAAAACCCCAAGACTCAAACCAAAGTCCTGGGGCATCCTTTGGAGGCAATAATAAAGCAAGGTTTCTGGTAAAAATATGCTTCTCGCACCTCAGCACCTCTTAAAACAAGAAAAGAAGGCTTCAAACAGCAAGCATTTTCCATCAGATTAAAACACAAAAGTCTTCAAAAACATTGCCTTTCAGTCTAAGCCAGCAAAAACCATCCCTAAACATCAAGCATGCCAAACAGAAACCATTAAAGATACAACCTTTTTCAGAATTAGACGAAAGCAACCGTCAAATAAAGCAAGGAACAGATGCGGATAGCGGTACCAGAGTAGAGCCAACAAGGAACATGCAAAGCCTTAAAAGCATCAAGCAAAAACAAAAAGGATCATGCAGAAGGTGGAGAAACCCCCAGAACGCACATTTCAACAACAATAAGGCACGGTGGAAACAGAAAGATCCAAACTTTCTCTAAAGAAAAATCAAAATCAAAACCTCATCACAAAAACAAAGAGAAAGCACGAAATGGGACTAACCTGGAGACGAAAGAAGCTTCGAGGAAGAAAAATGGAGGTGCAGAAATAAAAGCTGCCCAGAAAAATTGCCAAACAAACGCCACAACACAAGAAAGCAGAAAGTGCAAACGAAAAACAGAGAGCAAAGAGAGCGGAGAAAAGAAGTTACGAAAAGGGCGAAGGAGAGAAACCGTTTCTGGGTTTTCAAAATCAAAATAAAGAGCCAAAGGGAAATGGGGCAATTAATGTTAAAATTAATGAAAACATTAAACCCTCGCACGTTCCCGAAGCGCGCGCATTTAGAGGAAAAATGTTCTACATTCAAAAGCTTCTACAAAGAAAGCGACAAAATGCTTGAGTTTGGCTTCAAAGGACCAAAGTCAAAGACTCGACCTCGACAAAAGACCGAGCTCAAGCAGTGGCACTGTTCATACCCTGGGTCGCGCTACCCGACCTGGGATGATTGGCGATAAAGCGACCGACCTCTTCTCAAAGAGGTCGGCCAAATCGACAAGAAATCCCAACAAAGGGCCCAAATAGAGGAACACGACCCACATCCAAAGGCAATCTAAGCCTATAAAGATAAAGGCAGTTCCCTTGAAGATAAGCTGACTTCACCCCAAATAAGATAAAGATAAGATAAGATAACTAACTTATCTTATCATAAAGGTCAGTCCACACTACTATAAATACACTGGAGCACCCAGGTATAACTCATACTCTGATTCTACAATAAACCTGCTTAATACCCGTGCTAACTTAAGCATCGGAGTCTCTTGCAGGTACCCTCCATCCTCCGGTGGCCAAGGATCAGCAGTGCAGCAAGTCCAACAAGTCGGACACAATAGCTCCGACCGTCATCAGCCAGCCAGACACGTCATCTTCGACCAGTACAGAAGATCTCATCCGAGATCGACCTCCAGTTTCAGGTAACCCTCGGAACACCAGGTCAAAAAAAGAGGACTCAAATCCCTTGGGGGAACAATTTTAAAAACTCAACCAGTAAAGTATGAAGTCTTGATGTTTTCGCAGAATCAATTTGTTCTTTGGTTGCCATAGGACCTAAAAAGGAATACAATACTCCATTAACTAAGAATGGCAGAAATACCTGAGGAGACCAGAGACTAGAGGTTTCTGCATTTGGGTTTGGGGTTCTCAAAGCTCCATCTTTATCATAGAACTGTGCTATTTAAGCCACTAATGAAGGAAGAGAAAGGGCTTTATCTCCTTCTATGCAAGAATGAGAAGTGGCAGCTGATGAGCGGATATTTTATATGCTTTTTGGCATCATTTTCATATAGTTTTTAGCATGTTTTGTTTCATTTTTATTAAGTTTTTATAGGTTTTAGTGTAAAATTCACATTTTTTTATTCTACTTTGAGTTTGTGTGTTTTTATGCAATTTCAGGTATTTTCTGGCTGAAATTGAGGAGCTGGAGCAAAAGTCTGATTCAGAGACAGAGAAAGCACTACAGATGTTGTTTGGATTTGACCTCCTTGCACTAGAAAGATCTTTTCTGGAGCTACAAAAGTCCAAATGGAGCGTTCTCAATGGCTATGGAAAGCTGACTTCCAAAGCTTTCCAGCAATGTATAATAGTCCATACTTTGCTTCAGAATTGAAGGCCCAAAACTGACATCCAACGCCAGCCTTCTGCCCCACTCCAGGCGTCCAGCGCCCAAAGGAGGAGACCAGCGTCCAAATGCCCAAAGAGGACCCCCTAGCCAGTGTTCAAAGCCTTAGAGGCCTCCTAGCACGTGGATCTTATCAAAGCTCAGCCCAAACACTCACCAAGTAGGCCCCATAAGTGGATTTTAGCACTAAAAGATTATTTTACCCTTTCTTATGTAATCCTTAGTCATTAGTTTAGTATTTAAAAACTTTTACACCTCTCATCAAAGGGGGGACGCACACTTTACACATTTATCATTGTATTTTCTATCAGTATGAGTTTCTAAACCTCCTAGGTTGAGGGGAGGAACCCTGCTGAGTTTTATGGATTAATAAAAATACTATTGTTCTTTCTCAATTCGTGTTTGATTCTCTATTCTAAGATGTATCTTCATTCTTCATCAATATGAATGCGTTGAACTGGCATAAGGTTATCACATTCTACATGGGTTCAGAGTGAGTTTCATCGGATAATAATGAACCACCAGCTTGATTATACATCTTTTAGACGGCTAATCCACGACTTCATTGGGGACTTCTCGATACACCGGTTCAGCCGAAGTACGGGAAGATTAGGGTCTCTGTGGTAGAGGTTAGAACCCAAAGGCGTGGCATCCTCTGATCCAGAAGATTCAACCTTCTCTGTGGAATTTTGAGTAGGATCACCAAGGAGAATGAACTACAGGAGCTTCATCTTCAATCAGACTGGATCCGCACTAACCATGGGGTTCAGAAAACTTCTGAGTTCTGAGTAACCTTTTTCTCTTTATTCCTTTTATGCAATTAAACAAACATACCAACATCTCCTACTCACCTGACTAAGATCTGCAAGATAACCATAGCTTGCTTCAAACCACAATCCTCGTGGGATCGACCCTGACTCGCTCAGGTATTACTTGGACGACCCGGTGCATGATAAACGAAATTTATCATGCCGATATAGAATTCAATAACGGATATAATCATGAGTATAGTCTAATCGACATTCAAACTTCGCATCAAACAATCCTACAATCTATAACCGAGAGTACTAGTCCCCCGAGTCGTCCTCCCTTGGAATTGCTAGAGCATGCATCTTATCGATTAGGAAGCCTTGTTGTGGTTCTTTTGAAGGTTTAGCAAAATAAATGGCAAACAAGCAATCAATTTATAAAAGACTTGGCCTAGGGTTGGCATTAGAAATTCTATCCTTATAATCCCGTCAATGATGACAACAATTAGGCCTTGCTTCATTTAGTTAACCCCTAGGTATAGAGGAAAGTCAAATGAGAGTAACTAACTTGAGTCACAAGTCCTAGTTTTCACCTTAGGGAAATCTAGCTTTAGTGCACTCCAAGTCAATTAGCAATTTCTAATTCCAAATCAACAATTGACATAAACTATTCAACTCTTTCTAATGACTCAAGCCCTATGCCAAGTAAGAAACTTTTACTCCATAACTAATGTTGGCATTTTATCAAACAATTAATGAGCAAGGATAAAAGGCATAGTAAAAAAAATGAGAAGGAAGTAGAATTGAAAGTGCTTCAACACAAGAAACTAACAACAATTAACAAAGAACAACAACGGAAATGAACTTCTCAAGAAATTGAAAAAAATCCAAAACTACAAAGTTGAATCTAGGATCTATGAGGATTGAGCAATTACAAGCACTAATTGAGATTGGAGAAGAAGATCTATAACATGAACAAATGAATTGAGAATTGCAATGGATCTCACCAAAGTGTGATTTGGAAATTCAGAAAATGGATGAAGATGAACCCTAGTGAGAGCTTGGAGTCTCCCTCTCTCTCTACCCAAGAGTGTAACTAACAATAGCCAAAAAAATCTAGAACCATCTAAAAATGAGCCAAAAAACCTTAACCCTTCAACCCTTGGTCTTCTTAAGCTCTTCCCGCCAAGGCACTTCCCCCAAGATGAGATCTCCAACTGTCTCCACGCCCAGGTCACGTGACTTCTAAAAAAATCATGTTCGAGCATCGGCGCGTACGCGCAAAGCATGCGTGCGCGCCACTGGGGCATCTTGCAATGTGAACGGAGGCGCAGCGTACGGGTGTGCGCGCATGGGGGTTATGGCCTAGCCGCTACACAAGCCGGCTCGTGGCTTGGCTTCTGGCTTTGACTTCTAGCTGCGCAATCCACGCGGGCATGTCAAGTACGCACACGCGCCCTTGCTGAAGTTTCCAAAGCTCACTTTCTCATGCTCCTTTCCTTCGCGCTCATTCTCCTTCTCTCTTCTGGTTCATCCCTGCCCTATATTCTGAAACCACTTAACACACAGGTCACGGCATCGAACGGCATCAAGAGAAGATTAGAAATGTATCTAATTTAGTGCAAAATAAGCATGTTTTCATCCATGAGGCAAAAGTTAGGAAAGAAACACAAAGTCTTGTATTTTCACATGAAAAGCGTGTGGAATCATTGATAAAACCCCTAAAATCGTTACAAGATAAACCCTCAAAATGGGGTTTATCAACCTCCCCACACTTAGATTCTAGCATGTCCTCATGCTTAGAGAAATGCAAGAGAAACTCAAAAGACCGAAGGATCATAGAGGTATAAGACTCATGAGGTGCAACCTAATTACGTGAATGCAACTACGACTAGTGCTACCATCTACTTGGTTAGGAACAAATCAACCTTCCTAAGATATATGCAAGCATATAGGGCACGGTGGCGATCAATATATGGGATTCACCAATTTTTGAGCATCAAGTGCAATATATGCAACTTTGCATGAAGCATGCTCGTGAGAGCCGGGAATCATGAATTAGAGCCTTCAAACCCTCACCGGAAGTGTTTACACTCTATTCACTCGAGTGTCTAGGGTTGATTCTCTCAATTTTCTCCTAATCATGCTTTCCAAGATTTGTTCCTCATCTAATCAATCAACATATATTTCCTGCATGCATACATCTATCATGAGGTCTTTTCTTTGGTTGTAATGGGGCTAGGGTTAAGGTAGGATGCATATATGGTTAAGTGAGCTTGAAATTTGAATCTTTGATAAGCTTTAAACTTTCCACTAACCTATGACATCCTATACAATTGAGTTCTAATCTAACTACCCATTCTTCACTTTTTCACATACTCATGTATTTTCTTTTTTTTTTCATTTCACAACACTTATGCATTGATCTTATTAAGCTGCACTTTGCTTTAGGGCATTTTGTCCCCTTTTTATTCCTTTCTTCTCTTTTTTTTTCTTTCCTATTTCTATTTTTTCTTTCTTTTCATATTATTTTTTTTCTATTTTCTTTTTCATTTTTTTTTCTCATTTTATCAATGCATAAGGTTTTACATCTGACCAATACATGAGTATGTACCCAATTCCCAATATTTTCAATAACAATACAAAGCTGCCCCTTTTATTCCCCTAATATCAAGGTTCCCACGCTTGAATGATACTCACACACACACTAGCCTAAGCTAATCAAAGATCCAAATGAGGACAATTATGGTTTTCCGCTTTAGACTTGTAATGTGCTAATTTAAAGAACAAGTGGGTTAAACGTAGGCTCAATTCTTGGCTAACAAGGGAAGATAGAGGGTAAGGCTATTTGGTAGGTGGGCTAATGTAACATTCCACAAACCAGCATTAATCACTACAATGCACAGTGGTTATAAGAAAATCATGCAACACATCTCATCCATCAATGCAAGAGAAGTTATGACCCAAGTGCCTATGAAGCGTTAAATGGAAAAGGAGCCAAAAAACACCCCAAAGAAGTGAGGGGCTCAAAAGAGAGGGGGGGGGGAAGAAAGAGACAACCTAAAAGAGAATGAAATTAACTGACTAAGAAGCAAAAGAGAGAAGTAGAGCAAGAGGGGAGCCTAGTATAGTACCTTGAGAGAGATGGAAAAGGGTATGGGAGAGGAAGTTGTAGGTTGGAATGATGGGGAATGGAGGGGGCAATGTAGGGGCCACCGGAGGTGGGTGGTCGCCGGAGGTAATGGTAGGGGGGTGGTTATTTGAGAGGAGAAATAGTGGTAGGTAAATGGGTAGTAGAGGAGGTAAGAAGAAAAAGGGAGAAGAAGAATGAAGGGAGCAAGTGTGCTCCCTATTATGTTGACGGCGGTCACCCACGCGTGCGCGCACGGGGCGCGCAAGCGCAAGGAAGCGGGGTGGAGTGATGGCGCGCACGCGCACGGTGCGCTCGCGCGGCAATGTGATTATGCCCCAGGCTTGAGATGGGCTTGGGGTTGGCTTAACTCTCTGGAATATGTACTAGGATTGCACAGGGGCAAGGGACGCGTGTGCGGCATGGGCGCGTGCGCGTACCTCACGTTGCAGGCATGTGCGCGCGTTGGCGCCTAGTGCGCGCACGCGGCAGAGGTGGTAGGCTGGTGGCTTAGTGCAGGGGCGAGAGTGGCCTAACTCTCTGGAATATGTACCAGGAGTGCACATGGGCGATCGGCGCGCGCGCGCGAGGTGTGCTAGTGCGTCGATCTGAGGATCCGTCAAGGAGTGCATACGCGCCCTGTGCGCGCACGCGTGAGCGGCCTGTGCCTCAGGCATGGTGCGGGCATGAGAGTGGTCTAACTCTCTGGAATATGTATGGAGGGGTATTTCTTGCAATCCACGCGTCCGCGCACATCGCGCGTCCGCGTGGATGGTCGGGAATGCTTCATGGGCGCGTGCGCGTTAGGTGCGCACACGCGCGGAAGGGTGCGTTTTTTCAAAGTTGCATGTTCTCGCACCACTTTCAGCATTCCAACCCTCCAAACAACCACTTTAGGTACTATAGAAGGATAGTTTGACATGATAAAGTACCAAATAAACTCAACAAATGAAACAAAATTTGAAACGAAATCTAGCTACAACTTCATCGATCACCTAGCTACCAAACATGAAGTCAAGTAGTAAGCAAGTATTAATCAAAGAAGAATTCAATGGCTATGTACAAATGGTGGATCTTACCATGGTGGGGTGTCTCCCACCTAGAACTTTTGTTTACTGTCCTTAAGTTGGACGTCCACTAGCTCAAAGCTTTTGTTCAAGAGATGCATCCCTCAAAAGGAACACTTCAAATTCCTTGGAGTTCTTTCTTTGCTCACCATGGTACAATTTGAGACGGTGCCCATTTACCTTGAAAATGTCCGGACTTGATGGGTGGCGCAAGTGATAGACCCCGTAAGGTTCTACTTTCTCTACTTGGTAAGGTCCATCCCATCTTGATCTAAGCTTTCCCGGTAGTAATCTCAACCTTGAGTTGTAAAGGAGCACTAGGTCACCGGGTCCAAATTCCCTTCTTCTAATGTTCTTGTCATGAATGGCTTTCATCTTTTCCTTGTAGAGTCTAGAATTGTCATAGGCTTCTAATCTCAAGCACTCCAATTCCGCCAATTGAAGCTTTCTCTCTACTCCGGCTCCACCCAAACTCATATTGCATTCCTTTATGGCCCAATAAGCTTTGTGTTCGATTTCTACCGGTAGATGGCATGCTTTACCATATACAAGTCTAAAAGGGCTCATGCCAATGGGTGTTTTGTAAGCCGTTCGATATGCCCAAAGTGCATCGGAGAGTTTAGCGCTCCAATCTTTCCTATTCGGCTTCACAATCCTTTCCAACACATGTTTAATTTCCCGGTTAGACACCTCGGCTTGGCCGTTTGTCTGGGGGTGGTAGGCCGTGGCGACTTTGTGTATGATGCCATACTTTCTCATGAGGCCGTCCATTTTTTTGTTGCAAAAATGGGATCCTTGATCACTTATGATTGCTCTTGGGGAGCCAAAACGACAAATGATATTATTCCTCACAAAAGAATAAACAACATGGGCATCATCCGTCCGGGTGGGGATTGCCTCCACCCATTTTGACACATAATCGACGGCTAATAAGATGTAGAGAAAGCCATTGGAATTTGGAAATGGTCCCATGAAGTCGATTCCCCATACATCAAAGATTTCACAAAAAAGCATATTTTGTTGGGGGATTTCGTCCTTCTTAGAAATATTTCCAAACCGAATGCATTGGGGACAAGATTTGCAATAGAGGGAAGAATCTTTGAGAAGGGTTGGCCACCAAAATCCGCAATCAAGGACCTTTCTTGCCGTTCTTTGGGGGCCATAGTGGCCACCTCCTTCGGAAGAATGGCAAGCGTCCAAGATTGATTGGAATTCGGTTTGAGGTATGCACCGTCGCACTATTTGGTCTGCTCCACACCTCCACAAATAGGGATCGTCCCAAACATAGTATTTGGATTCGCTTTTCAGCTTATCCTTTTGATGTTTGTTGAGATTGGGAGGGAAGGTGCGTGAAACCAAGTAGTTTGCTATTGGGGCATACCAAGGAACTACTTCCGAGATTGCGTGCAAACTATCTAGAGGAAAGGAGTCATTGATAGGAGTGGTGTCGTCGTTTGTGTGTTCGAGGCGACTTAGATGGTCCGCCACTAAGTTTTGGGAACCACTCCTATCCTTGATCTCCAAGTCAAATTCTTGTAACAAAAGCACCCAACGAATTAATCTCGGTTTTGATTCCTTTTTGGCCAACAAATACTTTAGTGCCGCGTGATCCGAGAACACTACTACCTTGGAACCAAGAAGATAGGCTCGGAACTTGTCCAAAGCAAAAACAATAGCTAAGAGTTCCTTCTCGGTAGTAGTGTAGTTGGATTGGGCTCCGTCTAGTGTCTTTGAAGCATAAGCTATGACATAGGGAATCTTACCCTCGCGTTGTGCTAACGCGGCTCCTATCGCATAATTCGAAGCATCACACATGATTTCAAATGGTTGAGCCCAATTCGGTCCTCGCACAATAGGAGCTTGTGTTAAAGCCACTTTAAGTTTGTCATATGCTTCCATACATTCCTTGCTTAGCTCAAATTCAGTGTCCTTTTGTAGTAGTCGAGAGAGAGGTAGGGATACCTTGCTAAAGTCTTTGATGAATCTCCGGTAGAATCCTGCATGTCCAAGAAAAGAGCGGACTTCCCTCTCGGAGGAGGGGTAAGGCAAACTAGATATGACATTTATTTTTGCCGGATCTACGGAGATGCCTTCTTTTGAAACTATGTGCCCCAAAACAATGCCTTGTTTGACCATGAAATGACACTTTTCAAAATTTAAGACAAGGTTTGTTTTGGTGCATCTCTCTAAGACTTTTTCAAGGTTACCTAAGCAATGATCAAATGAATCACCATACACGCTAAAGTCGTCCATGAAGACTTCCATACATTGCTCTAGAAAGTCTGCAAATAGGCTCATCATGCATCTTTGAAACGTTGCCGGTGCGTTGCATAGGCCAAATGGCATACGTTTGTAAGCATACGTTCCAAAGGGGCAAGTAAATGTTGTTTTTTCTTGGTCCTCTAGAGCAATGTGTATTTGGAAGTATTCGGAGTAACCATCAAGAAAGCAATAATATGATTTACCGGCTAGTCGATCAAGCATTTGATCGATGAACGGTAGTGGGAAGTGGTCTTTTCTTGTGGCCGCATTCAACCTTCGGTAGTCTATGCATACTCTCCAAGAATTTTGCACTCTTGTTGCTATAAGTTCACCGCTTTCATTTTTGATTGTGGTCACCCCGGATTTCTTTGTCACCACTTGGACCGGACTTACCCATTCGCTATCCGAGATAGGATAGATGATGTCCGCTTCAAGTAGTCGAGTGACCTCTTTTTTCACCACCTCAAGAATGGTTGGATTAAGTCTCCTTTGAGGTTGTCGGACCGGTCTTGCTCCTTCTTCAAGGAATATGCGGTGCTCGCATACTTGGGGGCTTATTCCCACTAGATCCGCCAAACTCCACCCGATTGCCCTTTTATTTTTTCTCAATACCTCTAGCAACTTTTCTTCTTGTTGAGGAGTTAGCTCTTGTGCGATTATCACGGGGAGCTTTTGGGCTTTATCAAGATATGAGTACCTTAGGTGGGGGGGGGGGTAGTGGCTTCAATTCCATCTTTTTGTCATGATTTGATGTTTGAGTTTCCGGATGGTTTGTATGGTGTGTGGTGTTTAATTTGCTTGGATCTTCATTTGCCTCTTCAATCATGTACTTCTCATCTAACTTTGCAAGGTGCACTTCGGCAACAATGTTGTCAATTGGGTCACACCGGAATAGAGAGTGATTTTCCGGTGGATGCTTCATTGCTTCTTCTAGGCTAAAACTTACGACTCTCCCATCTATCTCAAATGAGTATGTTCCCGTGTAAGCATCTAGCTTAAATCTAGAAGTTCTCAAAAATGGTCTTCCACGTAGGATGGATGATGCTCTCTCGGTTTCACTTGATGGCATTTTAAGGACATAGAAGTCAATCGGAACTACCAACCCTTTGATATTCACCAATACATCTTCCGCAACACCCGTCACGGTTATTATGCTTTTATCCGCTAGGACAAATCTCGCCGTCGACCTTTTTAGTGGTGGTAACTTCAATACTCGGTAGACGGAGAGAGGCATGATGCTAACACATGCTCCGAGGTCACACATACAATCTACGAATTGAACTCCATTGACGGTGCAAGTGACCATACAAGGGCCCGGATCATCACACTTCTCGGGCAATGCTCCCATTAAAGCGGAAATAGAACTCCCCAATGGGATGGTTTCCAATTCAAGAATTCTATCCTTGTTCATGCATAGATCTTTAAGGAATTTTGCATATCTAGGAACCTGATGGATAGCATCAAAGAGGGGGATGGTTACCTCAACTTTCTTGAACATTTCTACCATTTTGGGGTCGAGTTCTATACGCTTCCTAGCTTTCTTTGCAAGTGTTGGAAATGGGAGTGGTTGAGCAATTTCTTCTTCCAAGGTTCTCTTAGTCTTGGGGGTCTCTTTTGTTGGTTGAGTTTCATCCTCAACTATGACTTGTGGTGTCTCCTTTTCCACTACCTCTTCTATATCTATTCTCTCCTCCTCTTGAGTGATTGTGATGGGATTTGAATCCTTTGCTCCCTTCTCTTTTAATTGTGTTCCGGATCTCAGGGTGATGGCATTGATGCCCCTCTTAGGATTGGGTTGAGGTTGAGAGGGGATGACGCTTTGGATTGGGGGTTGAGGAGTGGGATTTGATGATGTGTCCATTCGTGCAAGAAGAGCTTGTAGTGTAGAGGTGAGGCCGATGAGACCGGAAGCAAGTGTGTTTTGTAGTTCCTTTTGGCCTTGGATGATGGTCCAGAGTGTTTCATCTTGGTTGGAGGGGGCGGTTGGATATGTAAGTTGAGGAGCTTGTGATTGGTTGGGTGGTGGTCTTTGATATGGTGGTTGGTATGTTTGGTAGTTTCTTTGTTGGTTTTGTTGGTTGTATGGTGGCCGGTTTTGTGAATTGTTGTTCCATCTTTGACCTCCTCCATTGTTGTTGTTGTCCCTATTTCCTTGTTGGTGATTGTCTCTCCAATTTTGATTGTGGTACCCACTCCCTTGATTGTAGCTTCCTCCTTGATAAGGGTGCCCTTGGTTAGGATTACCACCTTGGTCGTACCCTTGATTTGGGCGGTCATAGAAATTGTGGGTAGCCGCCAAAGTGTTGTCCTCTTGAAGGCTTGGGCACTCATCCGTGTAGTGGGAATAGCAAGAACAAATGCCACACACTTTTTGAGGGACCAATTGTTGATTGTGTTGTTGAGGGGTGGAGAGTGTTGTTGATATGGTTGAGGTTGAGGTTGAGGTTGTTGTGGTTGTTGTTGGCTCAATTGGAGTTGCCTCAAGACGGATGTCATTTCGCTCAAGGATTTGGTTAGAGCGGTGGTTTCACTACTAGTGGATACCTCATTCACGGTTCTTGAGCGGTTGACTCTTCGTCTCATATGTTGATTGGATTCGGCTAAGTCAATGATAAGTTGCCATGCCTCCTCCGCTGTTTTATATTTAGACAAAGAACCATTGCTAGAGGTGTCCAAGAGGGTTCTATCTTGTTCTCGCATCCCTTGACATATGTATCCAAGCAATACTTGAGTGTCAAGCATGTGATTAGGGCATGCGTCTAGTAGCCTACGAAACTGTTCCCAATACTTGTACAGTGGTTCCGTTTCACCTTGTACAATACAAGACATTTCCTTCCTTAGCCTATCCATCTTCTCCTAGGGCAAGAATTTATCCAAGAATCCTCGCCTAAGCAAGTCCCAATCGGAGGTGACTTCACTAGATAAGGTGTAGAACCATTCTTTAGCCTTGTCCTCAAGAGAGAAAGGGAAAGCAAACAACCATATAGCAACCTCATCGGATCCTTCCCGTCTAGTTGTTGAGCATATACGATGAAAATCTTTGAGATGTCGAATAGGGTCTTGTGCGGGAAGCCCATGAAATTTGGGTAGGAGGTTGATCAAAGCGGTCTTGAGTTCAAAGTTTGCATTCAAATTGGGGTGAGTTACATGAAGGGGTTGAAGGACATAATCCGGTGCACCCGCTTCCTTGATAGTAACTCTCCTCGGAGCATCCATGGCGTTAGTACCTAAAACAAGAAAAGAATTGTTAGTGATTTCGATAGGAGAATGATTATTGCCTTCGTTGAGTGACGGTTCAATGTTCACTTTTAGTAAGGTGGTTGAGGTGGTGAAGACCTCTTCACCTTGTCCAAACCTTAACCGCTTCCGAGCTTGTCTAATATGAAACAAAGTTCGTTCTATTTCCGGATCAAAGGGGACTAAGCTCGGATTCGGTTGTGAACGCGTCATGCAATGAAGGGGAAGTGAAATTCATGGTAACAATGAGGGGTTAGTCACTTGAACAAAGAATCACAAAAAGATGCAACTATATACATGCACACATAACTACTCTAAGCAATAACATGGCACACTAAGCAATATCCCCGGCAACGGCGCCATTTTGATAAACGAAATTTATCATGCCGATATAGAATTCAATAACGGATATAATCGTGAGTATAGTCTAATCGACATTCAAACTTCGCATCAAACAATCCTACAATCTATAACTGAGAGTACTAGTCCCCCGAGTCGTCCTCCCTTGGAATTGCTAGAGCATGCATCTTATCGATTAGGAAGCCTTGTTGTGGTTCTTTTGAAGGTTTAGCAAAATAAATGGCAAACAAGCAATCAATTTATAAAAGACTTGGCCTAGGGTTGGCATTAGAAATTCTATCCTTATAGTCCCGTCAATGATGACAACAATTAGGCCTTGCTTCATTTAGTTAACCCCTAGGTATAGAGGAAAGTCAAATGAGAGTAACTAACTTGAGTCACAAGTCCTAGTTTTCACCTTAGGGAAATCTAGCTTTAGTGCACTCCAAGTCAATTAGCAATTTCTAATTCCAAATCAACAATTGACATAAACTATTCAACTCTTTCTAATGACTCAAACCCTATGCCAAGTAAGAAACTTTTACTCCATAACTAATGTTAGCATTTTATCAAACAATTGATGAGCAAGGATAAAAGGCATAGTAAAAAAAATGAGAAAGAAGTAGAATTGAAAGTGCTTCAACACAAGAAACTAACAACAATTAACAAAGAACAACAATGGAAATGAACTTCTCAAGAAATTGAAAAAAATCCAAAACTACAAAGTTGAATCTAGGATCTATGAGGATTGAGCAATTACAAGCACTAATTGAGATTGGAGAAGAAGATCTATAACATGAACAAATGAATTGAGAATTGCAATGGATCTCACCAAAGTGTGATTTGAAAATTCAGAAAATGGATGAAGATGAACCCTAGTGAGAGCTTGGAATCTCCCTCTCTCTCTACCCAAGAGTGTAACTAACAATAGCCAAAAAAATCTAGAACCATCTAAAAATGAGCCAAAAGTCCTTAACCCTTCAACCCTTGGTCTTCTTAAGCTCTTCCCGCCAAGGCACTTCCCCCAAGATGAGATCTCCAACTGTCTCCACGCCCAGGTCACGTGACTTCTAAAAAAAATCATGTTCGAGCATCGGCGCGTACGCGCAAAGCACGCGTGCGCGCCACTGGGGCATCTTGCAATGTGAGCGGAGGCGCAGCGTACGCATGCGCGCCCATGGGGGTTATGGCCTAGCCGCTACACAAGCTGGCTCGTGGCTTGGCTTCTGGCTTTGACTTCTAGCTGCGCAATCCACGCGGGCGCGCCAAGTACGCGCACGCGCCCTTGCTGAAGTTTCCAAAGCTCACTTTCTCATGCTCCTTTCCTTCGCGCTCATTCTCCTTCTCTCTTCCGGTTCATCCCTGCCCTATATTCTGAAACCACTTAACACACAGGTCACGGCATCGAACGGCATCAAGAGAAGATTAGAAATGTATCTAATTTAGTGCAAAATAAGCATGTTTTCATCCATGAGGCAAAAGTTAGGAAAGGAACACAAAGTCTTGTATTTTCACATGAAAAGCGTGTGGAATCATTGATAAAACCCCTAAAATCGATACAAGATAAACCCTCAAAATGGGGTTTATCAGTGCACTTGCTAGTTCAATTGTATGAAGTGTGGGGATTCGTGCACCAAGTTTTTGGCACTGTTGTCGGGGATTGTTCGAGTTTGGACAACTGACGAATTATCTTGTTCCTTAGATTAGGTATTGTCTTTAATTTTGTTAGAGTCTTTTATTTTTATTTTTGTTTTCTTCTTTTTTCAAAAAAAAATAAAAAACTTTTCCAAATTTTTTTTCTTTTCTTTGTTTAATCTTTGTTTTTGGTTTGAGTCTTTTGTTTTTGTTCTTGTTGAAATTTTTGAATTCTTTGAGTCTCTTTTCAAAAAATTTTCAAAATTAGTGTCTTTTGTTTGATTCTTGTATCAATCTTTAAGTTTGGTGTCTTTTTGTTGTTTTTTCTTTATGATTTTCGAAAATTGTGTTCTTAGTTTTCAAAATTTTTAAGTTTGGTGTCCTTTGCATGTTCTTATTTTCTTTGAATTTTTTGAGTTTTGTTCTTGGTGTTCTTCTTGATCTTCAAAGTGTTCTTATTTTTCTTCTTATTTTGATATTAAAATTTTTAAGTTTGGTGTCTCATTGTATTTTTCTCTTCTCAATTTTCGAAAATTAGTCCTCTTAGATCTAAAAATTTTAAGTTTGGTGTCTTTTTGTTGTTTTTCTCTTTCTTCATTAAATTCAAAAATAAAAAAATAAAATATCTTTTCTTATCTTTAATTTATTTTCGAAAATTTTAATTAAAATTTCAGATTTTAATTTCAAAATTTTCATCTTATCTGTTCATACCCTGGGTCGAGCTATTCAACCTGGGCTGATTGAAGACAAAGCGACCAACCTCTTCAGGTTAGGTCCCCCGACCTTTTCTTTAAAGAGTTCGGCCAAATCGCCATAAGAAGCCCAAGAAGGCCCAAACAAAGGGACACATCCCAATCTAAAGGTAGCTAAAGCCTAGAAAGATAAAGGCGGTCACCCTTAGAGATAAGATGACTTTACATAAAAGATAAGATAAGATAACTAACTTATCTTATCTAGGAAGGTCAGCCCACACTACTATAAATACACTGGAGCACCCAGGTATAACTCATACTCTGATTCTACTAAAAACTTGCCTAAAGCACGTGCTAACTTAAGCATAGGAGTCACTTGCAGGTACCACCACCCTCCGGTGACGAAGGATCAGCAGCACCACCAAGCCCAACAAGTCGGACACGACAGCTCCGGCCACTATAACAGATCTCATCTGAGATCGACCTTCAGTTTCAGGTAACCCTCAGAATATTGGTGCCGTTGTTGGGGACCCTGGAAGTCATCCCATCCTCATGGAGGACAACCTTGACAACGATCACAACTCCAGTTTGGAAGAAAGAACTCCACTTAAAAATACAGAGGTCACATCAAAAGATGCACCTCAAAATAAGGGGGATAAACAACCCTCAAACATAGAAATATTGAAGCTATCCAAGAACAACAGGATCGTCTCAAACAGCTCAAACAGGAGGCTGAACATCAGCGGGAGGTTGAAAGAGAGCTCCGAAGAGAAGCTAGACGTCGCCGAGAGCTAGAGAACAAGCTCGCAAAACTCGAAGCAGATCTCAAGACCAGAGCTGCTCATCCCAACCATGAAGATAACTCCCACAAAGACCAAGATCCCTTCACCAAAGAGATCATGAAAGATAAAGTCCCAAAGGATTTTAAAGCTCCTGACATGACTTCATACAATGGTACCTCAGATCCAAGCCATCATCTCAGAAATTTCAGAAGCAGAATGTATCTCTCTGACGCCTCAAACCCCGTTCGGTATAATGCCTCCCTGACTACCCTCACAAAGACAGCAATAAAGTGGTTTGACACTTTGCCTCCTAGATCCATCGCAAGTTTTGACGACTTAGCCAAAAAATTCCTTGCCAGATTCTCCATCCAAAAGGACAAAGCCAAACACACCCCGAGCCTTTAGAGATTAAGCAAGGAGATCGAGAAAGTCTTCGCAACTACATGGAAAGATTTAACAAAGCGTGTCTGGATATACAAAGTCTGCCAACTGAAGCAACCATCATGGGTCTCATCAATGGCCTGCGAGAAGGACCTTTTAGTCAATTCATATCAAAAAAGCATCCAACATCTTGAACGAGGTACAAGAAAGGGCAAAAAAGTATATCAACATGGAGGAGAACTCTCGATTAGGAGAAACCTTGAAATCTGGATTCTCCTACCCCTCTCGGGACAAGGATAAAGAGTTCAAGAAAAAATAAGATCAATCCAGTGAGAAGCCTAAAAAATACCACAATTACACCCCTCTTCGGGTATCTTTTGTGGATGTTTACCGAGAAATATGCAACACTGAGAAGATCCCACCACCTCGCCCAATCAAAAGCAAAAAAGGAGGGGAAAGTCAGACAGAGTACTACGAATATCACCGAATCTATGGACACCCCACCAACGAATGCTACGACCTAAAGAACTTCATAGATAAGCTAGCCCAGGAATGAAGACTAGACAGGTTCTTGGCCAACAAAAATGACGAACCAAGGAAGAGAAGATAGGACGAAGAGGTCGGACGGGTTGAACGACCACCCCACACTCCTGAGAGACATGTTCATATGATAAATGGAGGATTCGCAGGAGGAGGGATCTCTAAATAATCTAACAGTTTGCCTCCTAGATCCATCGCAAGTTTTGACGACTTAGCCAAAAAATTCCTTGCCAGATTCTCCATCCAAAAGGACAAAGCCAAACGCACCCCGAGCCTTTAGGGATCAAGTAAGGAGATCGGGAAAGTCTTCGCAACTATATGAAAAGATTTAACAAAGCGTGTCTGGATATACAAAGTCTGCCAACTAAAGCAGCCATCATGGGTCTCATCAATGGCCTGCGAGAAGGACCTTTTAGTCACTCCATATCAAAAAAGCATCCAACATCTTGAACGAGGTACAAGAAAGGGCAGAAAAGTATATCAACATGGAGGAGAACTCTCGATTAGGAGAAACCTTGAAGTCTGGATTCTCCTACTCCTCTCGGGACAAGGATAAAGAGTTCAAGAAAAAAGAAGATCAATCCAGTGAGAAGCCTAAAAAATACCACAATTACACCCTTCTTCGGATGTCTTTTGTGGATGTTTACCGAGAAATATGCAACAGTGAGAAGATCCCACCACCCCGCCCAATCAAAAGCAAAAAAGGAGGGAAAAGTCAGACAGAGTACTGCGAACATCACCGAATCAATGGACACCCCACCAACGAATGCTATGACCTAAAGAACTTCATAGAGAAGCTAGCCCAGGAAGGAAGACTAGACAGGTTCTTGGCCAACAAAAATGACGAACCAAGGAAGAGAAGACAGGACGAAGAGGTCGGACGGGTTGAACGACCACCCCACACTCCTGAGAGACATGTTCATATGATAAATGGAGGATTCGTAGGAGGAGGGATCTCTAAATAATCTAACAGTTTGTCTCCTAGATCCATCGCAAGTTTTGACGACTTAGCCAAAAAATTTCTTGCCAGATTCTCCATCCAAAAGGACAAAGCCAAACGCACCCCGAGCCTTTAAGGATCAAGCAAGGAGATCGGGAAAGTCTTCGCAACTATATGGAAAGATTTAACAAAGCATGTCTGGATATACAAAGTCTGCCAACTAAAGCAGCCATCATGGGTCTCATCAATGGCCTGCGAGAAGGACCTTTTAGTCACTCCATATCAAAAAAGCATCCAACATCTTGAACGAGGTACAAGAAAGGGCAGAAAAGTATATCAACATGGAGGAGAACTCTCGATTAGGAGAAACCTTGAAATCTGGATTCTCCTACTCCTCTCGGGACAAGGATAAAGAGTTCAAGAAAAACAAAAGATCAATCCAGTGAGAAGCCTAAAAAATACCACAATTACACCCTTCTTCGGGTGTCTTTTGTGGATGTTTACCGAGAAATATGCAACAGTGAGAAGATCCCACCACCCCGCCCAATCAAAAGCGAAAAAGGAGGGAAAAGTCAGACAGAGTACTGCGAACATCACCGAATCTATGGACACCCCACCAATGAATGCTACGACCTAAAGAACTTTATAGAGAAGCTAGCCCAGGAAGGAAGACTAGACAGGTTCTTGGCCAACAAAAATGACGAACCAAGGAAGAGAAGACGGGACGACGAGGTCGGACGGGTTGAATGACCACCCCACACTCCTGAGAGACATGTTCATATGATAAATGGAGGATTCGCAGGAGGAGAGATCTCTAAATAATCTCACAAAAGACACCTTAAAGAGGTATATCATTTCGGGGAAGAAGAGAGGTCATCCGACCTCCCCACAATTACCTTTACCCAAGAAGATGTAACGGGCGTCATCCCGGGACATGATGATCCGATGGTCATCACTATCATATTGGCCAATGCTAATCTCCACAGAATACTAGTAGACCAAGGAAGTTCCGCGGATATCTTGTTCAAATCTGCCTTCGACAAACTCGGTTCGATGGATAAAGAGCTCAGGGCATACCCGAATAGTTTGTTCGGACTGGGAGATAATCCAATCCAACCACTTGGATATATCTCACTACACATAACCTTTGGAAAGGGAACCCGGTAAAGAACACTCAACATAGACTACATCGTAGTCGACGTGAGCTCAGCTTACAATGCCCTAATAAGTCAGACAACACTGAACCAGCTCGCCGCAGTGGTTTTGACTCCACATCTGTGCATGAAGTTTCCAACTCCGGAAGGGATCGCCACGATAAAAGGAGATCAAAAAATTGCGTGACGCTGTTACAATAAAAGTCTGAACCTTAAAGGCAACCCCAAAGGCGAGGAAGTCAACACTATTGAACTTGGGAGAGTTCGAGCTCGTGAGGAACTTCGCCCACAACCTGAAGGCGAGACTGAAGAGGTCCAAATCGATGATACCCAGGATAAGACGACAAATGTCGGGGCAACCTTAAAGGGAGATTTGAAAGAATCTCTGATACAATTCCTAAAAGATAATGCCGATCTCTTTGTGTGGAAGGCCGCAGACATGCCGGGCATAGATCCCAAACTAATGTGCCACAGACTGGCAGTATACACAGGATCTCGGCTAGTGTAATAGAAGCGTAGGAAACTTGGACCGAAAAAGTCCCAAACTGTGGGAGAACAGGTACAAGCCTTACTGGAGGCAGGGTTCATAAGGGAGGTCAAATACCCACTATGGCTAGCCAACGTAGTCTTGGTAAAAAAGTCAAATGGGAAGTGGCGGATGTGCACTGACTATACTGATCTCAACAGAGCCTGCCCAAAAGATCCCTTCCCACTCCCAAGTATAAACACTCTGGTGGATGCATCTTCTGGATACAAATACCTCTCCTTCATGGATGCTTATTTAGGATACAATCAAATCCCAATGTATCCACTCGACCAAGAAAAGACCTCGTTCTTAACCCCAAAAGCGAACTACTGCTATATCGTCATGCCATTTGGGCTCAAAAACGAAGGAGCTACCTACCAAAGATTGATGAACAAAGTCTTTACAGGCCACATTGGGAAATTAATGGAGGTTTATGTAGACGATATGCTGGTAAAAATACAAAGTGAGGAATCCTTATTGCCCGACCTAACCAAAGTATTCGACACCATCAGAAAGTATGGAATGCGACTTAATCCCGCAAAATGCACCTTTGCGGTTGAAGCTGGCAAATTCTTGGGATTCATGCTCATGCAAAGAGGAATCGAGGCAAACCCAGATAAATGTCAGGCAATACTCAACATGAAAAGCCTGACTTGCGTCAAAGAAGTACAACAACTCAACGGAAGACTGGCAGCCCTGTCCAGGTTTCTAGTTAGCTCAGCCATCAGATCTCTTCCCTTTTACTCCACATTAAGGAAAGGAAAGAAGTTTGCGTGGACAACAGAGTGTGAGAAAGCCTTCCAAGATTTTAAAAAATTCTCGGGATAACCACCAGTTCTTACCCGACCACGGGAAGGAGAAGTACTCATATTATACCCGCAGTGGGAAATCGGGCGATCACTTCAGCACTTGTCAGAGAAAACGAGGGTGAACAGCAACCCATCTACTATATCAGCAAAGCTTTACAAGGGGCCGAACTGAACTATCAAAAGATAGAAAAGCTTGCCTACGCACTCATACTCACTTCTCGATGACTTTGCCCGTACTTTCAAGCGCACACTATCAAGGTTCGGACCAACCAACTCATAAAAGGCATCCTACAAAAAAACAGACTTAGCGGGAAGAATCCTGCAATGGGCAATCGAGTTGTGTAAATTCGATCTTCAATATGAAGTCTGGACAACCATCAAATCACAGTACCTGGCCGACTTCATCGCTGAGTACACTGATACCCCGGGAACTCCCACAAGATAGAATCTCTACGTGGACGACTCTTCAAACAAAACCGGGAGTGGCGCAGGTGTGATAATAAAAAGCCTTCAGGGAACCCAAATTGAACTCTCACTAAAGTTTGAATTCCCTGCTTCAAATAATCAAGCTGAATATGTGGCTGGTTTGAGGCTGGCTAAGGAGGTAGGAGTCCAAAAGCTTACCATCTTCAGTTATTCACAAGTAGTTACCTCACAAATAGAAGGGAGTACCAAGCTAAGGACCCTACCATGAAGAAATATGTCGATAAAACTAGAGAACAACTCGGGCA
Source organism: Arachis hypogaea (assembly GCF_003086295.3). Lineage (NCBI taxonomy): Eukaryota > Viridiplantae > Streptophyta > Magnoliopsida > Fabales > Fabaceae > Arachis > Arachis hypogaea. Next base: position 72,504,220 of record NC_092047.1, on the reverse strand, counting down.
GATCAGGGAATATGAGGTCCAACATATACCTCAAGAACAGAATGCTCGGGCGGATGCACTCTCAAAACTAGCCAGCCCCAAACCAGGGGGCAATAACAGAAGCCTCATCCAGGAAACATTACAAAGCCCATCAATCACATAGAAAGAAAGGGTCCTAGCCATATCTGGTATGGATCAAGGGTGGATGACCCCCATTATCAACTATCTCAAGACAGAGACACTCCCCACAGATAAGAAGGAGGCAAAAAGGTTGATACGAGAAGCATAGTACTACACTATGGTGGGCGACATCTTATATAGGAGAGGGATTTCAACACCCCTCCTAAAATGCGTACCGACTTCCAATACAAGAGAAGTCCTAGAAGAAGTACACAATGGCATGTGTGGCAACCACTTGGAAGCACGAGCTCTTTCCAAAAAGGTACTCCGAGCTGGATTCTTCTGGCCAACCTTACACAAAGAAGTGACAGAGTTCGTCAAGACATGCCCACCATGTCAGAAGCATGCTAACTTCCACATGACTCCACCAGAAGAGCTTATTAGTGTAACGTCACCCTGGCCATTCACAAAATAGGGCCTAGACCTCCTCAGACCCTTTCCCCAAGGATCGGGACAAGTCAAGTTCTTTATTGTAGGGGTGGACTATTTCACAAAATGGATTGACGCAGAGCCCCTAGCCAATGCCACTGCTCAAAGAAGTCAAAAATTTCTATACAGGAACATTATTACAAGGTTTGGCGTCCCCTACTCCATCACCACAAATAATGGCACTTAATTTACTGATACAGGTTTTAGGAACTTGGTAGCTGACTTAAAAATAAAGCACCAATTCTCATCCGTAGAACACCCACAAGCTAACGGACAGGCAGAAGCTACCAACAAAGTCATACTAGCCGGGTTAAAATGGAGACTACAAGGTGCAAAGGGAGCTTGGGCCGAAGAGCTCCTATAAGTCCTATGGGCATATCGGACAACTTCGCACTCCACCACAGGAGAATCACCCTTCCAACTTGCTTACGAAATGGAGGCAATGATCCCAGTAGAGATAGAGGAAGGATCCCCCAGAATGATCCTCTACAATGAAGAGATCAACTCCCAAAATCAAAGGGAAGAACTCGACCTACTATCCGAGGTCCGAGAAAGAGCTCGGATTAGAGAGGAAGCATCAAAGCATTGAATGGCTTCAAGGTACAACCAGAGGGTAGTCCAGCGAAGCTTCGCCATCAATGATCTCATCTTAATCCGAAATGACATCGGAGCAAGACGATCAGGAGAAGGGAAGCTAGCAGCTAACTAGAAAGGGCCTTACCGAGTTATAGAGGTATTGGGAAAAAGGCTACTACAAGGTATCCGACTTCGAGGGGCAAGAGCTACCAAGGTCATGGCATGCCTGTAACCTAAGAAGGTACTATAGTTAGAAAGTGATAAAGATCTTAGGTCAAGGTGCACTATTTTTCCTATCGATTTGACCGAGCTCTTTAAAAAGAGGTCGGATAATCTGACCTGAGGAGGTCGGTCGCTTTGTCGCTATCATCCCAGGTCGGACAGCTTGACCCAGGGTATGAACAGTGCCCCTGCTCGAGCTTGGTCTTTCTTTGGGAGGTCGAGTCTTAGATTTATGACTTCGATCCTTTTTTGGCAAGGCCGAGCTCGGGCATCTGTCGACTTCTTCTTTGTAGAGTCTTCTTTTTGAATGTGGAATGTTTTCTTTATTTAAAGCGCGCGCTTTGTATTAGCGCTCTGTTCTTGGGAAGGCGCAAGGGTTTAATACCCTCATTAATTAGCTTTTAATGCCCCGTTCCCCTTGGCTTTTTATTTTGAACTTTACACACAAAAACGGTTTCTCTTCTCCGTTTTTACTTGTAACTTCCCTTTTCCTTCTCCCTTTTTGTTTCCTGAAGTTTGCGGTTTTCACATTTCTTCCCTGCGACGTCCTTTGGTGATTTCTTGGTATTTTTCTTTGCTCGAAAGGCGATTCTGTTCTACGTCTTCGATCTTCTACGAAAACTTCTTCCTTTGTTCAGGTTGGTTCTTCTTTTCATCGTTTTCATCCTTTTTTTTGATAATGCCTTGATTCTGATTGAATGTATGTTTGAAAAAGCTTGCTCCTTTTTGTAGCCTTGTGCTTGCTTGTTACTATGGCATATTTTTTCTGGTTTTTCCTTTTTCATTTTGCGCATACCCCTGGTGTTTCTGTTGATGCTTCCTAGGGTTTTGCATGTTCTACTGTCGCTTCTGGCTGTTTTTTGAAAAGACTGTATCTTGCTTAAATAACGGTAGTTTTCAAAATGATAGCTTGAATTTTGCCCTGTTGATAGCTTTCCTCATCGCTTGTTAAGATTTTCTTTGTTTGTTTGGGGTGCGTCTTTGATGACTACTTCTTCTGAACATTTTGTTGCTATCTGCCTTCATTTTTTATTTCGAACTGGGACGGTGAGTCTGGGAGGTAGCTCATTTGGATGGCCGTGTTTGATTTGTGGCTCGTGGCCTTCGAGGTGTCGTTTTGGTTGTAGAACAGAGAGGGTTTTGTTGTTTTCTTACGTCGAGACGTATGGCTGTTTTCCTGAATCCTTGTCCTGCTAACTGCCTCCAAAGGATGCCCCTGGATCTTTTTGCTACGGGTCCTGGGGTTTCCTTTTGTTGCTTGTTCTGTAGTGGATTATGTTGGCCGAGTTATTCTGATTTTGTCCAGGATGTTTTTTAGTAATCCAATCTTCTTTTCTTGTTTGTAGGACTAGTTTGGCCATGTCTTCTCGCAATAATATTGTAGAGATGTCTTCTAAAGTTCCCGAGGGGATGTCCGATTGGCTGGACTCTCTTGTCTTAATGTGTGTCTCTATGGTGGATGCTGGGTTTTGTGTAGAGCTGAGGAAACATCATAGAGTTTGTGGTGGTGATGCTCGAGAGAGGGATTATGAGCTTGTAGCGCCAGACTCTGATGAGAGGGTTTGTTTTCCTACTTCGGTCGAGGGGGAGCGTCCCTTCTTTTATGCCTATGAATCTTTCTTCAGCCATTTGGACATTACTTTTTCTTTTACTGCTTTCGAGACCAACTTGTTGTGGTCATGTAACATTGCCCCATCCCAGCTTCATCCGAATTCCTAGGGTTTTATCAAGATCTTTCATCTACTTTGCCAAGAGTTAGGCGTAACACCTTCTCAGACTCTCTTCCTCTATCTTTTTGTTTCTGCCAAGCCTGGAGCTTCTTCCAAAAAGAAGGCTTCCTGGGTTTCTTTTAGGTCTGCCCAGGGGCATAAAGTTTTTGCCATGTACGATGAGTCTTTTAAGAATTTTAAGAATTATTTCCTTAGAGTCCGCGCTATTGAGGGGGTCCGCCCCTTTTTTCTTGATGAGAATGACGAGCCTGCCTTCCCTCTAGAATGGCAAAAGGATGTGAGAGTGTCTCATTATACATGGGAGATACTTGATGAGGTTGAGCGGGCTTTTGTAAATGTTCTTGAAGATTTATGGGGGGAACCACCCCATCTTGATACAAAAAAGTTTCTGAGTGACCCGTCCCTGGTTCAAACTGCTTTGGGTACTGTCTGACTTGTTTCTATACTTGTTTCTTAGTTTTGCTTCCTCTTTTTGTGATTGTAACCCCCTTACTGTGGTTGATTCTGTATTTTCAGAGATGTCTAAGAACAATGATTCCATGAAGGCCTTCAAAAAGGCCAGGAAGGCTGCTGCTACTCAAAATATCTCGGCCAAGGTGACAGGAGAGGGATCTTCTCAAGTTCCGGTGAAGCCGCCCGTGCCGAGTTCTCCTGGGCCGAGGAAGGTGATCCCCACTCCTCGGGTTCGTCTGGCCGACCTTCCACAGACTTTTGTCGCTACTTCTGGTGCTCCTCCCAACAAGAAACAAAAAATAATTGAGCCTTTCAACCTTGGTGCTCCTGACTTCGATGCGGTGGAGTTTGTTGATCAACAAATCGGTCGTTATGGTGCCCTCCCCATAGATGATGTATCACTCCTTCGCCATTTAGATTTTATAACTCGGAGTAGCATTAAGATGGCATATATGGGAGCTGCCCTGTATCGGATTGCCCAAAATCTTTCCCTTCACACTACCAAAGCCTTCATGGAGGAGGCTAAACAGGAGTTCGATTGGATGAAGGACCTGAAAGAGGAGCTTGAAGTTAAAATAGCCAAACTGGAGAAGGAGCTGAAAAACGAAAAGGCTAGCTCTCCTGCCCTGGCGGCTTCTGTGAGGTTGGCCGAGGGCACTGCATTGAGGCATAAAGACAGTTATGTCACATCCTATCGGGAGGTGATGCGTCTGAGGGAGGAGTTGGAGTCTGCCCGGGTTGATTACTCCGAGCTCCAAGGTCACCTTGTTGGCAGCGTAAATGCTGCTTATGAGAACCTGAAGGAGCAGGTTCAAGTTCTTGCTCCTGAGGTTGACCTTACTCTCTTCAGCTTGGACAATATTGTGAGGGATGGTAAGATTATCCCCGACGACCCGGATGATGATGATGTCGGACCTCTCTCTGCGCCTGATGCCAAAGTGTCGACTTCCACAGTTCCTCCGTCTGGGGTCGTTCATCCAAAATTAGATCCTGATTGCCAAATTCTGAATAGGGACGATGGTACAGTGGATGCAGTGCCTCTCCAGGCTCGTCCTCCTTCACCTTGTACTGAAGCTACCGAGAAGCCTTCTGATGTTTGACTGAATTTCATATCTGTTTGTGTATATTGCCCGGCTTGTGGGCTTTTAAACTCTTTATTAATGTTTTGCTAGCTATTGACACTTCTTAGTTGCTTGTTTAGAAACTTTATTTTGAAAAAAAAAGTAGCTTCCAAGCTTTTGGGGCAGATTTTGGTGGCCTCTGAAACTTGTTATAACTTCGCATTTTTATATCATGCTTATTTGCGCTTGACTTGACATCTTTCTGGGTTTTGAGAATGTTGGAGCCTTGTTGTTCGACCTCCTTTAAGCTTGTGGCTTTGATTCTTTTGAGGCTAAAAATCCTGTTTTGTGTGGACCTTTTGTGAGGTCTCTGCCAAGTGTAGCTTTCGCACTTTTATGTGGGCCGACTTCATCATTTCGGGTCCTTCCTGTCATCGTTATGTCGTATTTAGTTATTTTTTAATCCTCTTTCTTGGACTTTTGTTCAAGTTTCTTTCAGGGATTACTTCTATAATTTTATGTTTTGGGCCGACTTCTTCGTGTCGGGCCCTTTTTAGTTATTTTGTAATCCTCTTTCTTGGACCTTGTTCAGGTCTCTTTCAGGGATTACTTTTATAACTTTCGTGTTTTTGGGCCGACTTCGTCATGTCGTGCCCTTCTAAGTTATTTTTATAATCCTCTTTCTTGGACCTTGTTCAGGTCTCTTTCAGGGATTACTTCTATAAATTTTATGTTTTGGGCTAACTTCTTCGTGTCGGGCCCTTTTGAGTTATTTTGTAATCCTCTTTCTTGGACCTTGTTCAGGTCTCTTTCAGGGATTACTTTTATAACTTTCATGTTTTTAGGCCGACTTCGTCATGTCGTGCTCTTCTAAGTTAAAGTAATCCTCTTTTATAGGGTTGGCTAGACCTCTTTCCAGGGTTTACTTATAACTTGGTTTGACTTGGTCCGACTTCTTAACGTCGGCCAGTCTTTTAAGTTATTATTTAGCAATCCATTAGGACCTCGTCAGGTCCTTTCTCCAGATCACTTTCGATAACTTCTTGCATTATTCTGTTTTCATCTTTGCCGATTTGTGGAAGGTGGATTAAATCCTCGTTTGGTCGACCTTTAGATGAATTTGGTTTTCCTCTCTGTTGGTCTTTATCGTGATTGTGCAGTGAATTTGTTTCACTTTCTGCCAATCTGTCACTTTATAATCGGACGATGAATGTTCCAGATTAATACGTCTTGAAAACTTGTAGAACGTCTAATATATTTTATTTAAAATGAAAAATGAAAATATGTACATGTAGGGTTTTTATCCTTTTGATTCGGATAATTTCTAGATCTCAACTTGGTGCCTCATTAAAAAACCTTTTCAGGAAAAAGAGTGCATCCTATGATGAGATCTTTTACCTTCTAACTATAGTACCTTCTTAGGTTGCAGGCGTGCCACGACCTAGGAAGTTCTCGTTCGTTGAGTTCGGATAGTCTGTAGTAGCCCTTCCCAAGTACTTCTATGACTTGGTAGGGTCTTTTCCAGTTTGCTGCCAGCTTTCCTTCTCCGGGTCGAGTTGTTCCAATATAATTTCGGATTAGGATGAGATCGTTCTTAGTGAAACCTCTTGGCACTACTTTTTGATTATATCTGGAAGCCATTCGTCGTTTTAGTGCTTCTTCCCTGATCCGAGCTCTTTCTTGGATTTCAGGAAGTAGGTCGAGCTCTTCCCTTTGAAGTTGGGAGTTGGCTTCTTCATTGTAATGGACCACTCTAGGCGACCCTTCCTCAATCTCTACTGGGATCATTGCTTCCATTCCGTATGCTAACCGGTAGATTGATTTCTTTGTGGTTGAATACGGCGTCGTTCGATATGCCCATAGGACTTGTGGAAGTTCTTCGGCCCAAGCTCCCTTTGCGTCTTATAACCTCCGTTTTAACCCGGCCAATATAACTTTGTTAGCAGCTTCGGCTTGTCCATTGGCTTGGGGATGTTCGACGGAGGTGAACTGGTGCTTTATGTTCAAGTCGGCTACTAATTTTCTGAAGCCTGCATCTATGAATCGGGTGCCATTGTCTGTGGTGATGGAGTATGGAACCCCGAACCTTGTGACAATGTTCATATATAGGAATTTTCGGCTTCTTTGAGCAGTGGCGTTGGCTAGGGGTTCTGCCTTGATCCACTTTGTGAAATAGTCTACCCCTACTATGAGGAATTTAACTTGTCCCGATCCCTGGGGAAAGGGTCCGAGAAGATCGAGTCCCCATTTTGCAAATGGCCAAGGTGAGGTTACACTGATGAGCTCTTCTGGCGGGGCGATGTGAAAGTTGGCATGTTTCTGGCATGGTGGACATGTCTTTACAAACTCTATTGCTTCCTTTTGTAGAGTTGGCCAATAAAATCCCGTCCGGAGTACTTTTTTGGTAAGAGCCTGTGCTCCGAGATGATTTCCACAAATGCCACTGTGTACTTCCTCTAAGACTTCCCTTGTGTTGGAGGTCAGCACACATTTTAATAATGGTATTGAAATCCCTCTTTTGTATAGGGTGTTGTTTATGATAGTGTAGTATTGTGCCTCCCGTTTTAACCTCTTTGCCTCCTTTTCGTCTGTGGGGAGTGTTTCTATTTTGAGGTAGTTAATTATGGGGTCATCTATCCTTGATCCTGACTTGTTATGGCTAGGACTTTGTCCTCTTCCGAGATTGACGGGTTTTGTAGCATTTCGCGGGGTATGTGGTGGATCTTATATTCCCCGAGTTGTCCAAGCAGTTCCCTGGTTTTATCCAAATACTTTTTCTTGGTGGGATCTTTGGCTTGGTAGCTCCCTGTTATTTGTGAGGTGACTACTTGTGAGTCGCTGAAGATGTTAAGTTTTTGAGTTCCAACTTCCTTAGCCAGCTTCAAACCAGCTAGTAGTGCTTCATATTCCGCCTGGTTGTTTGAGGCCGGGAACCCGAATTTGAGGGAAAGCTCAATTTGGGTTCCTTAGTTGCTTTCAATTATCACACTTGCGCTGCTTCCAGTCTTATTCGAGGAGCCGTCCACGTAGAAATTCCATTCTCTGGGGGTTTCCGGGGTGTCTGTAAATTCTGCAATGAAGTCGGCTAAGTATTGTGATTTAATGGCTGTCTGAGCTTCGTATTGAAGGTCGAATTCGGACAACTCAACCACCCATTGTAGGATTCTTCCTGCTAGATCTGTTTTCTGCAATATCTCTTTTATAGGCTGGTTGGTCCGAACCTTAATGGTGTGAGCTTAGAAGTACGGGCGGAGACGTCGAGATGTTAGTATGAGCGCATAGGCAAATTTTTCTATTTTTTGGTAGTTCAGCTCGGATCCTTGTAGCGCTTTACTAATGAAGTATATAGGTTGTTGCCCTTTGTCATCCTCTCAAACCAGTGCTGAGGCTACTGCCCGACTTCCTACCGCGAGGTATAATATGAGTGGTTCTTCCTCTCATGGCCGAGTTAGGATAGGTGGTTGTCCCAGGAAACTTTTGAAATCCTGGAAGGCTTGCTCGCACTCTGTTGTCTATTCGAACTTTTTTTCTTTCCTTAGAGTGGCGTAGAAGGGGAGAGATCTTATCGCTGATCCCGCTAGGAATCTGGACAAGGCTGCCAATCTCCCGTTGAGTTGTTGTACCTCTTTGACACAAGTTGGGCTCTTCATGTTGAGTATGGCCTGACATTTATCCAGATTTGCCTCAATTCCTCTTTGTGTGAGCATAAAACCTAAGAACTTGCCAGCTTCTACTGCAAAGGTGTATTTTGCAGGATTGAGTCGCATGCCATGCTTCCTTATAGTGTCGAACACTTGGACCAAGTCGGACAATAACGTCTCTTCACTTTGTGTCTTTATCAACATGTCGTCCACATAGACTTCCATGATTTTTCCAATATGGTCTGAGAAGACTTTGTTCATTAGCCTTTGATAAGTTGCCCCCGCATTTTTAAGACCAAAAGGCATTACAATGTAGCAGTAGTTTGCTTTTGGTGTTAGAAACGAGGTTTTTTCTTGATCAGGCAAATACATTGGAATTTGATTGTATCCAGAATATGCATCCATAAACGAGAGGTATTTATATCCGGATGAGGCATCCACCAGTGCGTCGATACTTGGGAGTGGATAAGGATCTTTTGGGCAGGCCTTGTTGAGATCGGTGTAGTCGGTGCACATTCGCCACTTCCCATTAGATTTTTTCACCAAGACGACGTTGGCTAGCCATAGTGGGTACTTGGCTTCTCTTATGAATCCTTCCTCCAGTAATGCTTGTACCTGTTCTTCCACAGCTTGGGATCGTTCTAGACCCAGTTTTCTTCGTCTCTGCTGTACCGGCCGAGATCTTGGATAGACCGCCAACTTGTGGCACATTAGTTTGGGGTCTATGCTTGGCATGTCTCCAGCTTTCCATGCGAAGAGATCGACATTATCTCGTAAGAACTGTATTAGTGATTCTTTTGTGTCTCCTTTTAGGATTGTGCCAATAATAGTTGTTTTGTCCGAGGTGTTTCCGATCTGAACTTTCTCTACTTCACCTTCGGGCTGTGGACGGAGTTCTTCTCGTCTCCGAACTCCACCGAGCTCAATTGTGTGGAATTCTTCTCCTCTGCCTCTGAGGTTTAGACTTTTATTGTAACAGTGGCATGCCATCTTTTGATCTGCTTTTATTGTAGCTATCCCTTCTGCAGTTAGGAATTTCATGCATAAATATGGAGTTGAGACTATTGCGCCGAGTTAATTTAAGGTTGTCCGACCTATTAAGGCATTGTAGGCTGAACTCACGTCGACCATGATGTAGTCTATTTTGAGTGTTCTAGATTGGTTTCCTTTTCCGAAGGTTGTATGTAGTGGCACGTATCCCAATGGTTGTACCAGGGTATCTTCCAGTCCGAACAGGCTGTTCGGGTATGCTTTAAGCTCTTTCTCTTCTAAGCCGAGCTTGTCGAACGCAGTTTTGAATAAGATGTCGACGGAGCTCCCTTGGTCTATTAATGTGCGGTGGAGATTGGCATTTGCCAGTATGATGGTGTTGACCATGGGATCGTCGTGTCCTGAGATGATTCCGGATGCATCTTCCTTGGTGAACGTAATTGCAGGGATGTCAGGCGCTTCCTCCTTTCCTTCAACATGATATACTTCTTTAAGATATCTTTTGCGGGATGATTTAGAGATTCCTCCTCCTGCAAATCCTCCGTGTATCATATGAACATGTCTTTCTGGTGTACGAGGTGATCGCTCGGTTCGCTCGGCCTCTTCATCCCTCCTCCTTTTTCTTTGCTCATCGTCTCGGGTGGCCAAATATCGATCTAGTTTTCCTTCTCTTACTAACTTTTGTATGACATTTTTTAGATCGAAGCATTCGTTGGTGGAATGTCCACAGACACATGGTATTCACAATACTCGTTTTGGTTTCCTCCTCCCCTCTTGCCTTTTAGTGGTCGAGCTGGGGGTATTTTTCTGTGTGGCAGACTTCCTTGTACATATCCACAAGAGACACCCGAAGGGGGGGTGTAATTATGATATTTTTTAATTTTTTCCCCATGTCGGTCTTCCTTCTTTTTGGGCTCTTTATCTTTGTCTCGGTAGGAGAATCCGAATTTTGAGGTTTCTCCTAGCCGAGAATTTTCTTCCATGTTGATATACTTCTCCGCCAGTTCTTGCACCTCGTCTAGGGATGCGGGGTATTTTTTTGATATAGATTAGCTGAAAGGTCCCTCTCGTAGACCATTGATGAGGCCCATGATGGCAGCCTCTATTGGTAAACTTTGTATGTCCAGGCATATTTTGTTGAATCTTTCCATGTAGTTGCGAAGGCTTTCCTGGTCTCCTTGCTTGATTCCTAATAAACTGGGGGCGTGCTTACCCTTATCTTTTTGGATAGAGAATCTTGCCAGGAACTTTTTGGCTAAGTTGTCAAAGCTTGAGATGGATTTCGGAGGTAGGCTATCGAACCATCTAATTGCTGTTTTTGTGAGAGTTGTTGGAAAGGCTTTGCAGCGAACTGCATCTGAGGCGTCGGTAAGGTACATTCTACTTCTGAAATTGCTGAGGTGATGGTTGGGGTCTGTAGTGCCATCGTACAAGGTTATGTCTAGAAGTTTGAAGTTCTTAGGAATTTTGGTCTTCATGATTTCCTTAGTGAATGGATCTTGATCTTTGCGTGAGTTATCCTCAGGGGTGGATCGAGTAGCTTTGGCTTTGAGATCGGCTTCGAGTTTTAGAAGTTTATCTTCTAATTCTCGACGTCGCCTTACTTCTCTCTGTAGATCCTTCCCAACTTCCCGTTGATGATAGGTTTCTTTTTCAAGTTGCTTTAAACGATTTGAAGTGCTTCTATCTCTCCCGGATTTGATGAATTTTTATCTCCGTTAGATTCCGGAGTATCCTTAAGTGTGGTATCCACATTTTTGTGCGGTGTTCTATCTTCTAGATCTGAATCGTGGTCGTTGTCATGGCCATGGTGATGGGATGACTTCCAAGTTCCCCGGCAACGGCGCCAATGTTCCGAGGGTAACCTGAAACTGTAGGTCGATCTCAGACGAGATCTTCTGTGCTGATCGGAGATGACGTGTTCGGCTGGTGGGTGGCGGCCAGAGCTGTCGTGTCCGACTTGTGGGACTGGCTGTACTGCTGATCCTTCGTCACCGGAGGGTGGGGGTACCTGCAAGAGACTCCGATGCTTAAGTTAGCATGGGTATTAAACAGATTTTTTAGTAGAATCAGAGTATGAGTTATACCTTGGTGCTCCAGTGTATTTATAATGGTGTAGAGTGACCTTTTTAGATAAGATAAGTTAGTTATCTTATCTTATCTTATCTTTGAGTGAGGTCAGCTTATCTTCAAGGGAACCGCCCTTATCTCTATAGGCTTAGACTGCCTTTGGATTTGGGTTGTGTTCCTCTATTTGGCCCTTTACTGGGCTTTCCTGTCGACTTGACCGAGCTCTTTAAAAAGAGGTCGGATAATCTGACCTGAGGAGGTTGGTCGCTTTGTCGCTATCATCCCGGGTCGGACAGCTCGACCCAGAGTATGAACAATATATATATATATATATATATATATATATATATATATATATATTCTTGCCTATTTTATATTTCCTATTTGAATAAAGTTTTTCAGATTTCCTAAAAAAGTTTCTTACCAAGATGCATTAATCTGAGTGCAAGAATTCATCACCCGATTACGACAATGTTGGCAAGATGAATACCAAATTCATCGCCCGATCACGACAAAGTCGGCAGAATAAAAACCAAATTCATCGCCCGATTACAAAGAAGTCGGCAAGGTGAAAGCAATAAAAACAGATTAATGCAAGAAGTTATAAAAAGTAATCCATAAAAAGTGGTCTGACAAGGTCTGACTAAAAATAGACTGCTAAAAATAACTTACAAAGAGGTCGGACAAAACGACCAACGCAAAAAAGTTATAAAAAGTAATCCATAAAAAGTGGCCTGACGAGGTTTGACTAAAAATGGACTACTAAAAATAACTTAAGAAGGACCGACAAAGAAGAAGTGATGCCAGGGCATTTTGGCCAGTTTCACTAACCCTTTCTTTACTGTTTTAGGGTAGTTACATGCATTTTCTTAGGAAATAAGTAAGTTTTGGGTAAAATTTCACTTACATCTTGATTCAAGCAAACATGGTGCACTTTACATGATTTCATGAGAAATTTGCATGAATTATATGACAAATTGGATGATGCATGTCTCATGACTTGGATTAGAACTTTGATGCACTTTATTGTTTGATTTCAGGACAAAGGAAGCAAGGAAGAACCACGTTAGCAGCCCCGTTAGTCTAACTAACGTGACCAACTAACGTGGAATAGGAGCTAACTTGCAACGTTAATGAGAAAAGTAATCGCCAATAACGTCCTCGAAAGCCATAATAGCCCACGTTAAGAGTCACGTTAACTAAGTTAACGTGAACTCTAACGTGGAAGAAAGAAATAAGGCCAACATTAGTGACACTCACCTTTGTCACTAACGTTGGACCAAACTCATAAGTGGCCACGTTAAGAGCCACGTTAACTCAGTTAACGTGGACTCTAACGTTGGGAAGCAAAAAAGAAGCCAACGTTAGTGACACTCACTTTTGTCACTAATGTTGGCCAAGCCACAATAAGCCACGTTAGTTGCCACGTTAACTTAGTTAACGTGGAAGCTAACGTGGAGAAAGCAAGTGATCGCCAACGTTAGTGACACTTTCCTTTGTCACTAACATTGGGATGTACCACCACAAGCCACTTTGAGCAACGTTAGCTCCAACGTTAACTTAGTTAACGTGGAAGCTAACGTGGATAAAGGAGATGATGAGCCAACGTTAGTGACACTCACCTTTGTCACTAACGTTGGAGATGGCTATCAACACCACGTTAGAAGCCACGTTAACCTAGTTAACGTGGACTCTGACGTGGGAAGTAGGGGCATCTTGGAACGTTAGTGACAAAGGTAAGTGTCACTAACGTTCTCGAAGGATTGGCAAGCCTACGTTAAGAGCCACGTTAACTAAGTTAACCTGGACTCTAACGTAGGGAAAAGGGAAGACTCTCAACGTTATTGGAAAAGGTGAGTCCCAATAACTTGTGCGAAGGACCAAGAGGCAACGTTAGTGGTCACGTTGGTGCCACTAACGTTGAAGTTAACATGGATCATCCCTGGGTTAGGAACGTTAGTGAAAAAGGTGATTGTCACTAACGTTCTCGAACCCACACTCTCACTTAACGTTAACGCCACTAACATCCTGAGCTAAACACCCTGCCTACTTCACACTTTCTCTCTGCAAGTAAAGCTAAGCCCACTGAAGAGGATAACTGCTTCAAACTCAAGATCCAAAGGCCCATATCCAAGACTTGAAAAACCAACTAGAAGATCAGAAGAGTAGTATATATAGGGGTAGTTTTGAATTAGAAAGTAGCTTTTTGGGGAGTTGGAAATTGGAGAACTACTCTCTGTATAATTTTACTTTCTCTGCACTTCTAGTTTTACTTTTCATAATGTATTTTCCATCTTTGTTTTCGATTTCCAGAGCTATGAACAACTAAACTCCTTTCATTGGGTTAGGGAGCTCTGTTGTAATTTGATGGATCAATATTAGTTTTCATTATTCTTCTTCTATCTTTTCTCTTGATTTTACTAGAAAGCTTTCAATCTTCATCCAATTGGGTAGTTATCTTGGAAAAGAAGCTATTCATACTTGGATCTCTTCTGAACCTTGGAAGAGGAATGAAGAGATCATGCTAGAAATGCTTTCTCATGTTGGACCAAATTGGGGTTGGATGGATATGGTGACTATAATTCTAGCAACACTTGATTTGGGAATGCATGTGGTATAATCAGTGACCATACTTCATCTCTTCTCATGAGCAATTGACCAAGGAATTGGCTATTGATCAAGATTTGAGAGATTGAATTACAAGGAATTGTAATTCGATCACTTAAGATTGCCAAGGAGATCAATGAACGCATTGATTGAGGAAGAGATGAAAATGAACTTGATCCGGAGAATGCAACATCTCCTAAGCCCAATGAATTCCCCATTTCTGATCTTACCCATTCTCTTTAATTTCTACAATTTACTTTTATGAGCATCTTCCCCATTCCCATTTAAGATTCTGCAATTTACTTTTCGTCATTTACATTCAGCTCTTTATTTCCAGCAATTTACATTTTCTACTATTTACTTTCCCGCCATTTAATTTTCTGCAAATCTCAAATCAAATTCTGCTTCGCTCAACTAGAACATTCCTCTAATTAAAGTTGCTTGACCAATCAATCCCTGTGGGATTCGACCTCACTCTATTGTGAGTTTTTACTTGACGACAATTCGGTATACTTGCCAAAGGAAAATTGTTGAGAGATAAGTTTCCGTGCATCAATTTTATGGCGCCGTTGCCAGGGATTGATTTTGTATCAACAATGATTAAATTGGAGGATAACTAGATTGAGAATTTTTTTTCTTTTGTTTGATTTAAGTTCATTTGAGTAATTTACTTTCTGTTCAGTTATTTTCTTCCCTTCCCCCTACCCATTTTCTTAGTTGTTTACAATTCAGTCCACTAACCCACTAACTATTTGATATATTGCATCACTCACACTAACAACATTTCTGTAGAAATTAATTTCTGCATCTATTTGCTTGCTCGTGCCTTGGTGGTTGTATGACAAGGAGAAGAAGCGGGGCTTCAACTTCCTTTGATTCTGAACCTGAGAGGACCTTCCTTAGATTAAGGAGGGAAGCAAGAGGAAAGAGACTAGTTGGTGCTGAGGAAGAGGAGGAGTACTTTGAACCAGATATGGACGAGAATATGGAGAACCATCATGAAGAAGAGGCTCACAACCATGGCAGAGAAGGTCTAGCAAATCATGCTGGGCAAGAGAGAAGAGTTCTGGGTTCGTACATCAATCCAAACCCAGGAAATTGCGGAAGTAGCATCCAATGGCCAACGATACATGCCAACAACTTTGAACTAAAGCCACAGCTCATTACCCTTGTTCAGAACAATTGTTCATTCAGAGGAGGTGTCCAAGAAGACCCCAATCAACATCTAACCACCTTCCTGAGGATATGTGATACTGTGAAGTCTAATGGTGTTCATCCTGACACCTATAGACTACTTCTGTTCCCTTTCTCACTCAAGGACAAGGCATCTAAATGGCTGGAATTCTTCCCAAAGGAGAGTTTAGCAACCTGGGAAGAGGTGGTGAACAAATTCTTGGCAAGATTCTATCCTCCTTAACGGATCAACAGGCTGAGAGCTGAGGTGCAAACCTTCAGGTAGCAAGATGGTGAGACTCTATATGAAGCATGGGAGAGGTTTAAGGACCTGACAAGAAGGTGTCCACCAGATATGTTCAATGAATGGGTGCAGCTGCACATTTTCTATGAAGGCCTTTCTTATGAATCAAAGAAGGCAGTAAACCATTAATCAGGGGGATCTTTGAATAAGAAGAAGACCATTGAAGAAGCCATAGATGTCATTGAGACTGTAGCAGAGAATGACTATTGCTATGCTTCTGAAAGAGGCAACACTAGAGGAGTGATGGAGCTAAACAATGTGGATGCACTGCTGGCACAAAACAAGCTTATCACCAAGCAGCTGGCTGACCTCACCAAGAAGATGGAGAAGAACCAAGTAGCAGCAATCACCACCTCATCAGCAACCCAAGAGGGAGTGAATGTAGAGGCAGAGGATGAGCAAGAACAAGCCAACTACATTGGAAACTCACCCAGGCAGACCCATGATCCATACTCCAAGACCTACAACCCTGGTTGGAGGAATCACCCAAACTTTGGGTGGGGAAATCAACAAGATCAAAGTCAAGATCAGAGACGTCACAACCCCAACAACCATGCAGCTCACCAACATTCCACACAGAGATCATATCAACACCACCCTAACAACACCTCTCCACATCAATACCAAAACCAAAACAACCCTTCTCATCACTCCAATCCCAACCCACCAACATCTGATGACAGAATCTCCAGAATTGAGACTCTACTTGAAAGCATATGCAAAGAGATTCAAGACAATAAGGTGTTCAAGGAAGAGGTGCGAGCCAGTATCAAGAACCAGGGAGAAACCATCAAGAGGCTAAAATTTCAAGTGGGATACCTCTCCGAGCAGATTCCCAAACCTACTGATAGCTTCCCAAGTGACACAGAGAAAAATCCGAGAGGTGAAGCAAAGAAAGTCAGATGGGAAGATTGCAAGATGGTTACTATAAGTGATAAGGAGACTGAGGAAGAGCTGAACAACCATTTAGAACAACCTGAAGACACTTCAGCAGAAAAGCATGGGGAGAATCATCAAGAAACCATAATTACACAGAAAGAGCTGACACAGAAGGAGCTACTGAGACTCTATACACCCTTTCCCCAATTACTAAATGGCTGTGTAGAGAAGAGACTATACTCAAGGTTTCTTGACATGTTTGCATCTCTCCATGTAAACATACCATTCATCAAGGCCCTCTAACAAATGCCCTCATACATTAAGTATATGAAGGAACTGCTGACCAAGAAAAGCTCACTCAAGGGAGGACAAACCATAGTGATGAATAAGGAGTGCAGTGCTCTCATTCAACCAGAGCTGCCTACAAAGAGGAAGGACCCAGGGAGTTTCTACATCCCCTGTGCCATAGGAGAAACAATGTTTGATAAAGGACTTTGCGATCTGGGAGCAAGCATCAACTTAATGCCTTTATCACTTATGAAAAGGCTACAAATCAATGAGATAATACCCACAGATGTAGTTATCAGGCTGGCTGACTAAAAAACAAGCAGTAGGAGTGGTTGAAAATGTGCTAGTGAAGGTTGGAAAATACTTCCTGCCCACAGACTTTGTCATCTTGGACATAGAAGAGAGTCACCTGTACCCAATCATATTGGGAAGACCATTCCTGGCTACAGCCAGAGCACTTATAGATGTGGAGCGAGGGGAGCTAATTTTGAGGATCCATGATGAACAACTCACCTTCAATGTTTTCAAGCCCTCACAAGAAATAGATCAAGAGAACAACGAACCAAGCAAAGATCACAGTGAGATACTGAAGGAAGAAACAAGTACTGAAGCACAACCAGCACATCTGGGAATCTCCTTAGTTGAGGAACAAGGCAATCAGTAGTTGTCACAGCTCAAAGAAAATCAGGAGGAACCTAAACCACCAGAGCTATATGAGACCAGCAACAAAACCTATTTGGAAGAGGAGGTCACAAAGAGTAAGGCAACATCAAAAGGAACAAAGAAGAAGGTACCAAGGAGGTGGAGGAACAAGAAGATTCCTACAGAGGACTTCTCTCCAGGGGATAAAGTAATCTCAGCTTACTTCCCAGCCATTCCCCCCGACCTCCCCACCATCCCATCTCAGCCACCTAAAGTTTTTACCATCAACAGAGTTCTCTCCTTGGAACATGTGGAGATCCTTGATGAAGCCAATGGAGATAGATTTACTGCAAGGGGGGAGGACTTGAAGCACTACCAACCACCCTGATAAAGGCAGAACGTCAAGCTAGTGACGCTAAAGAAGCGCTTCATGGGAGGCAACCCATGTTTTACATGCTTTTAAAAATAGTTAATAAATCAAAGTTCATAAAATTCAAATCAACTTGATATGCACTTGAATGAATCATTGTGTGCAACATATAGTGAGGAACAACTTCGGTGTTCAAGGCACACTAAGAGAACATGAATGTAACCAACATCATGTCACTCTTAGGGGCCTTGAACAAATCTTTTACACCACATGGCACCAAACTAAGTTTGGTGTTGCCAATGTTGCATACATGGATATTCAGTTAATCAGTTGGCTGGCATTCATGAATACTACTTAGTTAGTTATAAACAAAAACTAAAAAAAAAAGTGGTAGTTGTTCCCATTTTTATTTTGCCGCCACTATCCACACAATTAATAATTACACTTTGTCTTGTTTCGTAGGAAAATTGATGGACAATTGAAAGGAAGATTCAGCCACCACAAAAGGGGAGTATTTCACACGTGTCTCAAGGGGGAATGCATTAGAAAATGTTGCCATGCAAAAATTGAAAGAATAAGACCCTTGGAGACCGAACCAATCTCCTTCATAAAGATGAGGATCCTTGTGCTCAACCTATGCTAAAACCCCATCCGTTCATCACACAACCACTCCATCAATCCAAACCTTTCATTCACTTACCACTTCCTTATATAAGTGATTTTAGTCCGTACCCCTTCCACATTTGAAATTCCCATCCTTTATACTCCACATTCCAACAACCACTTCTTTAAACCTCTTATTCTCAAAATCCAACACCTTCACATAGCCAAAATCACTGATGGCATCATCAAGCTCTAAAAGAAGAAAGGGAAAGGAGCCTGTGGAGCAACGCCCTTTCGATGAAAAGAAATTTAGAACCCTTCACCATGCGTTGCAGTATGGGTGGATGGTTGATAAAGAGATCATATATGAGCTAGGATTTCAAGTCAGAAAGACTAAGTGCCCCAAAATCACAAAGAAGGTGGAAAAGAGAAGATGGGAGCTCCTCACTGATCCGGTCACTAGGGTAAATGCAAATCTTGTAAGAGAGTTTTATGCAAATGCTGTCCAATATGATAAGGCAGATGAGTCTTACACAAGTTTTGTAAGAGGAAAGACCGTGAATTTCAGTCCCATGAGCGTCATGAGGGCATTAAAGTTACGGTCTATACCATTTGAGGAAGAGAGCTATCATTCAAGAATTGATAACAGCCCCAATTATGACCAGATTGTGCAAGATATATGTGTACCAGGCGTTGACTGGGTGCGAGATTCCGAAAGGAAACCCAAGTTCATTAAGAGAGGGGACCTCACTCCCGAAGCAAAAGGGTGGTTCGAAATTGTAAGGAGATCCATCTTCCCCACCGGGAACAACTCAGAGGTGAATCTCAAGAGAGCCACAATGGTGCACTGTATACTCAAAGGAGGAGAGATCAAGGTTCATGAACTCATAGCCCAAGGCATCTGGAAGAGGGCCGAGAATAGCGATTCTAGAGGAAAGTTAGGCTACCCCAGCACTATTTTCCGACTATGCGACAGGGTTGGGGTGGTGTTTGAAGACGAAGACCCCGAGTGGATAAAAGAGGGCATTCCAATTACGGTCCGACGGATGAATGATGTTGCATCTCCCCTACCTCAACGGAAGCCTAGGAAGAGGCCAGCCCATCAAGTAGTAGAAGGACAAGACCTAGAAGAGTAAGCCCCAGCCACCTTGAACATGCACCAATTACAAGAAGCTATTGATGGCTTATCTAGGCAATATTGGGAAAATCAAGAGGCACAGAAGGAGCTCCAGCTACAAATGATGAACCGCCAAGGGGAGTGGCAGAAGCAAATGATGGAGCAGCAATTGGAACAAGGAAAACAATGGGGTGAATCTTTCCACAGGATAGAACAAAGGCAAAATGAACAACAAGAATCTATCCAGAAGCTAATCAACATCCAAGCACATCAAGGTGCACACATACATGAGATACATCGAAAACAAATAGAACAAGCAGAACTTTTTGACGAGCACAGGGCATTCTCTGAAGGGGTTTACATGAGTGAAAGTGGAAATCATGTAACATGCTAGCAAGGCTTGGATACTTAGTTGGACAGCTACCTAATGTACATCCGGGAATCACAAAATATGACGAAGTGAAGGATGAGTTAGCACGAGAAGAAAGAGTAAGGGTTGAGAAGAGTCATGAATCAGTAAAGAAGGCACTTGAAGACTGGAAAAGAGCCAGACTAGCACAGATGCAAGGAAGCACAAGTAGACACAAAGAGGACAAACAAGAAGGAGAGCAGGGGAAACCCCATAAGTAAAAGGTGGTGGAGTTCCCTCATTGTCCCATCTTTTTCAAGTTTTAAATAAGAAAAATCATGTATAAAATAGAACATGCTTCCATGGTAGTTTAGGATTTTCAATTCTGTTTTTAGTATTCTCATTGCTTAGGTCTGTGATTTCTAGTCAAATTGCCTGTTTTCAATTCCATCTTGCTTATTGTGTTGCTTGCCTCCTTTTTAATCAAATAAAAAGAGAATGTGTGTTATCAAAGACCAGAGGGGAGTTCAAGTTGTGGAGTAAGTTCTTAATTTTATGGTGTGATAATAGATTAGCTAAGTTGGTTCACCAATAAGGTGGGAACGCAACTATCTGTCCTGAATCATATGCTTGAAACACACCCCATGAGACTAGCTGAATAACAAGATCCCAATAAAAGAAAAGGGAAAGAAAAATGAAAGTTAAGAATAAAAGAAAAAGAGTAAGAAATAAGGCTAGGCACCAAGGGTTTGAATCTTGAGGGAAGTGTCTGTGGTGTTCCTGTGTAAGGGATTTACTTGGATGAATAAGCTCTTAGGGGTGCCTTATCACTTGGTAACTTGGGTTAACTAACCCGGGATTATCAGCTGAAAGTCTACTATCAAGAGTAACCTTTGCTACAGAACGCTTAGTAACCCAAAGAGGTGCTGGACACCAAGGTCTCAAGAAAGAAAATAACAAACCATGTGCCTGTGGTGTGTATGTATGGGGAAAAGAGACTTGAGGGAGTAAGTCCTTAGGGGTGTCTTAACACCTAGCACCTTGAACCAACTGGTTTGGGAGTACTGGCTGAAAGCTTATCTTAAAGAGTCGCCCCTTCATAGAGCACCTAGTCTAAGAACACAAACAAGCCCTGAAATAACAAAAAGGATCAATGAATAAAAGTCTCATGGGATGCAATCAAGTGAGTATTCTAGGACATGATAAAGGTCTGAAAGCCAGTGAAGGAATGAACCTAAGTTGTTATGCATGCCATAAAACCAAGGACATGACTTCCACAATAATGACTCATTTCACTTGGCATTCCATTCATCATTCTCTTGTTCCAGTACTTGCTTAGGGACAAGCAAGCTTTAAGTTTGGTGTTGTGATGCCAGGGCATTTTGGCCAGTTTCACTGACCATTTCTTTACTGTTTTAGGGTAGTTTCATGCATTTTCTTAGGAAATAAGCAAGTTTTGGGTAAAATTTCACTTACATCTTGATTCAAGCAAACATGGTGCACTTTACATGATTTCATGAGAATTTTGCATGAATTATATGACAAATTGGATGATGCATGTCTCATGACTTGGATTATAACTTTGATGCACTTTATTGTTTGATTTCAGGACAAATGAAGCAAGGAAGAACCACGTTAGCAGCCACGTTAGTCTAACTAACATGGAATGGGAGCTAACTTGCAACGTTAATGAGAAAAGTAATCGCCAATAACGTCCTCGAAAGCCATAATAGCCCACGTTAAGAGTCACGTTAACTAAGTTAACGTGAACTCTAACGTGGAAGAAAGAAATAAGGCCAACATTAGTGACACTCACCTTTGTCACTAACGTTGGACCAAACTCATAAGTGGCCACGTTAAGAGCCTCGTTAACTCAGTTAATGTGGACTCTAACGTTGGGAAGCAAAAGAGAAGCCAACGTTAGTGTTCATACCCTGGGTCAAGCTGTCCGACCCGGGATGTTTAGCGACATGGCGACCGACCTCTTCAGGTCCGACTAGCCGACCTCTTCTTAAAGAGATCGGCCAAACCGACAGGAGAGCCCAACAGAGGGCCCAAATAGAGGAACACGACCCGAATCCAAAGGCAATCCAAGCCTATAGAGATAAAAGCGGTTTCCTTGAAGATAAGCTGACTTCACCCAAAATAAGATAAAGATAAGATAAGATAACTAACTTATCTTATCAGAAAGGTCAGCCCACACTACTATAAATACACTGGAGCACCCAGGTATAACTCATACTCTGATTCTACATAAAACCTGCTTAATACCCGTGCTAACTTAAGCATCGAAGTTTCTTGCAGGTACCCCCCACCCTCCGGTGACCAAGGATCAGCAATGCAGCCAGTCCAACATGTCGGGCACGGCGACTTTGGCCACCCTCAACAAGCCGGACACAACAGCTCCGACCAGCACAGAAGATCTCAACCGAGATCGACCTTCAGTTTTAGGTAACCTTCGGAACATTGGCGCCGTTGCCGGGGAACCTGGAAGTCATCCCATCACCATGGCGGACAACCATAACAACGACCACGATTCAGGTCTGGAAGAGAGAACACCGCACAAGAACGCGGATGTCACGCTACAAGACACTCCGAAAATCAACAAAGATAAAGACTCGCCAAATTCAGGGGCAATAGAAGCGCTCCTAGATCGCCTAAAACATCTGGAAAAAGAAACTCAACAACAACGGGAAATCGGAAGGGATCTACAAAGAGAGATGCGGCGACATCGGGAGTTGGAAGAAAAACTACAGCAATTAGAAGCCGATCTCAAATCAAAAGCCCCCCGGGCCAATCTCGAAGAAAATTCACGCAAAGAGCAAGACCCGTTCCCCAGGGAAATCATGAAAACCAAAATTCCAAAAGACTTCAAACTCCCGGATATGACCCTGTATGATGGCACCACGGATCCCAACCACCACCTCAGTAACTTCAGAAGCAGAATGTACCTCACCGACGCCCCATATGCTGTTCGCTGCAAAGCCTTCCCAACAACTCTCATAAAGACAGCCATTCGATGGTTCGGCAATCTACCCCCAAAGTCCATCTCAAGCTTTGAAGACCTAGCTAAAAAATTCCTAGCCAGATTCTCCATTCAGAAAGATAAAGCCAAGCACGCCCCCAGTTTACTAGGGATCAAACAAGGAGATCGGGAGAGCCTCCGCAACTATATGGAAAGATTCAACAAAATATGCATGGACATACAAAGTTTACCCACAGAGGCCGCCATCATGGGACTCATCAACGGCCTACGAGAAGGACCCTTCAGCCAATCTATATCAAAAAAGTACCCGACCTCCTTGGATGAAGTGCAGGAACGAGCAGAAAAATACATCAACATGGAAGAAAATGCTCGGTTAGGAGAGACCTCAAAATCAGGGACCTCTTACCGAGATAGAGACAAGGAATCCAAAAGGAAAGAAGATCGACAAGGGGAGAAAATCAAAAAGTAGTATAATTACACTCCTCTCAGGGCATCCTTGGTCGAGATATACAAAGAAGTCTGCCATACAGAAAAAATCCCCCCAGCACGGCCACCCAAAGGCAAAAAGGGAGGAGGAAACCGAAAGGAATATTGCGAATACCATCGAGTCCGAGGACACTCCACAAACGAATGTTTCGACTTAAAAAATATCATAGAAAAATTGGTGAGAGAAGAAAAGTTAGATCGATTCCTGGCCACCCGAGATGATGATCAAAGAAAGAGATGAAGGGATGAAGATACCGAACGAACAGAACGATCACCTCGGACACCAGAAAGACATGTCCACATGATACATGGCAGATTCACAGCAGGTGGGATCTCCAAATCCTCTCGCAAAAGATATCTCAAAGAAGTATATCATGTCGAAGGAAAGGAAGAAGCACTTAACATCCCAGCAATAACATTTACTAAAGAGGACGCATCCGGCGTCATCGCAGGACACGACGATCCCATGGTCATCACCATCATATTAGAAAACGCCAACCTACACCGTACCTTAATAGACCAAGGGAGTTCTGCCGACATCTTATTCAAAACAGCCTTTGATAAACTCGGCTTAGAAGAAAAAGAACTTCAAGCATATCCAAACAGTCTGTTCGGACTAGGAGACACCCCGGTTCGACCACTAGGATACATACCACTACATACAACCTTCGGAAAAGGGAACCAATCCAGGACCCTCAAAATAGATTACATCGTGGTCAATGTAAGTTCAGCTTACAATGCTCTCATAGGTCGGACAACACTCAACCAACTCGGCGCGATAGTCTCGACCCCACACCTAGGTATGAAATTCCCAACACCAAAGGGGATTGCCACGATAAAAGCAGATCAAAAAATGGCACGTCGCTGTTACAACGAAAACCTAAACCTCAGAGGCAAAGGAGAAGAGTTCCACACAATCGAGCTGGGCGGAGTTCAACGACGAGAAGAACTTCGTCCCCAGCCAGAGGGCGAGATAGAAAAGATTCAAATCGGGGACACCTCGGAAAAAATAACTAATATCGGCACAATCCTAAAAGGAGACTCAAAGGAATTACTAATACAATTCTTGCGAGATAACGTCGATCTCTTCGCATGGAAAGCCGCAGATATGCCAGGCATAGACCCTAAGCTGATGTGTCATAAGTTGGCGGTCTATCCAGGATCTCGACCGGTACAGCAGAGACGAAGAAAACTTGGGCCAACGCGATCCCAGGCTGTGGAAGAACAAGTCCAGGCACTACTGGAAGCAGGATTCATAAGAGAAGTCAAATACCCACTATGGCTAGCCAACGTTGTCTTGGTGAAAAAATCAAATGGGAAGTGGCGAATGTGCACCGATTACACCGATCTCAACAAGGCTTGTCCAAAAGACCCTTACCCACTCCCAAATATCGACGCTCTGGTAGACGCTTCCTCCAGATATAAATATCTCTCGTTTATGGATGCATACTTGGGATACAACCAGATCCCCATGTACCCACCAGATCAAGAAAAGACCTCGTTCCTAACACCGAAAGCAAACTACTGCTACATTGTGATGCCTTTCGGTCTCAAGAACGCAGGAGCTACTTATCAAAGGCTAATGAATAAAGTCTTCTCGGATCACATTGGAAAGATCATGGAAGTCTACGTGGACGACATGCTAATAAAAACACAAAGTGAAGAGACACTATTGTCCGACCTGGCCCAAGTGTTCGACACCATAAGAAAGCATGACATGCAACTCAATCCAGCAAAATGCACCTTTGCGGTAGAAGCAGGTAAATTCTTAGGTTTCTTGCTCACACAAAGAGAAATTGAAGCAAATCCAGACAAATGTCAGGCCATACTCAACATGAAGAGCCCAACCTGTGTCAAAGAAGTACAACAACTCAACGGGAGATTGGCAGCCCTATCCCGATTCTTAGCAGGAGCCGCGATAAGATCTCTCCCCTTCTATGCTACTTTAAGAAAGGGAAAGCAGTTCGAGTTGACGACAGCATGTGAGCAAGCCTTCCAAGACTTTAAAATGTTCTTAGGACAGCCGCCTATCCTCTCCCGACCAAGAAAAGGAGAACCACTCATATTATATCTCGCAGTAGGAAGCCAGGCAGTAGCATCAGCACTAGTCAGAGAAGACGAAAATGGACAACAACCCGTCTACTTCATTAGTAAAGCACTACAGGGATCCGAGCTGAACTATCAGAAAATAGAAAAATTTGCATATACTCTCATTCTAACATCTAGACGACTCCGCCCTTACTTCTAGGCCCACACCATCAAAGTTCACACTAACCAGCCCTTGAAAGGAATATTGCAAAAAACAGATTTAGCAGGTAGAATTCTACAATGGGCAGTCGAGCTGTCAGAGTTTGACCTCCAATATGAAGCTCGGACGGCCATTAAGTCACAATATCTGGCCGACTTTATCGCAGAATTCACAGATACCTTGGAAACCCCCACAGAATAGAATCTCTATGTGGACGGTTCTTCAAATAAAACTGGAAGCGGTGCAAGAGTGATAATAGAAAGCAACCAGGGAACCCAAGTTGAGCTCTCCCTCAAGTTCAGGTTCCCGGCTTCAAATAACTAGGCAGAATACGAAGCACTGCTAGCTGGTTTGAAGCTGGCTAAAGAGGTTGGAGCTCAGAAACTCAACATCTACAGCGATTCGCAAGTTGTCACATCAGAAATAACAGGGAGCTACCAAGCCAAAGATCCCACCATGAAAAGGTATTTGGAAAAGACCAAGCAACATCTCGGACAAATCAGGGAATATAAGATATACCATATACCCCGAGAACAAAATGCCCGAGCTGACGTACTCTCGAAACTAGCCAGCACCAAACCAGGGGGCAACAATAGAAGCCTCATCCAGGAAATGTTACAGAACCCATCAATCTCGGAAGAGGAAAAAGTCCTAGCCATAACAAGCCAGGACCAAGGGTGGATGACCCCCATAATTAACTACCTCAAAGCAGGAACACTCCCCCCAGAAGAAAAAGAGGCAAAAAGGCTAAAAAGGGAGGCACAGTACTATACCATTATAAACAACATCCTGTATAAAAGAGAGATCTCAGTACCATTACTAAAATGCGTACCGACCTTCCACACAAAGGAAGTGTTAGAAGAAGTACACGGTGGCATTTGTGGCAATCATCTCGGAGCACGAGCTCTCGCCAAAAAAATGCTCCGGGCGGGGTTTTATTGGCCAACTCTATAGAAAGAAGCTACAGAATTTGTAAAGACATGCCCACCATGTCAGGAACATGCCAACTTTCACATCATCCCGCCAGAAGAGCTCATCAGCATAATTTCCCCTTGGCCGTTTGCAAGGTGGGGGCTCGACCTTCTTGGCCCCTTCCCCAGGGGTCAAGACAAGTTAAATTTCTCATAGTAGGGGTATACTATTTTACAAAGTGGATCGAGACAGAGCCCCTAGCCAACGCCACCGCTCAAAGAAGCCGAAAATTCCTATATAGTAACATCGTCACAAGGTTCGGGGTTCCATATTCAATAACCACAGACAATGGCACTCAATTCACAGATGCAGGCTTCAGAAAACTAGTAGCCGACTTAAATATAAAACATCAATACACCTCCGTGGAACATCCACAAGCCAATGGACAGGCCGAAGCTGCCAACAAAGTCATATTGGCCGGATTAAAACGGAGATTACAAGATGCAAAAGGATCTTGGGCAGAAGAGCTTTCACAGGTCTTATGGGCATATCGAACGACGCCGCACTCCACCACGAAGGAATCCCCCTTCCGGTTAGCATACGGAATAGAGGCAATGATTCCAGTAGAAATTGAGGAAGGATCGCCTAGAGTAGTTCATTACAATGAGGGAGCAAACTCCCAACTTCAGAGGGAAGAGCTCGACCTACTACCTGAAATCCAAGAAAGAGCTCGGATCAGGGAAGAAGCTCTAAAGCGCCGAATGGCTTCCAGATATAATCAAAGGGTAGTGCCAAGAAGTTTCACAGAAAATGATCTCATCCTAATCCGAAATGATATCGGAACAACTCGACCAGGAGAAGGAAAACTGGTAGCAAACTGGAAAGGACCCTACCGAGTCGTAGAAGTATTGGGGAAGGGCTACTACAGACTGTCCGAACTCGATGGACGAGAGCTTCCCAGATCATGGCACGCTTGCAACCTAAGAAGGTACTACAGTTAGGAAGGTAACAGATCTCAGTATTGGATGCACTGTTTTTCCTGAAAAGGTTTTTTAATGAGGCACCAAGCTGAGACCCAAACACTATCTGACTTAAAGGGATGAAAAAATTCCCACATGTATATATTTGCAATTTTACTTTGAATAAAGTTTATTTAGATATTCTACAAAGAATTCAAGACGCATTAATCTGAAGAATTCATCGTCCGATTATAAAGCGACAGGTCGGCAGAAAGTGAAAAACAATTTCACTGCACGACCACGATAAAAATAAACCGTCCGATAAAGGTGAAAGCGCGATTCACCCAAAGGACGATCCAAAGATGCCAACCACTTTCTACAAATCAGTAAAGATGAACACAGAATAATGTAAGAAGTTATCGAAAGCAATCCAAAAAAGAACCTGACGAGGTCTTACGGATAGCTAAAATAATAACTTAAAGACTGGCCGACGTCCAGAAGTCGGACCAAGTCAACCCAAGTTATAAGTAAACCCTGGAAAGAGGTCTGGCCAACCCTATTAAAGAGGATTACTTTAACTTAGAAGGGCTCGACCTAACAAAGTCAGCCCAAAATAAAAAGGTTATAAAAGTAATCCTTGAAAGAGACCCGACAAAGGTCCAAGAAAGAGGATTACAAAAATAACCTAGAGAGAGATCGACCTAAAAGAAGTCGGTCTCCTAAATACGGAAAGTTATAAAAGTAATTCCTGAAAGAGACCTGACCAAGGTCCAAAAAAGAGGATTACAAAGTAACTTAGAAGAGATCGACATAAAGAAGTCGGTCTCCTACAACGGAAAGTTATAAAAGTAATCCCTGAAAGAGACCTGACCAAGGTCCAAAAAAGAGGATTACAAAGTAACTTAGAAGAGATCGACATAAAGAAGTCAGTCTCCTACAATGGAAAGTTATAAAAGTAATCCCTGAAAGAGATCTGATGAAAGTCCAAGAAAGAGGATTACGAAGTAACTTAGAAGAAATCAACATAAAGAAGTCGGTCTCCTACAACAGAAAGTTATAAAAGTAATCCCTGAAAGAGACCTGACAAAGGTCCAAGAAAGAGGATTACGAAGTAACTTAGAAGGAATCGACGTAAAGAAGTCGGTCTCCCACAAACCGGTTATAAAAGTAATCTCTAAAAGAGACCTGACCAAGGTCCAAAAAAGAAGATTACTTTAAATAATTGGAAAAGATCGACATCGGTCAACTACTTGGAAAAGGGCAAAGAAGTTGGGCATGGATTGCTAAATCGGATCCACGCATCGACAACAAACCAGTTCAAAGAAGCTAAGCAAACAAGCCCTCAAAGAAGCTAAGACAGGCGCAAGCAAGTGTGACATAAAAGCCTCAGGGTCAGACCCAAAAGCTCAGAAGCTATTCGATTGTGTTTTTAAATAATGTTGCTAAACAAGCAACCAGAAAGAGTGTCAACATAATAAACCAAAGAGTTTTAAAGCCCACAAGCCGGGCCAAGTACAAAAATATCCAAAGTAAATCAGCTAAAGGTCAGAAGGCTTCTTAGCAGCATCAGTCTGAGGAGAAGGAGGGCGAGCCTGGAGAGGAACAGCATCCACAGTACTATCGTCCCGGTTTAAAATCTGACAGTCAGGATCAGAAGCGAGAGGGTCGACCTTGGCAGGAGGAACAGTAGGCGCTGACACCTTGGCAGAAGACACAGGGAGGGGATCGACCTCATCATCATCATCCCCATCATCAGGGACAATCTTGCTATCCCTGACAATGTTGTCTAGACTAAAGGGAGTGAGATCGGCCTCGGGAGCAATAACCCGAACGTGCTCCTTCAAGTTCTCGTAAGCAGCAGTCACACTGCCAACGAGATGACTTTGAAGCTCAGAATAATCTTCCCGGACATTGTCGAGCTCCTCCCTCAAATGCAACATCTCCCGGTAGGATGTAACGTAACTATCCTTGTGCATCATGGCTGTGTCCTCAGCCAACCTCAAAGAAGCTGCCAGTGATTGAGAACTCGCCTTCTCGTTCTCTAAGTCCTTCTCCAGCTCGGCTACCTTTATCTCAAGCTCCTCCTTCAACTCTCCCATCCGATCTCACTCTTATTTTGCCTCCTCCATAAACGCTTTAGTGGCTTGGAGAGGGAGATTCTGAGCAGTCCGATATATGGCAGCCACCATATACGCCATTTTTACGTGATTTCGGGCCATAAATTCCAAGTGATGGAGGTTGGACACATCATCCGTAGAGAGGGAGCCATAGGGACCGATTTGCTGATCCACAAACTCAATGGCATTGAAATCAGGAGCATCGAGGTCAAAGGGCTCGGCTATTTTTTGTTTTTTATTGGGAGGAGCAACAGATGGAGCGGTAGAAGTAGGGTGAGGATCCACCAAACGGACTCGGGGTGTAGGGGCCACCTTCTTCACCCCAGGAGAGCTCGGCACTGATGGCTTCTCGCGCATTTGAGAGGACCCCTCCCCAGCCGCCTTGGCCGCAATATTCCTGGCAGTAGTCGCCCTCTGCGCCCTCTTAAAAGCTTTCATAGCTTCATTATTCTTCATTGCCTCTGCAGATAAAACAGAAATTAAGCTACAAGACGGATAAGTCGGAAAGACAGCTACAAGCAACATAAACAGATAAACACAAGATACCCAGTTCAGTTTGAAGAAGAGAAGGATTGGTTAGAAATTTCTGTGTCGAGATGAGGAGGATGACCCCAGCGTTCTTCCAGAGCAGTCACAAAGGCTCGTTCAGCCTCATCCAACATTTCCCATGCGTATCTAGAGACCCTCACATCTTTTTGCCATTTCAAGGGAAAAGCAGGTTCGTCATTTTCATCCAGAAAAAAGGGCCGAGCTCCTTCAACAGCTCAGACTTTGAAAAAGTAGTTTTTAAAATCACGGAACGACTCGTCTAACATGGAAAAGACCTCCTTTCCCTGGGTGGAACGGAAGGAGACCCAAGCCGACTTCTTTTTTACCACACCGGGGTTAGTCAAGACAAACAGATAGAAAAAGAGAGATTGGGAAGCAGGAATACTGAAACCATTGCACAACAATTGGAAAATTTTTATGAAACCCCAGGAATTGGGGTGAAGTTGAGAGGGGGCAACATTACAGGACCATAACAGATCGGTTTCAAATTGAGTAAAAGGAAGGGTGATACCCAGCGGACCGAAGAAAAAATCATAAACATAAAAGAAGGGGCGATCATCAACAACCCGGGTAGAAAAGCAGACTCTCTCATCAGAAGAGGGAGGGACAAGCTCATAGTTCTTCTCATCACTGGAATTACTACAAACACTATGAAACTGTCTAAGCTGTGCACAAAACTCAGAATCAACCAGAGAGACACACATAAGAACCATCGAGTCCACCTAATCGGCTATACCCTCAGGAACCCGGGAAGGCATCTCTACAACGTTATTTCGGGAAGACATGAGGCCAACTAAACCCTACAAAAGAAGAGAAGAACGGATTACTCAAAACATCTCGGCGGATGAATACACAGAAAAGGAAACCCCAAGACTCAAACTAAAACTCCTGGGGCATCCTTTGGATGCAGTAACAAAGCGAGGTATCAAGGAAAATCTACTTACGTCCCGGCGTCTCGCAAACAAGAATAGAAGACCTCAAACAGCAAGCATTTTTCACAGGAGAAAGACAAAACACAAACAAAACAGAAAATCATCTTCCTACAGTCTATCACTGGCAGAAACAACAGCAAACATACCAGGCAAAAAATGCGACCTTTTTTCAGAATCAAACAAAACTATCATTCCAAAGCTTCAAAAGCAAAAGCATTTCGCAACATGCAAAAACCCTAAAGGCATCAAGCAACAAAGACCATGCAAAAGACGAAGAAATTACGAAACACACAGTGATCAGGCACAGCGGAAAAAAGAAAGATCCAAACTTTCTTTAAAGAAAAATTAAAACTTGATCACAAAGGCAACGAAAGAGAAAGAAAATATGAATTGAACTCACCTGGAGAAGGAAGAAGCTTCGGAGGAAAGAAGGAGGCGTAAAAATGGAAGCTGCCCAGAAAATTCGCCGAGCGATGCCGCAACAAGAGAAAAAGCAGAAATGAGGGCAAAAAACAGAGAGCGAGAGAGCAAAGGAAGAAAATGTGAAGAAGTTACAAAGGAGCGAAGAAGAGAAACCGTTTCTGGGTTTTCAAAAATCAAAAGCTTCAAAGGAAAAACGGGGCAATTAATGCTAATTAATGAAAGTATTAAACCCTCACACGTTTCCAAAGCACTGATGTGAAAGCACGCGCTTTTAAAGAAAAACGTTCTACATTCAAAAGATTCTACAAAAAGGGAAAAATCGACGAAATGCTTGAGTTCGGCTCCACTATAGAAGGACCGAAGTCAAGGACTCGACCTCAAAAAAGAAGACCGAGCTCAAGCAGGGGCACTGTTCATACCCTGGGTCAAGCTGTCCGACCCGGGATGTTTAGCGACATGGCGACCGACCTCTTCAGGTCCGACTAGCCGACCTCTTCTTAAAGAGATCGGCCAAACCGACAGGAGAGCCCAACAGAGGGCCCAAATAGAGGAACACGACCCGAATCCAAAGGCAATCCAAGCCTATAGAGATAAAGGTGGTTCCCTTGAAGATAAGCTGACTTCACCCAAAATAAGATAAAGATAAGATAAGATAACTAACTTATCTTATTAGAAAGGTCAGCCCACACTACTATAAATACACTGGAGCACCCAGGTATAACTCATACTCTGATTCTACATAAAACCTGCTTAATACCCGTGCTAACTTAAGCATCGGAGTCTCTTGCAGGTACCCCCCACCCTCCGGTGACCAAGGATCAGCAGTGCAGCCAGTCCAACAAGTCGGGCGCGGCGACTTCGGCCACCCTCAACAAGTCGGACACAACAGCTCCAATCAGCACAGAAGATCTCAACCGAGATCGACCTCTAGTTTCAGGTAACCCTCGGAACAGTTAGTGACACTCACTTTTGTCACTAACGTTGGCCAAGCCACAATAAGTCACGTTAGTTGCCACGTTAACTTAGTTAACGTGGAAGCTAACATAGAGAAAGCAAGTGATCGCCAACGTTAGTGACACTTACCTTTGTCACTAACGTTGGAATGTACCACCACAAGCCACTATGAGCAACGTTAACTCCAACGTTAACTTAGTTAACGTGGAAGCTAACGTGGATAAAGGAGATGATGAGCCAACGTTAGTGACACTCACCTTTGTCACTAACGTTGGAGATGGCTATCAACACCACGTTAGAAGCCACATTAACCTAGTTAACGTGGACTCTGACGTGGGAAGTATGGGCATCTTGGAACGTTAGTGACAAAGGTAAGTGTCACTAACGTTCTCGAAGGATTGGCAAGCCAACGTTAAGAGCCACGTTAACTAAGTTAACGTGGACTCTAACGTAGGGGAAAGGGAGGACTCTCAACGTTATTGGAAAAGATGAGTCCCAATAACGTGTGCGAAGGACCAAGAGGCAACGTTAGTGGTCACGTTGGTGCCAATAACGTTGAAGTTAACGTAGATCATCCCTGGGTTAGGAACGTTAGTGAAAAAGGTGATTGTCACTAACGTTCTCGAACCCACACTCTCACTTAACGTTAACGCCACTAACGTCCTGAGCTAAACACCCTACCTACTTCACACTTTCTCTCTGCAAATAAAGCTAAGCCCACTGAAGAGGATAACTGCTTCAAACTCAAGATCCAAAGGCCCATATCCAAGACTTGAAGAACCAACTAGAAGATCAGAAGAGTAGTATATATAGGGGTAGTTTTGAATTAGAAAGTAGCTTTTTGGGGAGTTGGAAATTAGAGAACAACTCTCTGTATAATTTTACTTTCTCTGCACTTCTAGTTTTACTTTTCATAATGTATTTTCCATCTTTGTTTTTGATTTCCAGAGCTATGAACAACTAAACCCCTTTCATTGGGTTAGGGAGCTCTGTTGTAATTTGATGGATCAATATTAGTTTTCATTATTCTTCTTCTATCTTTTCTCTTGATTTTACTAGAAAGCTTTCAATCTTCATCCAATTGGGTAGTTATCTTGGAAAAGAAGCTATTCATACTTGGATCTCTTCTGAACCTTGGAAGAGGAATGAAGAGATCATGCTAGAAATGCTTTCTCATGTTGGACCAAATTGGGGTTGGATGGATATGGTGACTATAATTCTAGCAACACTTGATTTGGGAATGCATGTGGTATAATCAGTGACCATACTTCATCTCTTCTCATGAGGAATTGACCAAGAAATTGGCTATTGATCAAGATTTGAGAGATTGAATTACAAGGAATTGTAATTCGATCACTTAAGATTGCCAAGGAGATCAATGAACGCATTGATTGGGGAAGAGATGAAAATGAACTTGATCCGGAGAATGCAACATCTCCTAAGCCCAATGAATTCCCTATTTCTGATCTTACCCATTCTCTTTAATTTCTGCAATTTACTTTTATGAGCATCTTCCCCATTCCCATTTAAGATTCTGCAATTTACTTTCTGCCATTTACATTCAGCTCTTTATTTCCAGCAATTTACATTTTCTGCTATTTACTTTCCCGCCATTTAATTTTTTGCAAATCTCAAATCAAATTCTGCTTCACTCAACTAAAACATTCCTCTAATTAAAGTTGCTTGACCAATCAATCCCTGTGGGATTCAACCTCACTCTATTGTGAGTTTTTACTTGATGACAATTCGGTATACTTGCCGAAGGAAAATTGTTGAGAGACAAGTTTCCGTGCATCAAGAAGTCAGACCGAACCGATCAACGCAAAAAAGTTATAAAAAGTAATCCATAAAAAATGGCCTCACGAGGTCTGACTAAAAATGGATTACTAAAAATAACTTAGGAAGGATCGACAAGAGAAGTCGGACAAAATAATATCTTATCAAAATAATATCTTATCAAAAAGAGGTCGGACATCAGAATACTAACACTCTATAAAGATCTACAAAAGTTGCAAAAGCATGTACAGTATATCAGATAAATATACCCATCAAAATAAAAACATTTAAAGACTCAAAAGGCCACCTAAAGAGGAAGCCTCAAGAGTTTAAAAGTGTTTTGTTTTTAAAACAAAGTTGCATAGAAGCAACTAAGGTTAAGAAGTCTACCACATCAAAAGATTACAAAAACAGAGTTCAAAAGCCCACAAATCGAGCTGTACAGATAAAATAAACAAATCATAAGGGGTTCAAAGTGTCCCCAGTAGCAGCATCCATGGCTGAGGGAGAAGGAACGATCTTCATAGGGGTGGCATCCACAGTCCCATCCTTTCGGTTAAGAATTTGACAATCAGGATCAGGTTCAGAATGGTCGACCTCAGCAGAAGGATTTGAAGAAGGCGTGTGGTGCGCAGAAATTGTGATTACACTTTAATTATGTAAAATTCATCGCTCTTTCTTTCCCTGGTAATGGCGCCAAAAATATGATGCCAATACCATGGTTCACAACTTCGCACAACTAACCAGCAAGTGCACTGGGTCGTCCAAGTAATAGCTTACGTGAGTAAGGGTCGAATCCCACGGAGATTGTTGGTATGAAGCAAGCTATGGTCACCTTGTAAATCTCAGTCAGGCGGATATAAAAAAATAATGGAGTTTTCGAAAGTAATTAATGAAATAGGGATAGAAATACTTATGTAAATGATTGGTGAGAATTTCAGATAAGCGAATAGAGATGCTTTCGTTCCTCTGAACCTCTGCTTTCCTGCTATCTTCATCCAATCAGTCTTACTCCTTTCCGTGGCTGGCTTTATGTGATACATCACCATTGTCAAAGGCTACTTTCGGTCTTCTCTCGGGAAAATGATCCAAATGCCTTGTCACGGCACGGCTAATCGTCTGGAGGCATCACCCTTGTCAATGGTTTCATCTTATCCTCTCAGTGAAAATGATCAACGCACCCTGTCACGGCACGGCTATTCATCTGTCGGTTCTCGATCATGCTGGAATAGGATTTACTATCCTTTTGCGTCTGTCACTAACGCCCGGCAATCGCGAGTTTGAAGCTCGTCACAGTCATTCAATCATTGAATCCTACTTGGAATACCACAGACAAGGTTTAGACCTTCCGGATTCTCTTGAATGCCGCCATCATTCTAGCTTACACCACGAAGATTCAGATTAAGAGATCTAAGAGATACTCATTCAATCTAATGTAGAATGGAAGTGGTTGTCAGGCACGCGTTCATAAGGAATGATGATGATTGTCACGTTCATCACATTCAGGTTAAAGTGCGAATGAATATCTTAGAAGCAAAATAAGATGAATTGAATAGAAAACAGTAGTACTTTGCATTAATCTTTGAGGAACAGCAGAGCTCCACACCTTAATCTATGGAGTGTAAAAACTCTACCGTTGAAAATACATAAGTGAATAGAGGGTAGGCATGGCCGAGTGGCCAGCCTCCCATACGTGATCAATAGATCAAAATATAATCCAAAGATTTCAAATACAATAGTGAAATGTCCTATTTATAATAAACTAGCTACTAGGGTTTACAGAAGTAAGTAATTGATGCATAAATCCACTTCGGGGCCCACTTGGTGTGTGCTTGGGCTGAGCTTGAGTGTTGCACGTGTAGAGGTCCTTCTTGGAGTTGAACGCCAGTTTTTGTGCCAGTTTGGGCGTTCAACTCTGGTTTTGGATCCTTTTCTGGCACTGGACGCCAGATTTGGGCAGAGAGCTGGCGTTGAACGCCAGTTTGCATCGTCTAAACTTGGCCAAAGTATGGACTATTATACATTTCGGGAAAGCCCTGGATGTCTACTTTCCAACGCAATTGGAAGAGCGCCATTTCGAGTTCTGTAGCTCCAGAAAATCCACTTTGAGTGCAGGGAGGTCAGAATCCAACAGCATCAGCAGTCCTTCTTCAACCTCTGAATCTGATTTTTGCTCAAGTCCCTCAATTTCAGCCAGAAAATACCTGAAATCACAGAAAAACACACAAACTCATAGTAAAGTCCAGAAATGTGAATTTAACATAAAACCTAATGAAAACATCCCTAAAAGTAACTAGATCCTACTAAAAACATACTAAAAACAATGCCAAAAAGCGTATAAATTATCCGCTCATCACAACACCAAACTTAAATTGTTGCTTGTCCCCAAGCAACGGAAAATCAAATAGGATAAAAAGAAGAGAATATACTATAAATTCCAAACTATCAATGAAACATAGCTCCAATCAAATGAGCGGGACTTATAGCTTTTTACCTCTTGAATAGTTTTGGCATCTCACTTTATCCATTGAGGTTCAGAATGATTGGCATCTATAGGAACTCAGAGTTCAGATAGTGTTATTGATTCATCTATTTCAGTATGATGATTCTTGAACACAGCTATTTTATGAGTCTTGGCCGTGGCCCTAAGCACTTTGTTTTCCAGTATTACCACCGGATACATAAATGCCACAGACACATAATTGGGTGAACCTTTTCAGATTATGACTTAGCTTTGCTAAAGTCCCCAATTAGAGGTGTCCAGGGTTCTTAAGCACACTCTTTTTTTGCTTTGGACCTTGACTTTAACCGCTCAGTCTCAAGTTTTCACTTGACACCTACACGCCACAAGCACATGGTTAGGGACAGCTTGGTTTAGCCGCTTAGACCAGGATTTTATTCCTTTAGGCCCTCCTATCCACTGATGCTCAAAGCCTTGGGATCCTTTTTATTTGCCCTTGCCTTTTGGTTTTAAGGGTTATTGGCTTTTTGCTCTTGCCTCTTGGTTTTAAGAGCTTTTGGCTTTTTCTGCTTGCTTTTTCTTTCTATTTTTTTTCTATTTTTTTTTCGCCTATAAATTTTTTTTTCTACAAGCTTTGTTCTTTGCTGCTTTTTCTTGCTTCAAGAATCATTTTTATGATTTTTCAGATTATCAAATAACATGTTTCCTAGTCATCATTCTTTCAAGAGCCAACATATTTAACATTCTTAAACAACAACTTCAAAAGACATATGCACTGTTCAAGCATACATTCAGAAAACAAGAAGCATTGTCACCACATCAATATAATTAAGCTAAGTTCAAGGATAAATTCGAAACTCATGTACTTCTTGTTCTTTTGAATTAAAACATTTTTCATTTAAGAGAGGTGATGGATTCATAGGACATTTATAACTTTAAGACAAAGTTACTAACTACTAATGATCATGTAATGAAGACACAAACATAGATAAGCACACAACATAGAAAACGAAAAACAGAAGAAATACGAACAAGGAATGAATCCACCTTAGTGATGGTGGCGTTTCCTTCTTGAGGAACCAATGATGTCCTTGAGCTCTTCTATGTCTCTTCCTTGTCTTTGTTGCTCCTCCCTAATTGCTTTTTGATCTTCTCTTATTTCATGAAGCATGATGGAGTGCTCTTGATGTTCCACCCTTAGTTGTCCCATATTGGAACTCAATTCTCCTAGGGAGGTGTTGATTTGCTCCCAATAGTTTTGTGGAGGAAAGTGCATTTGAGGCATCTCCGGGATCTCATGGTGATGAGCTTCATACGCCTCTTGAGCTCCATGAATGGGCTCTCTTGCTTGCTCCATCTTTTTCTTAGTGATGGGCTTGTCCTCTTTAATGAGGATATCTTCCTCTATGTCAATCCCAGCTGAATTGCATAGGTGGCAAATGAGGTGAGGAAATGCTAACCTTGCCATAGTGGAAGACTTGTCAGCCACCTTGTAGAGTTCTTGAGGTATAATCTCATGAACTTCCACCTCTTCTCTTCATGATGCTATGGATCATGATGGCCCGGTCTATAGTAACTTCAGACCGGTTGCTAGTGGGAATGATTGAGCATTGAATGAACTCCAACCATCCTCTAGCTACAGGCTTGAGGTCCAATCTTCTTAGTTGAACTGGCTTGCCTTTGGAGTCAATCTTCCATTGAGCTCCTTCTACAAATATGTCCATAAGGACTTGGTCCAACCTTTGATCAAAGTTGACTCTCCTTGTGTAGGGGCGTGCGTTCTCTTCCATGTTTGGCAAGTTGAACGCCAACCTCACATTTTCCGGACTAAAATCCAAGTATTTCCCCCGAACCATTGTAACATAGTTCTTTGGATCCGGGTTCTTACTTTGATCATGGTTCTTGGTGATCCATGCATTAGCATAGAACTCTTGAACCATTAGGATGCCGACTTGTTGGGTGGGATTTGTTAGAACTTCCCAACCTCTTCTTTGAATTTCATGTCGGATCTCCGGATACTCATTTCTTTTGAGTTTGAAAGGGACCTCAGGGATCACCTTCTTCTTGGCCACAACATCATAGAAGTGGTCTTGATGGGCTTTGGAGATGAATCTTTCCATCTCCCATGACTCGGATGTGGAAGCTTTTGTCTTCCCTTTCCCCTTTCTAGAGGATTCTCCGGTTTTAGGTGCCATCAATGGTAATGGAAAAACAAAAGCTTATGCTTTTACCACACCAAACTTAAAATTTTGCTCGCCCTCGAGCAAGAGAAGAAAGAATAGATGAAGAAGAAGAAGAAATGGAGGAGAGGGAGAAGGTGATGTGGTTCGGCCAAGAGGGGTATAGAGGGGTTGTGTTGTGTGAATTTGAAGAAGAATGGAGGGCTTTATATAGGGAAGGGAGGGGGGAAAGGTTTCGGCCATATGGGTGGGTTTGGGTGGGAAATTGGTTTTGAATTTTGAAGGTAGGTGGTGTTTATGAGGTAGGTTTATGGGGAAGAGTGGATGGATGTGAGTGGTAAAGAGGTGATGGGGAAGAGAGATTGAGGTGATTGGTGAAGAGTTTTGGGGAAGAGTGTTTATGGGATTGTGTGAAAGAAGGGTGAGAAGAAGTGAGTGGAGGTAGGTGGGGATCCTGTGGGGTCCACAGATCCTGAGATGATCCTATGGGGTCCACAGATCCTGGGGTGTGAAGGATTTGCATCCCTGCACCAATTAGGCATGTAAAATGCCCTTGCACACAACTCTGGGCGTTCAGCGCCAGGTTGGTGCCCATTTTGGGCGTTCAGCGCCAGAACCATGCTCTGTTCTGGCGTTGAACGCCAGGCAGGTGCTTCCTCCAGGGTGTGATTTTTCTTCTGCTGTTTTTGATTTCGTTTTCAATTTTTATATTTATTTTGTGACTCCACATGATCATGAACCTATAAAGACATATAACCAAGAAAAATATAGTTAGATAAAAATTGGGTTGCCTCCCAACAAGCGCTTCTTTAATGTCAATAGCTTGACAGTGGGCTCTCATGGAGCCTCACAGATATTCAGAGCATTGTTGAAACTCCCCAACACCAAACTTAGAGTTTGGATATGGGAGTTCAACACCAAACTTAGAGTTTAGTTGTGGCCTCCCAACACCAAACTTAGAGTTTGACTGTGGGGGCTTTGGTTGACTCTGCTTTGAGAGAAGCTTTTTCTGCTTCCTCTCCATGAATGCAGAGAGAGATCCTTGAGTTGTAAACACAGGGTTGTCCTTATTTAATTGAAGGATCACTTCTCCTCTGTCCACATCAATCATAGCTCTTGCTGTGGCTAGGAAAGGTCTTCCTAGGATGATGGATTCATCCTCTTCCTTTCCAGTGTCTAGGACTATGAAATCAGCAGGGATGTAAAGGCCTTCAACCTTTACTAACACGTCCTCTACTTGTCCATAAGCCTATTTTCTTGAATTGTCTGCCATCTCTAATGAGATTTTAGCAGCTTGCACCCCATAGATTCCCAGTTTCTCTATTACAGAGAGGGGCATGAGGTTTATCCCTGAACCAAGGTCACACAGAGCCTTAAAGATCATGGTGCCTATGGTACAAGGTATTATGAACTTTCCAGGATCCTGTCTCTTCTGAGGCAATGTCAGTTGATCCAGATCACTTAGTTCATTGGTGAACAAGGGATGTTCATCTTCCCAAGTTTCAATACCAAATAATTTGGCATTCAGCATCATGATTGCACCAAGAAACTTGGCAGTTTGCTCTTCAGTAACATCCTCATTCTCTTCAGAAGAGGAGTACTCATCAGAGCTCATGAATGGCATAAAGAGGTTTAATGGGATCTCTATGGTCTCTAGATGAGCCTCAGAGTCCTTTGGTTCCTCAGAGGGAAGCTCCTTATTGATCACTGGACGTCCCAGGAGGTCTTCCTCCTTGGGATTCACATCCTCCTCTCCCTCATTGGGTTTGGCCATTTTGGTTATGTCAATGGCCTTGCACTCTCCTTTTGGATTTTCTTCTGTATTGCTTGGGAGAGTGCTAGGAGGGATTTCAGTGATCCTTTTACTCAGCTGGCCCACTTGTGCTTCCAGATTTCTAATGGAAGACCTTGTTTCATTCATGAAACTTACAGTGGCCTTAGATAGATCAGAGACTAAATTTGCTAAGCTAGATGGATTCTGCTCAGAATTCTCTGTCTGTTGCTGAGTGGATGATGGAAAAGGTTTATTATTGTTAAACCTGTTTCTTCCACCATTGTTAAAGCCTTGTTGAGGCCTTTGATCCTTCAATGAGAAATTTGGATGATTTCTCCATGATGGATTATAGGTGTTTCCATAAGGTTCACCCATGTAATTTACCTCTGCTATTGCAGGGTTCTCAGGATCATAAGCTTCTTCTTCAGGAGAAGCCTCTTGAGTACTGTTGGATGCAGCTTGCATTCCATTCAGACTCTGAGAAATCATATTGACTTGCTGGGTCAATATTTTGTTCTGAGCCAATATGGCATTCAGAGTATCAATCTCAAGAACTCCCTTCTTAATAGGCGTCCCATTACTCACAGGATTCCTCTCAGAAGTGTACATGAACTGGTTATTAGCAACCATGTCAATGAGTTCTTGAGCTTCAGCAGGCATTTTCTTTAGGTGAATGGATCCACCTGCAGAAGTATCCAATGACATCTTTGATAGCTCAGATAAACCATCATAGAATATATCCAGGATGGTCCATTTTGAAAGCATGTCAGAAGGACACTTTTTGGTCAACTGTTTGTATCTTTCCCAAGCTTCATAGAGGGATTCACCATCTTTTTGTTTGAAGGTTTGAACATCCACTCTAAGCTTGCTCAGCTTTTGAGGAGGAAAGAACTTGGCTAAGAAAGTCGTGACCAGCTTATCCCAAGAGTTCAGGCTGTCTTTAGGTTGAGAGTCCAACCATATTCTAGCTCTGTCTCTTACAGCAAAAGGGAAAAGCATGAGCCTGTAGACTTCAGGATCTACTCCATTAGTCTTAACAGTATCACAGATCTGCAAGAATTCAGTTAAGAACTGAAAAGGATCTTCAGATGGAAGTCCATGAAACTTGCAGTTCTGCTGCATCAGAGAAACTAATTGAGGTTTAAGCTCAAAATTGTTTGCTCCAATGGCAGGAATGGAGATGCTTCTTCCATGTAAATTGGAATTAGGTGCAGAAAAGTCACCAAGCATTCTCCTTGCATTATTATTATTTTCAGCTGCCATCTTCTTTTCCTGTTTGATAATTTCTGACAGGTGCTTGCTGGTTTATTATAATTCAGCTTCTCTTAGTTTCCTCTTCAGAGTCCTTTCAGGTTCTGGATCTGCTTCAACAAGAATATTCTTGTCCTTGCTCCTGCTCATATGACAAAGAAGAGGGCACAGAAAAATAACAATAATAGAGATCCTTTTTTTTTTTTGAGTGAGGGAGAGATGTTAGTAGATGAATAAACAAATAGAAGGAGATGAGAGAGAAGAGAATTTTTGAAAATTATTTTTGAAAAAAGAGTTAGTGATTTTCGAAAATAGTTTTTGAAAAAAGTTAGTAATTTTCGAAAATAAAAAATAAAAAATTAAAATAATTAGTTAATTAAAAAGAAATTTTGAAAAAGAGGGGGATATTTTCAAAAATTAGAGAGAGAGAGTTAGTTAGGTGGTTTTGAAAAAGATAAGAAACAAACAAAAAGTTAGTTAGTTAGTTGAAACAAATTTTGAAAAGATAAGAAGTTAGGAAGTTAGAGAAGATATTTTGAAATCAAATTTTTGAAAAAGGTAAGATAAGAAGATATTTTTGAAAAGATATGATTGAAATTAGTTTTGAAAAAGATTTGAATTTTTAAAATCACAATTAATGACTTGATTCACAAGAAATCACAAGATATGATTCTAGAACTTAAAGTTTGAATCTTTCTTAACAAGCAAGTAACAAACTTGAAATTTTTGAATCAAAACATTAATTGTTATTGTTATTTTCGAAAATTTGATGTAAAATTAAGAAAAAGATTTTTGAAAAATATTTTTAAAATTTTTGAAAATAACTAAAAAAATTGAAAAAGATTTAATTTTTGAAAAAGATTTTGAAAAAAAAGATAAGATTTTTAAATTGAAAATTTGATTTGACTCATGAAAACAACTAGATTTTAAAATTTTTTGAAAAAGTCAAATCTAATTTTCGAAATTTATGAGAGAAAAAGGGAAAGATATTTTTTTGATTTTTTGAATTTTTATGATGAGAGAGAAAAACAAGAAAAATGATGCAATGCATGAGAATTTTAGATCAAAACATGTGATGCATGCAAGAATGCTATGAATGTCAAGATGAACACCAAGAACACTATGAATGTTAAGATGAACACCAAGAACATATTTTTGAAAAATTTTTAATGCAAGGAAAACATGCAAGACACCAAACTTAGAATTCTTTGATGCTTAGACACTAAGAATTCAAGAATGCATATGAAAAACAAGAAAAGACACAAAACATGCAAATGCAAAGATCAAACAAGAAGACTTACCAAGAACAACTTGAAGATCATGAAGAACACTATGAATGCATGATTTTTTTGAAAAATGCAAGATGCACATGCAATTGACACCAAACTTATAACATGACTCAAGACTCAAACAAGAACACAAAAAATATTTTTGATTTTTTATGATTTTCTAATCTTTTTGTATTTTTTCGAAAATTATTATGAAAAAGAAAAATAAGGATTCAAAATTTTTAATATGAATTCCAGGAATCTTATGCTCTAAAGCTCCAATCAAAGGGTCAGGCATGGCTTAATAGCCAGCCAAGCTTTAGTATGTAACTCAGACATGACAAGCCTAACATGCCCTACAGTCGTGGCTTTACAGCCAGTTAGGCTTCAACATGCTTCATGAAACACTAGAATTCATTCTTGAAAGTTTTGAAGCCATAGAATAATTTATTTTTGAAAAAATTTTTATTTTAAAAAAATATTTTTTTTTTCGAAAACAAAGGAAAAAAAAATTTTTTTTTTTGAAAGATTTTTGAAAAATTTTTGAAAATAAAACAAAAAGAAAATTACCTAATCTGAGCAACACGATGAACCGTCAGTTGTCCAAACTCGAACAATCCCCGGCAACGGCGCCAAAAACTTGGTGCGCAAAAATTGTTATTACACTTTAATTATGTAAAATTCATCGCTCTTTCTTTCCCTGGTAATGGCGCCAAAAATATGATGCCAATACCATGGTTCACAACTTCGCACAACTAACCAGCAAGTGCACTGGGTCGTCCAAGTAATACCTTACGTGAGTAAGGGTCGAATCCTACGGAGATTGTTGGTATGAAGCAAGCTATGGTCACCTTGTAAATCTCAGTCAGGCGGATATAAAATAATAATGGAGTTTTCGAAAGTAATTAATGAAATAGGGATAGAAATACTTATGTAAATCATTGGTGAGAATTTCAGATAAGCGAATAGAGATGCTTTCGTTCCTCTGAACCTCTGCTTTCCTGCTATCTTCATCCAATCAGTCTTACTCCTTTCCATGGCTGGCTTTATGTGATACATCACCATTATCAAAGGCTACTTTCGGTCTTCTCTCGGGAAAATGATCCAAATGCCCTGTCACGGCACGGCTAATCGTCTGGAGGCATCACCCTTGTCAATGGTTTCATCTTATCCTCTCAGTGAAAATGATCAACGCACCCTGTCACGGCACGTCTATTCATCTGTCGGTTCTCGATCATGCTGGAATAGGATTTACTATCCTTTTGCGTCTGTCACTAACGCCCGGCAATCGCGAGTTTGAAGCTCGTCACAGTCATTCAATCATTGAATCCTACTTGGAATACCACAGACAAGGTTTAGACCTTCCGGATTCTCTTGAATGCCGCCATCATTCTAGCTTACACCACGAAGATTCCGATTAAGAGATCTAAGAGATACTCATTCAATCTAATGTAGAACGGAAGTGGTTGTCAGGAACGCGTTCATAAGGAATGATGATGATTGTCACATTCATCACATTCAGGTTGAAGTGCAAATGAATATCTTAGAAGCGAAATAAGATGAATTGAATAGAAAACAGTAGTACTTTGCATTAATCTTTGAGGAACAGCAGAGCTCCACACCTTAATCTATGGAGTGTAGAAACTCTACCGTTGAAAATACATAAGTGAATAGAGGGTAGGCATGGCCGAGTGGCCAGCCTCCCATACGTGATCAATAGATCAAAATATAATCCAAAGATTTCAAATACAATAGTGAAATGTCCTATTTATAATAAACTAGCTACTAGGGTTTACAGAAGTAAGTAATTGATGCATAAATCCACTTCCGGGGCCCACTTGGTGTGTGCTTGGGCTGAGCTTGAGTGTTGCACGTGTAGAGGTCCTTCTTG
Organism: Arachis hypogaea; assembly: GCF_003086295.3. Lineage (NCBI taxonomy): Eukaryota > Viridiplantae > Streptophyta > Magnoliopsida > Fabales > Fabaceae > Arachis > Arachis hypogaea. The sequence continues at coordinate 72,459,390 of NC_092047.1, read as the reverse complement.
GAGTTGAACGCCAGTTTTTGTGCCAGTTTGGGCGTTCAACTCTGGTTTTGGATCCTTTTCTGGCGCTGGACGCCAGATTTGGGCAGAGATCTGGCGTTGAACGCCAGTTTGCGTCGTCTAAACTTGGCCAAAGTATAGACTATTATATATTGCTGGAAAGCCCTCGATGTCTACTTTCCAACGCAATTGGAAGCGCGCCATTTCGAGTTCTGTAGCTCCAGAAAATCCACTTTGAGTGCAGGGAGGTCAGAATCCAACAACATCAGCAGTCCTTCTTTAACCTCTGAATCTGATTTTTGCTCAAGTCCCTCAATTTCAGCCAGAAAATATCTGAAATCACAGAAAAACACACAAACTCATAGTAAAGTCCAGAAATATGAATTTAACATAAAAACTAATGAAAACATCCCTAAAAGTAACTAGATCCTACTAAAAACATACTAAAAACAATGCCAAAAAGCGTATAAATTATCCGCTCATCAGCGTGGCTGCAGAATCTTTGGCTAGTGGTGCAGAAGGAGGCCTATCATCTTCATCATCCGGAGCAGGCACTATCTTACCATCCTCCACCACATTGTCCAGGCTGAAGAGAGTGAGGTCGAGTTCAGGAGCAAGAAATTGGACCTGTGCCTTTAAGTTTTCATAAGCACCCGTCACAGTAACTATAAGATGACCTTGGAGATCGGCGTAATCCGTACGGGCAGAATCAAGCCTCTCCCTTAGCTCCAACACCTCGGCATAAGTGCGAGTATAACTTTCCTTATGTTTCTTCGCCATTTCCTCCACCAAGTTAGCAGTAGCCTCAGCCCTGGTAGCCCGCGACTTTTCCTTCTCCAAGTCCAACTCCAGTTTAATTACCCTAGCATCAAGCTCATCTTTAACACCCTTGATCCTATCAAAATCCGACCTTGCATCCTCCAGAAAAGCCTTAGTCGCATGGACTGGGGAACCCTGAACAGTACGGAATAGGGCTGCTCCCATATAGGCCATCTGAATACTGTTACTGGTGATGAAATTCAAATGATGAAGGATGGACACATCATCCATTGGAAGTCGACCATAAGGAGCAATTTGATTATCAACAAACTCTATGGCATCAAAGTCAGGGGCATCCAAGTCATAAGGATTAACAGTCTTTTGTTTTTTAGAAGGAGGACCAGCAGTAGGAGAAGAGGCAGCACCAGAAGATGGTCGAACTGGGTTAGAGGGGACAATCCAGACCTGAGGGGTTGGAATAACCTTCCTCAGCCCAGAAGCACCCGATGTTGGTTTCTTTGGAGGAACTTGAGAAGACTCTCCCTCTGCAGTCTTGGCCAAGATGTTTTGGGAAGTTGTTGCTTTCTTAGCCCTACGAAAATATTTCATGGAGTCCGTAGATTTCAATATCTCTACAAATAAGGAACCAAGAAAACAAGTCACAAACAGATGGAGGTAAAAATTCAACCACAAAGTAAAACCATAAAAAAGTCGGCCACTACCCAATTCTGCATGAAGAAGGGAATGATCTCCTAGAAACTTCTTCATGTTGAGATGGGGAGGCTCTCCCCAATTTTCCTCCAACACATGCACAAAGGCCTGCTCGACCTCATGTAGACTTTCCCAAGAATACTTAGCCACTACCACATTCTTTTGCCAGCACAAAGGGAAGGTACGTTCATCATTTTCATCCAAAAAGAAGGGTCGAGCTCCCTCAACAGCTCGGACCTTGAAATAGTAGTTCTTAAAGTCCCTAAAGGACTCATCATACATAGAGAACACTTTCTTTCCTTGGGTAGCTCGGAAAGAAATATAGGAAGCTTTCTTCTTAGCTGTCCCAGGCTTCGTCAACACAAAAAGATAAAGAAAAAGAGTTTGGGTAGGTCGAATATCCAGTTCTTGACACAATAATTGGAAGATTTTTATGAAGCCCCAAGAGTTCGGGTGGAGCTGAGAAGGAGCTACATTGCAGGACCACAACAACTCAGTTTCAAAAGGGGGTAAAAGGAATGATAATATTCAATTGACTAAAGAAATAGTCATAAGCATAGAAAAAAGGGACGTTCCCCTTGAGTCAAAGAAGGAAAACTAACCCTCTCCTCAGGGTCAGGTGACACTAACTCATAATTTTTCTCTTGATCCCTACCACTAAAAATCCTACGGTGCCTCCTAAGTCACACACAATACTCAGAGTCAGCAACTATAACACACATCAAAACTATGGAGTCCAGCCAGTCAGACATGCCGTCTGGGATCTTAGTAGACATCTTAACAATGTTTTTGCGGGAAGACATAGGTCAACTATTCCTGCAGGAAGAAAAAGAAAAAATGGTTACTACCAAACAACTCGGAAAATACAAAAACAATTCGGACAATAACATATGAACGTCAAGAGACAGACACGGCAGTAAAAGGAAAACCCCAGGATTCATACTAAAATCCAGGGGCACCCTTTGGAGGCAGTAACAAGGCAAGAACCAGGAAAAAAGGAAATCGACGGTCTATGCCCTAAACATCTCGCAACAAGAAAACACAATCCTTCTCTAGTAACATCACTCCACACAAAGCAGCAAGAAAGTCATCATCACCAACAAAATCATCAAAAGCTACAATCTTTCTTTACCAACTGTTCATACCCTGGGTCGAGCTGTCCGACCCGGGATATTTAACAACAAGTCGACTGATGTGTATTTTCAGAAAATGAATTCCAAACACACAAATCTAACCGGAAAGTGCACCGGGTCGCATCAAGTAATAAAAACTCACGGGAGTGAGGTCGATCCCACAGGGATTGAAGGATTGAGCAATTTTAGTTTAGTGGTTGATTTAGTCAAGCGAATCAAGAGTTGATTTGAGTGGTTTGTATTCGACAAAAGCTAAATTGCATGAAATTTAAAAGGAAGAGGGACAATTGCAGTAAATTAAAGAGCAGAGAAGGTAAATGTGCTGAATCTTAAAGAGCAAGAAATTAAATGGCAGAAACTTAGAACGCAAGAAATGTAAATTGCAGAATCTTAAAGTGCAAGAAATGTAAATGGCTTGAATTGTAAAGGGAATTGGGAAGTGGATTTGCAGAATTTAAACAAGGAAAAGTAAAATTGCAACAAGCAGGGAAGTAAAAGATGGATTTAATTGCAGTAGATCTCAAACAGAAAATGTAAATCTCTTGAAGAAGCGTTCAACAGAGAAATAAAAAGGGAATTTTAGATCTCAGGACACAAGAGACTAGATAACCAAGTCTAGATCTCAATGCCTTCCTAGATCCAAATGTGGAATTCAATTGGAAGAACTTAAAGATCAAAACAGAAGAAAGCTTGAATGTAAATCTCAATTCTCCAATGATGCAGTAAAAGAAACAGAAAAAGATCTCAAGGTGAGATTGAGACAGAATTTCCCCAATTCTCAACACCCAAGACTCAAGACAAGTGTAATTGAAATTGAAAACAAGAAAACTAAGAAGAAGAGAATTCAATTCTCCTCTCCGAAATTCAGAAAACCAAAACAACTCAAAACTCAAAAGCTCTCCAAAAACTACCCAGCAAAACTAAAACGGAAAGCTCTCAAAAGGAAAAAAACTCCTTGAAAACTTAAATCCTAAGCTATTTATACACTTTCTTCAAATGGTCTTCAAGCCTTGAATTGGGCCTTTGTTCTTGATGGAATTGGGTTGATAAAGGCCTTGGTTGATTGCTCTTGGAGTTGGAGAAAGATCCATTGTGAACCGGGTTGAAATCATAAAAGTTTGAGTAAAAGTTTGAGTAAAAGTTTGAGGCAAACTTTTACTCAAACTTTTTATACCAGATTGCTTAAGCTTGCTGCTACCAACGTTTGAGCCAAAGTTTGAGGTCAAACTTTTGCTCAAACGTTGGCCCCCTTGTTAATGTGTGTGGCGCCAACGTTTGCCAAAAATCTTGAGGCAAACGTTGGCGCAAACTTTTCTCCTCCAGGGTGTGCAAGTGTGGCGCCAACGTTTGCCAAAAAGTTTGAGGCAAACGTTGGCGCAAGCTTTTCTCCTCCAGGGTGTTGGTTTTGTGATGCCAACGTTTGCCAAAAAGTTTGAGGCAAACGTTGGCTCAAGCTTTTCTCCCAAAAGTTTGAGCTAAAGTTTGAGGCAAACTTTTGCTCAAGCTTTTTTTCCTCTGGAGTGTTTTCAATTCTTCCAAAAGTTTGAGCTAAAGTTTGAGGCAAACTTTGGCTCAAGCTTTTTTCCTCTGGTATGTTTTCAACTCTTTTAAAAGTTTGAGCTAAAGTTTGAGGCAAACTTTGGCTCAAACTTTTTGTTCTCTCTTGCTCCTAGCCATTCCTTCTTTCTTCAACCTTCTTCAAAACTCTTTTCACCTATCATCAATCAACCAAACACATCAAAGCTTTGCTCAAAATCATGAGTTTGTTATTCTTTCATAATATATGACAATTATAGCATAAAATCTCATGAAATTGCATTAATTCATCCATGGTTGATTAAATCAAAGGAAACATAGAAATCTACCCAATTGGCTTGCTTATGGCTCAAGAAAGTGCATAAATCAATCGAAAACAAAAGAAAAAGGCTAGTGAAACTAGGCTAAGATGACTTGTCATCACAACACCAAACTTAAAGCTTGCTTGTCCCCAAGCAAGAAAAGAATTATTGAGAGGAAAGAATGAAATGGAAGAGGATGTTCATGCTAGCAGAGTATTATTGATAGTTCATGGGGTTTTCTGTGGATATGTAAACACTCACTTCTTATTGACTTTTAGGCCTAGAAAGTCTCCTTCAAGCATCAAGCAACACACTGCTATGACCTCTCATTATTCCTTTGTCCTTGACTATTATTTTTTTCTCTATAAGCTTTAGTTCAGTGTCATGTGTAACAAGTTCTTTTCTTTCTTTATACTTGACACATTATTCACTATAGACACTTGGCTCACATTTCTTCTTAAAACATTGATGCCCAGCACCTCTTTGGGTTACTAAATGCCTTGTAGTTAGGTTGCTCTTGATAGTAGACTTTCAGCTGATGATTCCGAGTTAGTTAACCCAAGTCACCAAGTGTTGATGCACTCCAAAGAACTTAATAATCCAAGCAGATCCTAGTACAAAGACACCACATGCATATATTCTAAGGTTCAAGCTATTGGTGTCTAGCTTTGTTTCTTTTTTTATTTTCTTTTATCTTGTTGCCACTTTTTGGCTATTTCTTTTCTCTTTTTGTTTTTCTTTTTAACCAAGGACTTTTATTTGATTGAGATTCATAGACAGTAGGCCACTTTCTACTTAGAAGGAGACATCCTAGTTCTTTTATTCACTAAAAGTGAGCTATCATACAATCACACATACATACCACCACTTACTTTTATTGTACTTCTATCTAACAGAGAACTATCTCACTTCACATTCAAACATTTCTTTTATTGAATTGAAAATGCAGGGGACAAAGCATGCTTTTTGTTAAGTGAAAGTAACCACACAAGCACACATTTAGACTAGCTTACTTATTTTAAATTGAAACAGAAATGATGCAAAGACTACTAAACTAACAGTTACTGTTAAGATGGGCATATTCACACTTCCAATTTAGAGCAATTCAATGTTGATGGAGTTAAGTGACAATACAACCTCTTGGTGGCTTCTTCTTCTTTCTCTCAGCTAATGGTGTGTAGTCCTCCCAAGAGAGTGATTGAATTCCTGCAGTGTTAATGGAAGTTGCTTGTTTCTTAAGCCCTTAGATGACTGGTTAGTGTGCAAGACTTTCTTGTAGGCGTTTGAACTTACTTTGGTGTGTGAACACCAAACTTAGCCCCTTGCCATGTTTCTTATGTATTAAAGTAACCATATGTGAAAGCCTAAGTCTTTGCTAAAGGTAATAAAACTAGAAACAGACAATGATTAAATGATTTATCAGATTACTTGGAGCTAGTAACCCTTTGTGCAGAAGGTGAGAATGTGCTTTTAAATGAGATTTTGGTGGAACACCAAACTTAAAATCCTTTATTCTCCCTTAAATTGTTTTGGTGTGAAACACCAAACTTAGCTCCTTGCAATACATACCAATCATTTAACCTTTTTATTGAAATATCTATGAAAAGAAAATTACCTCAGGTTGGGTTGCCTCCCAACAAGCGCTTCTTTATTGTCATTAGCTTGACATCCTTCAATTCTTTTCAAGAAGGTTGTAGGTTCTGAACCTCTTTTTCCTTATCCCATTGTCCTCCCAAGTACAGCTTTGCTCTGTGACCATTTACTGTGAATTGACTCTTTGTTGCTTCATCTAGCAATTCAATACTCCCATAAGGAAGAACCTTTGTCACTAAGTATGGGCCAGTCCACTTAGACTTAAGTTTGCCAGGGAAGATCTTAAGCCTTGAGTTATATAAGAGCACTTGCTGTCCTGGCTTGAACTCCTTCTTTGTGATCTTCTTATCATGCCACCTCTTAGCTCTTTCCTTGTATATCTTAGCACTCTCATAGGCTTCTAGTCTGAATTCATCCAACTCATTTAGTTGTAACAACCTTTTCTCTCCTGCAGCTTAGGAATCAAGGTTGAGGAGTTTAGTGGCCCAAAAGGCTCTGTGTTCAAGCTCTACAGGGAGGTGGCAGGATTTGCCATACAATAGCTGAAAGGGTGACTTGCCAATAGGAGTTTTGAAAGCTGTCCTATATGCCCATAATGCATCTTCTAGCTTCCTAGCCCAATCTCTTCTTGTGCTTCCCACTGTTTTCTCCAGGATTTTCTTTAATTCCCTATTTGCTAGTTCAGCCTGGCCATTAGTCTGAGAGTGGTAAGGTGTGGCTACTTTATGGATTACTCCATATTTGTGGAGGAGTTTCTCCATCTGTTTGTTGCAAAAGTGACCACCACCATCACTGACAAGACCCTTGGGCACTCCATATCTTGTGAAAATGTGTTTTTTAAGGAATTGGAGGACAATCTGTGCATCACAGGTGGTTGTGGCTATGGCTTCCACCCACTTTGAGACGTACTCCACTGCTACTAAGATATATCTGAAAGAATAGGAAGGGAGAAAGGGTCCCATGAAATCAATTCCCCATAGATCAAATAATTCCAATTCCAGGATGAAGTTTTGAGGCATCTCATTCCTTCTTGTCAATCCTCCTGCTCTCTGGCATTCATTACATTGGTGAACATACTCTCTGGCATCCTTGAAGATAGTTGGCCAATAGAAGCCACTCTGTAGTATCTTTGCAGCTGTTCTTTCTGGGCCAAAGTGTCCACCAAAAGCTGAACCATGGCAATGCCACAAGATATCCATCATTTCACTCTCAGGAACACACCTTCTAATTACTCCATCAGAGCATCTCTTGAACAGGAAGGGTTCATCCCATAAAAATTTCCTTCCTTCATTGATTAACTTCTTCACTTGTTGCTTAGAGAACTCTTGAGGTATCTTCCTTCCCACTTTGTAGTTTGCTATGTTAGCAAACCAAGGTGCTTGCTGGATCTGCAAAAGGTGCTCATCTGGGAAGCTTTCATTCACGGGCTGGGAGGCTTTTTGAATTGTTTCTTGTGGTAGCCTTGACAAATGATCAGCAACCCGGTTCTCAGTGCCCTTCCTGTCCCTTACCTCAATATCAAACTCTTGTAGGAGTAATATCCACCTGATAAGTCTTGGTTTAGCATCCTGCTTTGACATCAAATACTTAAGGGTAGCATGGTCAGTATAAACCACAATTTTGGATCCTATCAAGTATGATCTAAACTTATCAAATGCATAGACTACAGCTAACAATTCCTTTTCTGTTGTGGTGTAATTTTTTTGGGCCTCATTCAACACTTTACTTGCATAATATATGACATGATGTAGGTTTCCCTTCTTTTGTCCAAGTACAGCACCAATTGTAAGGTCACTTGCATCATACATGAGTTCAAAAGGCAGTTTCCAATCTGGGGGTGTGATGATTGGTGCTGTTGTGAGTCTGTTTTTTAAAGTTTCAAAGGCATGCCGGCAGTTTTCATCAAACACAAAAGGGTTATCTAACATTAATAGATTACTCAAAGGCTTGGCTATTTTTGAAAAATCCTTGATAAACCTTCTATAAAATCCTGCATGCCCCAAGAAACTTCTAACCGATTTCACATTAGCTGGTGGAGGAAGTTTTTCTATGATCTCAACCTTTGCCTTGTCAACCTCTATCCCTTTTCTTGAAACCTTATGACCAAGAACAATTCCCTCGGGTACCATGAAATGGCACTTCTCCCAGTTCAAAACCAAATTAGTTTCTTAGCATCGTTTCAAGACAAGAGTTAGATGGTTCAGGCATGTGTTGAAATTATCACCAAAAACAGAAAAGTCGTCCATGAAGACCTCTAAAAATTTTTCAACCATATCAGAAAAAATGGAAAGCATACACCTCTGAAATGTGGCTGGGGCGTTGCATAACCCAAATGGCATCCTCCTGTATGCAAAAACTCCGAATGGACATGTGAAGGCGGTCTTCTCTTGGTCCTTGGGATCTACCACGATTTGATTGTACCCGGAATACCCATCCAAAAAGCAATAATAGGCATGGCCGGCCAATCTTTCCAGCATCTGATCAATAAATGGGAGAGGGAAATGATCTTTCCTTGTGACATCATTCAATCTTCTATAGTCTATGCACATTCTCCACCCAGTCACTATTCTAGTAGGGATCAACTCATTCTTCTCATTAGTGATGACCGTCATTCCTCCTTTCTTTGGTACAACTTGAACCGGGCTCACCCATGAGCTGTCAGATATTGGGAGGATTATCCCTGCATTCCACAACTTCATTACTTCTTTCTGGACAACTTCCTTCATTGTGGGATTTAGCCTTCTCTGAGTTTGAACCACTAGTTTGGAATTGTCCTCCAAGAGGATCTTATGCATACACACTGCAGGGCTGATGCCTTTCAGATCATCAATGGTCCATCCCAAAGCACCTTTGTGAGCTTTGAGTACATCAAGAAGTTCTCCTTCTTCCTTTTTTGTCAGGGATGAATTAATGATCACTGGGAAGCTTTCCGATGTGCCAAGGAATGCATATTTGAGATGGGTGGGTAATGGCTTCAGTTCTTGTTTACGTACTTCTTCCTTCTTGTCTTGTTTTTCATCTTGCTCAATAGAAATCTCAGCTACTTGTTCCTCTGTTTTCCCTTGATTTCCTTCTTGCTCTTGAGGATTTTCTTCCAGCATTTCTTCCACCAAATTCTCTATCATATCCACTCTCATGTAATTCTCTTGCTCAGGAATGTGTTGCATTGACTTGAAAACATTTATGACCATTTGTTCATTGTGGACCCTAAAGATCATTTCTCCTTTTTCTACATCAATGATGGCTCTTGCTGTGGCTAGAAATGGCCTTCCCAAAATGATTGAATTGTTTCCTTCCTCTTCAGTATCCAAAATTACAAAATCTGCTGGGAAAATAAACTCCCCAACCTTTACCAACAGATTCTCCACAATTCCATTGGGTGTTTTGATTGATCTGTCAGCCATGACCAACGACATCCTGGTTGGTTTAAGTTCTTCTATGGCTAGCTTTCTCATCATTGAGAGAGGCATTAAGTTGATACTGGCACCAAGGTCACAGAGAGCTTTGTTGAGAACTATTCTGCCAATGGTGCATGAAACTACAAAGCTTCCTGGATCCTTGAGTTTTGGTGGAATGCCCCTTTGAATCACAGCACTGCATTCTTCGGTGAGTAACACTGTTTCCTTCTCAAGCCAACTTCTTTTCTTGTTGATATGCTCCTTCAAAAACTTGGCATACAGAGGCATTTGCTCAAGTGCTTCAGCCAAGGGAATATTGATCTCCAGCTTTTTGAAAGTCTCAAGGAACTTATGAAAATGTTGGTCCTTAGTCTCTTTGCTGAACCTCTGGGGATATGGTAATGGAGGTGTGATGCTCTTTTCTACTTGCTGCTGGCCCCGAATAACTTCTTTTGAATTGTGTGGTTGGTTGTTCTTCTCTTTGAGTTTCTCAATGCTCTTGTTTGGCATCACAACTTGATCTTTGGCTTCATCTGCCTTTGTTTGTTTTTCATCTTCTATTGGTCTTTTGCTACTCTCTGCTTGCTTTTTTGTAGTGTCATTGTTGCTCATCAATATTCTCCCACTCCTTAATTGTATTGCCTTGCATTCTTCCTTAGGATTTGGGATTGTGTCACTCGGCAGTGATCTTGAAGGTCTCTCAACAGAAATCTGTTTGGAGATTTGCCCAATTTGCCTCTCTAGGCTCTTCATGGAGGCTTCATGGTTCTTGGTTGTCATTTCTTGGTGTTTCCACATTTTGTCTATCAAGGTTTCCAAGTTGGTGAGTCTTTGAGATTCAGGTGATGCTTGTGGTGGGTTGTGAGATGTGGATGGTGGATGGTAGGCATTTTGGTTGGTGGGTTGGTTATTAGATTGGTAATGGTTGGGGTTGGGGTAGTTGTTTTGAGGTTTTCTGTAGGGGTTTTGGTTAGTTTGCTGCTGGTTGTGGTTTTGGTTGTTTCTTGAAGTGTTTTGGTTTGAGTTCCTCTGCCATGGTTGTTGGTTTTGGGTGTGATTATCTCCCCATCTGAGGTTTGGGTGGTTCTTCCAGGATGGATTGTATGTATCACCATACACTTCATTTGGTCCTTGGTTGTGCATATACTGCACTTGCTCTTATTGTTGTTTTTTCTTGGTTCTCCTCATTCTGCCCCCATGTGGATGATGGTTGGCTTGTGTTAACTGCTGCAACTTGGAGGCTATCAATCCTCTTGGCCATCTGCTCAAATTGATGTTGAATTTGCTGCTGCATCATTTTGTTCTGAGCTAGAATTGAGTCCACTCCTTCTAACTCCATCACTCCCTTCCTCTGTGACGGTTGGCGTTGCCTTGGGTGAGCAAAGAAATATTGGTTGTTGGCCACCATATCAATGAGATTTTGGGCTTCCTCTGCTGTTTTCATCAATTGTAAAGAACCTCCTACTGAATAATCCAAAGCCTCTTGAGATTTTGGTGTCAAGCCCTCATAGAAATTCTGTAATCTGTCCCACTCACTGAACATTCCTGGTGGACACTTCCTGATTAGCGCTTTGTATCGTTCCCATGCCTCATACAAGGGTTCAGCATCCATTTGTGTGAATGTTTGCACTTCAGTCTTCAATCTAATAACCCTTTGAGGTGGGTAAAACTTGGCAAGGAACTTGGTTACTAGGTCATCCCAATTGTTGATGCTGCCTCTTGGGAAGGATTCCAACCATTGAGTGGCCTTGTCTCTGAGAGAAAATGGAAATAACAGTAGCTTGTAACTGTCAGGGTGCACACCATTGGTTTTCACAGTGTCACAAATCCTCAAGAAGGTGGATAAGTGTTGGTTAGGGTCTTCAAGTGATCCTCCTCCATAGGAACAATTGTTTTGAACCAAGGTGATGAGTTGTGGCTTTAGTTCAAAGTTATTTGCATTAACATTTGGGGTAAGAATGCTACTCCCACAATGTCTAGGATCTGCACTAGTGTAGGAAGCCAAAACTCTTCTCTGTGGTGGATTATTGTTGTTATTGGCTACTCCTTCAGGATTAGATGGATCTCCTTCCATTTCGTGATATTCTTCCTCAGATTCTTCCTCTCCAAAAATATTTTTCCCTCTTTCAGCTCTTCTCAGCCTTGTAAGAGTTCTCTGGTCAGTTTCAGATAAAACAGAAGTGGTTCTCCCTGTACCTGACATACAAACAAAACAAAAGAAACACCACCAGTAACACTTCGATCTGTTGCCAGAATGAAGTTTAGTTAGCTTAAGCAAAAATTCAAACAGTTAGTGTGTTAGTAAAAAATTTGAGAAACAGAAAATAAAAATGCTAGATCTAGATCTCCACTTCACTTAATCATTGTCAATCTATTTCAATCCCCGGCAACGGGGCCAAAAACTTGATGTGTATTTTCGGAAAATGAATTCCAAACACACAAATCTAACCGGCAAGTGCACCGGGTCGCATCAAGTAATAAAAACTCACGGGAGTGAGGTCGATCCCACAGGGATTGAAGGATTGAGTAATTTTAGTTTAGTGGTTGATTTAGTCAAGCGAATCAAGAGTTGATTTGAGTGGTTTGTATTCGACAAAAGCTAAATTGCATGAAATTTAAAAGGAAGAGGGACAATTGCAGTAAATTAAAGAGCAGAGAAGGTAAATGTGCTGAATCTTAAAGAGCAAGAAATTAAATGGCAGAAACTTAGAATGCAAGAAATGTAAATTGCAGAATCTTAAAGTGCAAGAAATGTAAATAGCTTGAATTGTAAAGGGAATTGGAAAGTGGATTTGCAGAATTTAAACAAGGAAAAGTAAAATTGCAACAAGCAGGGAAGTAAAAGATGGATTTAATTGCAGTAGATCTCAAACAGAAAATGTAAATCGCTTGAAGAAGCGTTCAACAGAGAAATAAAAAGGGAATTTCAGATCTCAGGACCCAAGAGACTAGATAACCAAGTCTAGATCTCAATGCCTTCCTAGATTCAAATGTGGAATTCAATTGCAAGAACTTAAAGATCAAAACAGAAGAAAGCTTGAATGTAAATCTCAATTCTCCAATGATGCAGTAAAAGAAACAGAAAAAGATCTCAAGGTGAGATTGAGACAGAATTTCTCCAATTCTCAACACCCAAGACTCAAGACAAGTGTAATTGAAATTGAAAACAAGAAAACTAAGAAGAAGAGAATTCAATTCTCCTCTCCGAAATTCAGAAAACCAAAACAACTCAAAACTCAAAAGCTTTCCAAAAACTACCCAGCAAAACTAAAACGGAAAGCTCTCAAAAGGAAAAAAACTCCTTGAAAACTTAAATCCTAAGCTATTTATACACTTTCTTCAAATGGTCTTCAAGCCTTGAATTGGGCCTTTGTTCTTGATGGAATTGGGTTGATAAAGGCCTTGGTTGATTGCTCTTGGAGTTGGAGAAAGATCCATTGTGAACCGGGTTGAAATCATAAAAGTTTGAGTAAAAGTTTGAGTAAAAGTTTGAGGCAAACTTTTACTCAAACTTTTTATACCAGATTGCTTAAGCTTGCTGCTACCAACGTTTGAGCCAAAGTTTGAGGTCAAACTTTTGCTCAAACGTTGGCCCCCTTGTAAATGTGTGTGGCGCCAACATTTGCCAAAAAGCTTGAGGCAAACGTTGGCGCAAACTTTTCTCCTCCAGGGTGTGCAAGTGTGGCGCCAACGTTTGCCAAAAAGTTTGAGGCAAACGTTGGCGCAAGCTTTTCTCCTCCAGGGTGTTGGTTTTGTGATGCCAACGTTTGCCAAAAAGTTTGAGGCAAACGTTGGCTCAAGCTTTTCTCCCTAAAGTTTGAGCTAAAGTTTGAGGCAAACTTTTGCTCAAGCTTTTTTTCCTCTGGAGTGTTTTCAATTCTTCCAAAATTTTGAGCTAAAGTTTGAGGCAAACTTTGGCTCAAGCTTTTTTCCTCTGGTATGTTTTCAACTCTTTTAAAAGTTTGAGCTAAAGTTTGAGGCAAACTTTGGCTCAAACTTTTTGTTCTCTCTTGCTTCTAGCCATTCCTTCTTTCTTCAACCTTCTTCAAAACTATTTTCACCTATCATCAATCAACCAAACACATCGAAGCTTTGCTCAAAATCATGAGTTTGTTATTCTTTCATAATATATGACAATTATAGCATAAAATCTCATGAAATTTCATTAATTCATCCATGGTTGATTAAATCAAAGGAAACAGGAAAATCTACCCAATTGGCTTGCTTATGGCTAGAGAAAGTGCATAAATCAATCGAAAACAAAAGAAAAAGGCTAGTGAAACTAGGCTAAGATGACTTGTCATCATCGACCGACCTCTTTAGGTCAGGACTATCCGACCTCCTCTCAAAGAGCTCGGCCAAGTTACCAGGAAAAGTCCAGATAGGTCCCAAACAGAGGAACACGACCCAAATCCAAAGGCAGTCCAAGCCTACAGAGATAAGGGCGGTTCCCTTGAAGATAAGATGACCTCACTCAAAGATAAAGATAAGATAAGATAACTATCTTATCTCCAAAAAGGTCACTCCACACTACTATAAATACACTGGAGCACCCAAGTATAACTCATACTCTGATTCTACTAAAAACCTGCTTAATACCTTTGCTAACTTAAGCATCGGAGTCCCTTGCAGGTACCACCACCCTCCGGTGACGAAGGATCAGCATCACCAACAAGTCCAACAAGTCGGACATGGCGGCTCCGGCCACCACACACAAGTCGGACACATCAGCGCCGACCAACATAGAATATCTCGTCCGAGATCGACCTACAGTTTCAGGTAACCCTTGGAACATTGGCGCCGTTGCTGGGGAACCTGGAAGTCATCCCATCATCATGGCAGACAACCTTGACAATGACCACAATTCTGATTTGGAGAACAGAACACTACATAAGAACACGGAGGTCACGATAGACGATACTTCTCAACCTAACAAAGACAAGAATTCACCAAACACGGGAGCCATGGAGGCACTTCAGGATCTCCTAAAACAACTCGAAAAAGAGGTCGAGTATCAACGGGAAGCCGGGAGAGACCTATGAAGGGAAGCCAGGCGACGCCGCGAATTAGAGGACAAGCTCCTAATGCTCGAAGCTGATCTCAAGGCCAAAACTACTCGATCCAGCCACGAAGATAGCTCCCGTAAGGATCAAGACCCATTCACCAAAGAGATCATAAAGACCAAAACCCCAAAGGACTTCAAACCTCCCAACATGACTCTATACGATGGCACAGCAGATCCCAGCCATCATCAAAGTAATTTTAGAAGCAGAATGTACCTCACTGACGCCTCAGATGCAGTCCGCTGTAAAGCCTTCCGGACTACCTTGACAAAGACAGCAATTAAATGGTTCGACAATCTGCCCCTTAGGTCCATCTCAAGCTTCGATGACTTAGCCAAGAAGTTTCTAGCCAGATTCTCCATCCAAAAAGACAAAACTAAGCACGCCCCAAGTCTATTAAGGATCAAGCAAGGAGATCGGGAAAGTCTCCGCAGCTACATGGAAAGATTCAACAAAGCATGTCTAGACATACAAAGTCTGCTAACAGAAGCAGCCATTATGGGTTTCATCAATCGCTTACGAGAGGGAACTTTTAGTCACTCAATATCGAAAAAACATCCCACATCCCTGAATGAAGTGTAAGAACGAGCAGAGAAATACATCAACATGGAGAAAAACTCTCAACTAGGAGAGACCTCAAAGTCCGGATTTTCCTACTCCTCCCGAGATAAGGACAAAGAGTCCAAGAAAAAAGAAGATCAGCATAGAGAAAAGATCAAGAAATACCACAATTACACCCCTCTTCGGGTGTCTCTTGTAGATATCTATCGAAAGTATGCCATACTGAAAGGATACCCCTACTTCGCCCACTCAAAAGCAAGAAAGGAGGAGGAAATTGGACTGAATACTGTGAATACCATCGAATCTATGGACATTCCACCAACGAATGCTTCGACTTGAAAAATGTCATAGAAAAATTGGTGAGAGAGGGAAAACTAGATCGGTACTTAGCCATCAGAGTAGATGAGCCAAGAAAAAGAAGAAGGGACGAAGATGTCGGACGAACTGAACGACCACCTCGTACACTGGAGAGACATGTCCACATGATACACGGAGGATTTGCGGGAGGAGGAATCTCCAAATTATCTCGCAAAAGACATCTTAAAGAAGTATATCATGTTGAGGGAGGAGAAGAAGCACCCGACATCCCCAATATCACTTTTACTAAAGAGGACGCAGCTGGCATCATCTCGGGACATGACGATCCCATGGTCATCACTATCATATTGGCCAACGCTATTCTCCACCGCACACTGGTAGACCAGGGAAGCTCGGCCGACATCTTATTCAAAACCGCCTTTGACAAACTCGGTCTGGAAGAAAAAGAACTCAGAGCATATCCGAACAGCCTATTCGGGCTGGGAGACACTCCAATCCAACCACTTGGATACATCTCACTACACACAACCTTTGGAAAAGGAAACCGGTCAAGGATACTCAACATAGATTACATCATGGTCAACGTGAGTTCAGCCTACAATGCCCTAATAGGTCGGACAATATTAAATCAGCTCGGCGCAGTAGTCTCGACTCCACATCTGTGCATGAAGTTCCCAACCGCAGAAGGAATAGCTATGATAAAAGCAGACCAGAAGACGGCGCGCCACTGTTACAACAAAATTCTAAACCTTAGAGGCAGAGGCGAAGAATTCCACACCATTGAACTCGGGGGAGTTCAAGGGCGGGAAGAACTTCATCCACAACCCGAAGGCAAAATAGAAAAAAGTCCAGATCGGAGATGTCCCAGAAGAAACAACCAATATCGGCACAATTTTAAAAGGAGACGTAAAGGAGTCACTCATACAGTTCTTAAGAAATAATATCGACCTCTTTGCATGGAAGGCCGTAGACATGCCAGGCATAGACCCCAAGTTAATGTGCCACAAGTTGGCAGTTTACCCAGGATCTCGGCCAGTACAGCAGAGACGTAGAAAGCTCGGACCAGAACGATCCCAAGCTGTGGAAGAGCAGGTACAAGCTCTACTGGAGGCAGGATTCATAAGAGAAGTCAAGTACCCACTATGGCTAGCCAACGTCGTCTTGGTGAATAAATCAAACGGGAAGTGGCGGATGTGCACCGACTACACTGATCTCAATAAAGCCTGCCCAAAAGATCCTTATCCTGTCCCAAGTATCGACGCTCTAGTGGATGCCTCCTCCGGATACAAATACCTCTCGTTTATGGACGCCTATTCAGGATACAATCAAATCCCGATGTACCCACCTGATCAAGAAAAAACCTCATTCTTAACCCCGAAAGTAAACTACTACTACATCGTCATGCCGTTCGGACTCAAAAACGCAGGAGCAACTTATCAAAGATTAATGAATAAGGTCTTCACAGATCATATCGGGAAGATTATGGAAGTTTATGTGGATGACATGTTAATAAAGACACAAAGTGAAAAGTCATTACTGTCCGACCTCACCCAAGTATTCGACACTATAAGAAGCCATGGCATGTGACTTAACCCTGCAAAATGCACCTTCGCAGTAGATGCTGGCAAATTCTTGGGTTTTATGCTCACACAAAGAGGAATTGAAGCAAATCCGGATAAATGCCAGGCTATACTCGACATGAAGAGTCCGACCAGTGTTAAAGAGGTACAATAACTCAATGGAAGATTGGCAGCCTTGTCCAGATTTCTAGCTGGATCGGCAATAAGATCTCTCCCCTTCTACGCCACTCTAATGAAAGGAAAGAGGTTTGAATGGACAACATAGTGTGAGCAGGCTTTCCAGGATTTCAAAAAGTTCCTGGGACGACCACCTATTCTAACTCGGCCATGGGAAGGAGAACCACTTGTATTGTACCTCGCAGTGGGAAATCGGACAACAGCCTCAGCACTGGTTCGAGAAGACGAAAGTGGACAACAACCTATATACTTCATCAGCAAAGCATTACAAGGGTCCGAACTGAACTATCAAAAGATAGAAAAATTCGCTTATGCTCTCATACTAACCTCTCGACGACTTCGCCCATATTTCCAAGCCCACATCATCATGGTTCGGACCAACCAGCCCATAAAAGGTATTTTACAGAAAATAGATTTAGCAGGAAGAATCTTGCAATGGGCAGTCGAGTTGTCCGAATTCGGCCTCCAATATGAAGCTCGGACGGCCATCAAATCACAGTATTTGGCCGACTTCATTGCAGAGTTTACGGACACCCCGGAAATCCCTACAGAGTGGAATCTCTACGTAGACGGTTCCTCAAACAAAACTGGAAGTGGCGCAGGCATAATAATAGAAAGCGACCAGGGAACCCAAATCGAACTTTCCCTCAAATTCGGGTTCCTTGCCTCAAACAACGAAGCCAAATATGAGGCACTACTAGCTGGTTTGAAACTGGCTAAGGAGGTTGGAGCTCAAAAGCTTATCATCTTCAGCGACTCACAAGTAGTCACCTCACAAATAGCATGGAGCTACCAAGCCAAGGATCCCACCATAAAAAAGTACTTGGACAAAACCAGGGAACAACTCGGACAACTCGGGGAATATGAGGTCCACCACATACCTCAAGAACAGAATACTCGAGTTGATGCACTCTCATAACTAGCCAGCACCAAACCAGGGGGCAACAACAGAAGCCTCATTCAGGAAATACTACAAAATCCATCAATCTCGGAAGAAGAATAAGTCTTAGCCATAACAGGTCTAGATCAAGGATGGATGACTCCCATAATCAATTACCTCAAAACAGAAACACTCCCTACAGATAAGAAGGAGGCAAAGAGGTTAAAACGAGAGGCACAATACTACACCATCATAAACAATACTCTATACAAAAAAGGGATTTCAACACCACTGTTAAAATACGTGCCGACTTCCAACACAAAGGAAGTCTTAGAAGAAGTACACAGTGGCATCTGTGGCAACCATCTCAGAGCACAAGCTCTCACCAAAAAGTTACTTCGGGC
Organism: Arachis hypogaea; assembly: GCF_003086295.3. Classification (NCBI taxonomy): domain Eukaryota; kingdom Viridiplantae; phylum Streptophyta; class Magnoliopsida; order Fabales; family Fabaceae; genus Arachis; species Arachis hypogaea. The sequence continues at coordinate 72,440,978 of NC_092047.1, read as the reverse complement.
CAGATTCTATTGGCCAACTTTACAAAAAGAAGCAAGAAAATTTGTAAAGACATGTCCACCATGTCAGAAGCATGCTAATTTTTATATCGCCCCACCAGAGGAGCTCATCAGCATAACCTCACCCTGGCCATTTGCAAAATAGGGACTCGACCTCCTTGGGCCATTCCCTCAAGGATCAGGACATGTTAAGTTCCTCATCGTCGGAGTAGACTATTTTATAAAATGGATTGAGGCAGAACCCCTAGCCAACACCACTGCTCAAAGAAGTTGAAAATTCTTATATAGAAACATTATCACAAGGTTTGGGGTCCCATACTCCATTACCACAGATAATGTCACTCAATTCACAGAAGCAGGCTTCAGGAAATTGGTGGCCGACTTGAAAATAAAGCACCAATTCACATCCGTAGAACATCCCCAGGCCAATGGATAGGCAGAAGCCGCCAATAAAGTTATATTATCCAGGCTAAAACGGAGATTATAGGATGCAAAGGGAGCCTGGGCTGAAGAGCTCCCACAAGTCCTATGGGCATATCGGACAACTCCACACTCCACCACAAAGGAATCACCTTTCCGATTAGCTTACGGAATGGAGGCAATGATCCCAGTGGAGGTCAAAGAAAGATCACCCAGAGTAATCCACTATAATGAAGAGGCCAATTCCCTACTTCAAAAGGAGGAACTCGACCTACTTCTAGAAATTCGAGAAAGAGCTCGGATCAAGGAAGAGGCGTTAAAACATCGAATGGCCTCAAGATACAATCGAAAAGTAGTAGAGTGAGGTTTTGCTGAGAACGATCTCGTCTTAATCCGAAATAATATCGGAACAACTCGACCTGGAGAAGGAAAGCTGGCAGCAAACTGGAAAGGACCCTACCGAGTCATAGAAGTACTCGAAAAGGGATACTACAGGCTGACCGAACTCGAAGGGCGAGAGCTTCCAAGGTCATGGCACGCCTGCAACTTAAGAAGGTATTACAGTTAGGAGGTAATAAAGATCTTAGGATGAGGTGCACTCTTTTTCCTGAAAAAGGTTTTTTAACGAGGCACCAAACCAAGATCCATGAACTACCTGACTTAGAGGGATAAAATGCCCACATGTATATATTTGCATTTTCTTTTTTTGAATAAAGTTTTTAGATTTTCTACAAATCCTCTTATCAAGACGCATTAATCTGAAACGTAAAAAATCCATCGCCCGATTATAAAGCTACAGATCGGCAAAAAGTGAAAATCAAATTCACTGCTCGATCACGATAAAGACCAACGAAGATGAAAACCTCAAAAGGTTGACCAAACGGGGATCAAACCCAATTTTTAAAAAATTGGCAAAGATGAAAAGGCGACAAAAATAGAATAATGCAAGAAGTTATCAAAAGTGATCCATAGAAAGGACCTGACGAGGTCTTAATAAAAATGGGTTGCTAAAAATAACTTAAAGATAGGGCGACGTAAAGAAGTCAGACCAGTCGACCACAATAACCAAAGTTATAAAAAGTAAATTCCTGGAAAGAGGCCTGGCCAGCCCTAAAAAAGAGGATTACTAAAAATAACTTAGAAGGTCCCGACATGATGAAGTCGGCCCAACAAAATCACAAAGTTATAAAAGCAATCCATAAAAGAGACCTGACAAAGGTCCAAATGAAATGGATTACTAGAAATAACTTAGAAAGGACCGACATGATAAAGTCGGCCCAAACCAAAAGTTAGAAGAAGAAACCCATAAAAGAGACCTGACCAAGGTCCAAATGAAATGGATTGCTAAAAATAACTTAAAAGGGACCGACATGATGAAGTCGGCCTAACAAAATCACACAAGTGATAAATAAGTAATCCACAAAAGGAGACCTGACCAAGGTCCAAATAAAACGGATTACCAAAAATAACTTAGAATGGGCCAAGTCGGCTCGACAAAGCTACAGAAAGTTTTAAATAAAGTAATCCATATAAAGAGACCTGACAAGGCCCAAACAAAATGGATTACTAGAAATAACTTCAAACAGACCGAGATGAAGAAGTCGGCCGACAGAAGGCATGCGCTATAAGGAAGTTCAGGTTGGACCCAGAAAGCCATGACCTCAAAAGAATCAAGCTACAAGTATGAAAGTACGAAGGCAATCAAAAGAGGTCGGAAAATAAGATTCCAACACCCTGAAGATACCTGGAAAATACTAAGCAAGCAATCAACAAGCAGAAACAAAGTTGCTATAATAAACAAGACCTAAGAGGCCACCTGAAGTCGACCCCAAGAGGCTTGAAAAACTACCTTTGTTTTTTCAAAATAAGGTTGCTAAAAAAGCAACTAAAGTATCCAGAAGTTAAGCCCACAAACTACAAAATAAAAGAGTCAAAAGCCCACAGGCCGGGCTATACACATTACATCAGAAATAATTATAGAGAATCCAAAGACTTCCCAGTAACAGCATACCGAGGTGAAGGAGGACGAGTCTGAAGAGATACCGCATCCACCGTCCCTTCATCTCGGTTCAAGATTTGGACGTCCGGATCAGACTCAGGCTGACCGACTTCAGCTGCTGGAGTTGAGGAAGGCGGGGCAACAGAAACTTTGGCAGAAGGTACAGGAGGAAGGTCGACATCATCATCATCATCAGGGTCATCAGGGACAATCTTGCCATCCTTTACGATGTTGTCCAAGCTAAAAAGAGTAAGGTCAAGCTCGGGCGCAAGAACTCGAACTTGATCCTTCAAATTCTCATAAGCAGCATTTACACTGCCCACAAGATGACCCTAAAGCTCGGCATAGTCAGCTCGGGCAGACTCCAAACTCTCCCTAAGACCCATCATCTCCCTATAAGTTGTGACATAGCTCTCCTTATGCTTCAACGCCATATCCTCAGATAACTTTGCAGAAGCCGCCAAGGTAATAGCCCGTGTCTTCTCACCCTCCAACTCTTTTTCCAAGTTGGCCACTTTCACCTCGAGCTCCTCCTTCAAACCCTTGATCCGGTCGAACTCCGACTTGGCCTCCTCCATAAAAGCCTTTGTTGCATGAATAGGAAGATCCTGGGCAGTTCGGTATAGAGCCACCCCTATATGTACCATCTTAATGCTACTCCGGGTAATGAAGTCCAAATGACGAAGAAGGAAAACGTCGTCAGTAGGAATAACACCATAGGGACCAATTTGTTGATCAACAAACCCGGCAGCATCAAAGTCAGGGGCATCCAGATTGAAGGGCTCAACAGTCTTCTGTCTTTTTAGAGGAGGAACAGCAGTAGGAGAAGAGGTGGCAGCAGAAGTCCGGGGAGGATCGATCACATGAACCCGAGGGGGTAGGAATCACCCTCCTCGGTCCAAGAGAGCTCGATACCGGCTGTTTCGGTAAAACATGAGAGGATCCTTCCCCAGCCGCCTTGGCCGAGATGTTCTGGGCAGCTGTAGCCTTCCTTGCCTTTTTAAAGGCTTTCATGGAATCATTGTTCTTAGCCATCTCTGAAAAAACAAAAGCAACCAAAGAAGCAAGTTACAAACTGGAAAGAAAGGAAGCAAAGTAAAACAGAGCAAAAATTAAGTCGGTCAATACCCAACGCAGTTCGGACAAGGGAGGGGTCCCCCAAAAATCTCTTGGTATCGAGATAGGGAGGTTCCCCCCAAATATCTTCCAAAATATTTACAAAAATCTGCTCGACCTCGTCAAGAATCTCCTACGAGTATCGAGATACCACAACGTTCTTTTGCCAACACAAGGGGAAGGCAGGTTCATTATTCGCCTCTAAGAAAAATGGTCGAGCTCCCTCAACAGCTTGGACCTTAAAAAATTAATTCTTAAAGTCCCTAAAGGACTCGTCATACATAGCAAACACTTTATGACCTTGGGTAGATCGAAAGGAAATCCAAGAAGCTTTCTTTTTGGAGGAAATCCCGGGCTTAGTCAAAACAAAGAGATAAAGAAAGAGGGTCTGAGAAGGTTTGACGTCCAACTCTTGGCAAAGCAACTGAAAGATCTTGATAAAAACCCAAGAGTTGGATGGAGCTGGGATGGAGCTACGTTACACGACCACAACAAATCGGTCTCAAAGGAAGTAAAAAGAAAAGTAATATTCAGCTGGCTAGAAAAATAGTCATAAGCATAGAAGAAGAGGCGTTCCCCCTGGGTCAAAGGAGGAATGCAAACCCTCTCATCAGAATCTCTATCATTACAGATTCGGTGATGTTTTCTAAGCTCCGCGCAGAACTCGGAATTAACTACAGAAACACACATCAGGACGAGGGAGTCCAGCCAGTCGGACATACCCTCAGGAACCTTGGAAGACGTCTCGACAATATTTTTGCGAGAAGACATGGTCAACTAGTCCTACAGCCAGAAAAAAAAGATGGATTACTAACCAAAACAGCTCGGGCAAAAAAGAAATCATCTCGGACAAAACATAACTCAAGCATACAAATAGTAAAAGGAAAATCCCAAGACATACACTAAGGTCCAGGGGCATCTTTTGGAGGAAGTATCACAGAGCAAGGACTCAGAAAAATATACAAAGGCTAAACATCCCAGCAAGACTCTAAGCAACGCGCCAAGAAGAAAGACTCAAATCAAAGAAAGTTATCAGAAAACGATTGTCTTCTACAAATCTATCACTATCAAACAGGGCAAAAATCAAGGAGCAATCTTTTCAGAATCAAACAAATGCAGTTCATAAAACTTAAACATCAAAGTACAATCAGAAGCAGCAAATAGCAGGCGAAACCCTAAAAATGTCAAACTACCAGGGAGTCCACTTAGGAGCATACATAAAGTCAAAAGAACACTAGAAAGCATGCGTCACAGCGACAACCAAGCATGGTAATACGAAAAGGTTCCAGCTTTCCAACATTAGCTCAAGTAAAACTGAAACTTTACCAATAATCGAACAATGCAAGTGCAAGGAAAGAACGACGAAAGAAGTAAAAGGGAGAAACAAAAAGAACCAACCTGAAAGAGGTGAAAAGTGCTGAAGAAAGCTGAAGACGAAGAGACGAAAACCGGAATTGCCTTCGAGCAAAGGAAGCACCAATAACTACCAAGGGCGTCACAGAAGCGCAAAATACGCAAGTCCCAGGCAAGCCAAACAGAAGAATAGAAAGAAAAGGGGAAGTTACAGGAAAACAGCTTTTGGTGTAAATTCAAAATGAAAGTGGGAGGCAAAAGAAACGGAGCATTAAAGAATTAATGGGTTATTAAACCCTCGCACGTTCCCAAAGCAAAGAGACGCACGTTTCCAAAGGATAAAGGAAAAAGAAAAAAACGTTCCGCATTCAGAGGGATCTCTACAAAAAGAAATCGACAATGCTCGAGCTCGCCTTCTCCAGAGAAGGATTGAAGTCCTGAAACTAAGGACTCTACCTCAAAAGGAAGACCACGCTCAAGTAGGGGCACTGTTCATACCCTGGGTCGAGCTGTCCGACCCAGGATGTTTAACGACAAGTCGACCGACCTCTTCAGATCAGGACTATCCGACCTCTTCTCAAAGAGCTCGGCCAAGTTACCAGGAAAAGCTCAGATAGGTCCCAAATAGAGGAACACGACCCAAATCCAAAGGCAGTCCAAGCCTACAGAGATAAGGGCGGTTCCCTTGAAGATAAGATGACCTCACTCAAAGATAAAGATAAGATAAGATAACTATCTTATCTCCAGAAAGGTCACTCCACACTACTATAAATACACTGGAGCACCCAGGTATAACTCATACTCTGATTCTACTAAAAACCTGCTTAATACCCTTGCTAACTTAAGCATCGAAGTCCCTTTCAGGTACCACCACCCTCTGGTGATGAAGGATCAGCATCACCAACAAGTCCAATAAGTCGGACACGGCAGCTCCGGCCACCACACACAAGTCGGACACATCAGCACTGACCAACATAGAAGATCTCGTCCGAGATCGGCCTACAGTTTCAGGTAACCCTCGGAACACCAACAGTTCAAACTAAAGTAGTGAACCCAGAGATGAGGACATGCAAGGACGAAAGAAACAGAAACAACGATAATAAAACCCTAAGGAACCAAAAACTACCAGGCACACGCGTCACATCAAAAGAATGCAGGGATCACCACAAAAAATGCAAGCTTTTTCAGAAAATTGTGAAAACAAAATGTTGAAAGGAAAGACACAATCTTTTTTCAAAGGGGTCAAGATTTTCAGAGACAAAACCAGTAAAAATCACACGCAACAGTGGAGACATACAAGAAGGCGACTCTCGAAAACATAAAAGGGAAAGAAAATACCAACCTTTGGATGACGAAGAAGCAAGCGCGAGGGAAAGATCAGGAAGAAGCAAGCGACTAAATCTGCACCAACAAAATGCTCTTGAGCAAAGTAGATGGAAAGCTTGGGGGCGTGTAAACCAGCAGAAGGAGCGAAACGCCTTGCAAACGATGAGCAAAGAAGATGAAGAGGAGTTAGAGAAAGAAACTCTAAAGTGACACTTTGAAAAATTTCAAAAATGAAGTAGCAAAGAGGGAAAAAGGAAACGGCAAAGGGATATTTATGAGCTTTTAAACCCTCGCACATTTCCAAGAAAAGTGCAATGCACGCTACAATTATAAAGGAAGAGAAATGCTTCGCATCCAAGGAGCCTCCACCGGAGATCAACCCAAAGGCAAAATGCTCGAGCTCGACTTCTCAAAGGGTCGAAGTCTGAAGACACGACCCTAAAAAGTAAAGATCGAAGCTAAAGTAGGGGCACTATCCGACCTAGGCTGATTGAAGACAAAGCGATCGACCTCTTCAGGTCAGGTCCCCCGACCTCTTCTTTAAAGAGTTCAGCCAAATCGCCATAAGCCCAAGAAGGCCCAAACAAAGGGACACGGCCCAATCTAAAGGCAGCTAAAGCCTAGAAAGATAAATGCGGTCCCCCTTAGAGATAAGATGACTTCACTTAAAAGATAAGATAAGATAACTAACTTATCTTATCTAGAAAGGTCAGCCCACACTACTATAAATACACTGGAGCACCCAGGTATAACTCATACTCCGATTCTACTAAAAACCTGCCTAAATCACGTGCTAACTTAAGCATCGGAGTCTCTTGCAGGTACCACCACCCTCTGGTGACGAAGGATCAGCAGCACCACCAAGCCCAACAAGTCGGACACGACAGCTCCGGCCACTATAACAGATCTCATCTGAGATCGACCTTCAGTTTCAAGTAACCCTTGGAACATTATCTTAGTTTCAAAATTCAAATCTTTTTAAAATCAAATCTTTTCAAAAATCATATCTTTTTCAAAATCTTATCTTATCTTTTTATCTTTCTTAAAAATTCAAAAATTTATCTTATCTTATTTCAAATTCAAATTTCAAATTTCAAAATTTCAAATTTCAAATTTCAAAATTTAAAATTTCAAAATTTAAATTTTAAATTTCAAATCTTTTTAATTTAAAACTTATCTTCTCTTAACTTTCTTATCCTATCTTTCTTACCTAACTTATCTTATCTTTTCTATCTTATCTTCTTTTAAATTTTAAAATTAAATCTTTTTCAAAATTTTTTAATTCTTATCTTATCTTGTTGACTTTTTCAATTATTTTTAAATTCAAATCTTTTCTAATCTTCTATCTTATCTTGTTTTCAAATCTTTCCTAATTAGTTACGTATATTCTCTTTCTTCTTTTTCAAAACTTTCTAACTAATTCTCCTCTCTCCTGTTTTCAAAAATTCCCTTCTATCTCTCTTCTATTTTCGAAAATTTATTAATTTTCAAATCTTTTTAATTATTTAAACTTTATTTTTTGAATTTAATTAAATAAATAAAACAAAATTATTCTAATCATTATCCTATTCCTTAATTCTTTTTCTTCCTCTACCTTTCTTCATCATGAACCTAAATGGGAATGAAGATTTTAGAAGAACTCTAGGGTCCTATACAAATCCCACTGCTGACTTCTATGGAAGAAGTATTAGCATACCTCATATCAAAGCAAGTAGCTTTGAACTAAACCCTCAACCCATTACCTTAGTGCAGCAAAACTGCCAGTATTCTAGACTTCCATAGGAAGAAACTACTGAGTTTCTAGCAGATTTCTTAAAGATTACTGACACAGTACACAATGAGAGAGTAGACCAAAATGTCTACAGACTATTGCTCTTTTTTTTTGCTGTAAAGGACCAAGGAAAGAGGTGGTTAGATAATCAGCCCAAATCTAGCTTGAAAACTTGGAAACAGTTAGTAGACAAGTTTTTAAATCAATATTTCCCTCCAAGGAAGCTAACCCAGTTGAGATTGGGCATCCAAGGCTTCAAACAAGGAGATAATGAATCTCTTCATGATGCCTGACAAACCCCAATTTGACGGTTTGTTTTGCCTTGGATTTAGAACATTTTGATAACCTTTTGTCACATTTAGCCTAAGAATTAGCATGGTTTTGTTATCTCTTCCATGATTGTGCTTAAGTGTAGAAACATGCTTTTTAAGCCTTATTTTGGTGAATTCTAATTTCTGTTTGATTCCATACGATGCCTTGATGTGTTTGCTAGTAATTTCAGGATTGAAATAGGCTAAGCATGGATCAAAGGAAGCAAGGAAGGAAGCATACAAGTGGAGAAAAGCATAAAAAATTCAAAGAAGCAAAGTCAGCCATGCACGCGCATGCGCACAAGGCGCTCGCGCGCACATTGCAGAATCGACCAGGGACGCGCACGCGTACCATGCGCGCACGCGCCGATGCTGGCACATGACCTCATTAATGCAACACGTGCCTGGCGATTTGAGAGGGTTTCTGAACCCATTTTTGGCGCCAAATTACTAAGGGAAAGGAATAAAAGGATGAAGGATTAAGGAGGAGGCATAAATCATTCATCACTTAGGATGATTGATCACTTTAGAAGTGAGTGGCCATTAGTTTAGTTTTTAGCTTTTGTAGTTAGTTTTTTAGAGAGAGAAGCTCTCACTTCTCTCTAGGATTAGGATTAGGTTTAGGTTAATCTCTCTTCTTAGATCTAGGTTTAACTCATGCTTTGATTCACTTTTCATTTACCAATTCTTAATCTTCTCCTCTTCCTCTTTCTAGTTGTGTGCTTTAATAATTGTAACTCTTCATTTTGTTTTGGGATATATTGTTGTTCATTTGTTTCCTTTCAATAATGCAATTTGAGGTAATTCATGATAATTGTGATTTCCTTGATTGTTGTTGTTAATTCCTTTCAATAATTGTTGTTAGACTTCATTCTTGTTGTTGATTTACTATACTTTTCTTTTGTGCCTTCCAAGTGTTTGATGAAATGCTTGGTTGGATTTTAGTGTAGATTTTGTTCCTCTTGGCCTAGGTAGAGTGATTAGTGACACTTGAGTTATCTAATTCCTTGTTGATTGATAATTGGAGAGATTGCTAATTGGTTTGGAGTGCACTAAAGCTAGTCTTTCCTTGGGAGTTGGCTAGGACTTGTGGCTCAAGTCAATTCATCCACTTGACTTTCCTTTAATTAGTAAGGGTTAACTAAGTGGTAGCAATGAACAATTCTCATCACAATTGAGAAGGATAACTAGGATAGGACTTCTAGTTCTCACACCTTGACAAGAGCCTTTTATAGTTGTTAGTTTATTTTCATTGCCATTTACTTTTCATGCTTCTTATCCAAAACCCCAAAATAACTCATAACCAATAACAAGACACTTTATTGTAAGTCCTAGGGAGAACGACCCGAGGTTCAATACTTCGGTTTATAAATTTAGGGGTTTGTTTTAGTGACAAACAACTTTTTGCATGAAAGGATTATTGCTTGGTTTAGAAACTATACTTCGACGAGATTTTATTTGAGAAATTCTAAACCGTCAAAAATCCAATCGTCAATGCCTGTGAGAGGTATAAAAGGATGTTAAGAAAATGTCCCACTAAAATATTTTCAGAATGGGTACAGTTAGACATCTTCTACTATGGACTTTCAGATATGGCTAAAATATCTCTGAACCACGCTGTTGGTGGTTCCATACACATGAGAAAGAACATTGAAGAGGCTCACGAGCTTATTGAGACAGTTGCCACTAATCAGCATCTTTACTCATCTGCTGAGACTTCTATGAAAGGAGAGGTTAAGGCAATATCTATTGAACCTAACCTTCAGAACAGGATAGCCCATTGACTCAGCAACTGCACGCCCTTGCCCAGCAACTATTGGAATTACAAGAGGCTTTGCGAGAAACTCAAGCTTCTAACAGGAATGTAGAAGCCCAGCTGAGTCAAACAAAGTAGCAATTATCTAAGCAGATAACAGAGGAATGCCAGGCTATTCAACTGAGGAGTGGGAAATCCTTAAACACCCAACCTCAGTACAACAAGAGATCAAAGGAAATAAAGCCAATAGAGGAACACCAGACTGATGTCCAGGACATCTCTAAGGGCATTGAATACCCTCAGAGGAATGTCATTAGCGTTCAACGCCAAGAAGGGGTATCTGTAAAGTCCCACATCGGTTGGAGAGGAGAACGAAGCATGCCTTATAAGGGTGTGGATACCTCTCCCAAGCATGACGCATTTTGACGAGTGAGTGTGGGGGGCTTCGGCTATCATCCATATCGTTAAAGGAAAAACCGTGAGGCCTTGTGTGCCAAACAGACAATATCGTGCTAGCGGGTGGTCTGGGCTATTAGAGAATTGTAAGGTCCCACATCGGTTGGGGAGGGGAACGAATCATGCCTTATAAGGGTGTGGATACCTCTCCCTAGCATGACATGTTTTGACGAGTGAGTGTGGGGGGTTTCGGCTATCATCCCTATCGTCAAAGGCAAAACCGTGAGGCCTTGTGTGCTAAAGCGGACAATATCGTGCTAGCGGGTGGTCTGGGCTGTTACAGATGGTATCAGAGCAGTTCGTCCTCGTGAGCCTGAGGGATGGACCGATTGTGCTTCGTTGCGCACTCTGGGTCATTTTTTTCTTTCATGCTATTTAGGTTATCTACTTGATATCTCATAGCATGCTTATTTGTGAGTGCCTTTTTGGGATAATTGAAGCACTAGACTTTTGATATTGAGATTGATCACCTTGATATCGATTGTTTGATGTGGAAAGGAATCCTGAATAGGCAACTCGCGGACGAGGTCGATCACATTAACAGAGAGGTAGTGAGGAAGGCTAACCTAGCCTATGTGTTACGAGCTAAACATGTCCCGGAAAACCAGTTCGCGGAGTTGCGGCATATCAGTTGATGGGTGAGGCTCAACATTGATGGCAAGAGAAGTGACGGCTGTTTCTTTTGAGGTTTTTACTTAAGGTTTTCAATTTCTAAACGGTATGGTTTAGAATTCTTGTTGAAAAAGTTTTAAAGCTTAAAATGATTTTGAAAATTTGGTTTGAAAGTATTGGTTTAAATGATTTGGTTTTGAAAGAAAGTCAAAATTCTTGGTTTGAATGATATCGTTTAAAAATAAAAGTGAGTTCTATGATTTTATCAACTTGTGATTTTGGCTTGTAATTTAACTTATCAGAAGGGATTCAATTTGAAAGGTTCTAATTTAAGGATTTTAATGAATTTAGAAGAATCATGCTTTAAAGTGATTGATTTACAAATAAATGATTTTTTACTCTTTTGATAAAGTTTTAACAATGAACTCGTTCATATTGAACTTGTTTTAAAGATTTTGAAAAGTATTACAAAAATCGGTTTTTGGCTTAAAGGATAAATTCCGGATTCTTAATGACGATAATCAGAGTGACGCAGTGGAAGGCAAGAGGGGGCATCGACACAGTAGGGCGCTTCGAGGAGGATATATCACGTGATTCGATTTTCGAGGGCGAAAATATTTTTAAGGAGGGGAGGATGTAAGAACCGGGGTTTTTCACGTAAAACCATTTTAATAAAATAATTTTTAATGCCTAGAATAGATTCAAAATTTAGAAGTTTTAATTTGAAAATAAAAATGTGAAATTTGATTTCAGTGAATTATTCTGAGTTGGAAAATGTTTTTCTTTTGAAAAGTTTTTGTAAAAATGCATACTAGCGCTTAAGCTGGCAGTTCCGGCTTTAGTCTGTCCAGTACCGCATATTTTAGAAAATAATATTTTGAAAATTATTTATTATTTTGAAAGGACAAAAATAATTTAGAATTGAAAATCGGACACTAATCTTAAAGGTTTTGGCCCAAAGTGGGCCAAACGGACTAAAAATGCTAACGGATTGGACCGGGCCCAAAGCCCAACATATATAAGATTATTTAATGAGCTTTTCAGCTCATTTCTTCCTCCAAATGAGAGAGAGCCGCGGTTTTGAGATGAGAGGAGAAGAGGGGAGTGGTTACTGTTCACCTCCACCTTCCGGGAGCCATAACTTGAGCTACGGAGCTCTGATTGACGAGCTGTTTGCGGCCACGCAAAGCTCTCGTCGAGCTCTACGTTTTTATTTAAGCAAACCTGGTAAGAACTCAAAGCTCAAGTCTCAATTTTATGCCTTAGATTTCTGCATTTTTGAGGTTATGGGTTTTGAGTAGATTTTGTGATTTTGATTGTTTAGGTGATCTCTAGTAGCGGGTAATTGTTGGATTTTACCCCTACTCTCGTTGGATAAGGTAAGAAACCTCTTTATCCTTGTGGTTTGGGATAGTATGAACTTTAGTTGTTGATGTGTCATGTGTGGTTATGTTGTATGTATGAAGCTTGTTTTTGGAGTTGGTGGTGGCTTTTGGTTTGGCTTTGATGGTTTGGAGCTTGGCGGAAGCTTGATTGGAATCAAGTTTGGTGTCGGAGCATAGTGGAAATCGGTCAAGGTATGGTTTCAGTTTCTTTTATGTAATATGTAATGTTTATGGACACTTACGCTAGTGACCCATAGGATAGGATTGAATTAAATTGGTTGTTAGAATTGTTGTATGATGATGTAAGATGATTTGATGAATTGAAATGTTGATGTTGATAGTATGGTATTGAGGATTGAGATTGAAATTAATTATGATGATTGTTGGAAACGGTGGAATGGAATTTGATTAATGTGTTGATTAAAAAAATGAATGTATTGTTATGTATTTTATAATGGAAATTAATGAATGTGGTTGGTGGAGGAAAGATTATAGTGTTATATATTTGAAAATTTAGTTTGAGGATATTGAAGGGTGAATGAAAAATTTGGTATGAATGGTAGGTTGTGACACAAAGAGTGAGTTATGAGGTAAATTGGAGTTGGTATAGTTTTGGTCTGATTTTTAGTTGAAATATTTTGAAAGTTGAGATTTGGCAAAATTCTGCATAATCTATTTTCTGGCTGCAGCTTCGGACACTTTTTGGGAACGATCTAACCATCACAATTGAATGTGATTAATTTTTCTTGAATCTTTGTGATGTGTAGAAAAATCCTGGAAAATTTGGTTAACGTTTAACGGTTGGATTAGGAGATATAAATTTTTGAAGTTTGTTACTTTAAAACTTATTTCTGCTGCACATAATCAAACCAGCAACTTTCCAAGCATATATCTCCTAATCCTGACCATAATTTTGAGTGGGACCAAAAGGAAATTGAGACTTGGACTATTTTCTTGTTTGTGTCAAAATTTTAGACTATTATAATTTTTTTGGAAGGAGTTGTGCTCGTTTTAAAAATAGAGCTCTTAGCTATTTTGACAGCAAAACTAGTTTTTGAAAGTAAAATTGTAATTAGTATAACTCTCTCCAGAAAACTGATTTTTCTATGAGACTTTGACTGATTTAAAGCTCTATGAGTCTAGTTTATTTCTGGAAAATTTCAGATACATCAAATGAAAATATGATTTTTGGTGAATTTTCAAAGAACAGGGTAGCTTGCTGTCTTGGTGCAGAGATTTCAAACTTAAAATCAGTTTTTGCAAGAGAAATGGTTTTTCTTTTTTTATTGTATTCAACTAAACTATTTCAACTGGGTTTGAATCTATAGGATAATTCCCTTTTGAGTCTAGAGAGGGAGAATTAGGCTTGTAAGCTTCTGTGACACCATTTTAAGACTTTTGGGTTTAATTTCGGGTCTTAGAATATGGGAAAGGTCCTAGGTAATTTACTTGGTATTATTTTGAAAAGTTAGAGAACAGAAGCTTAGGTTTCTGGTGTACTGAGGATGGGTATGGTAGATGAGAAAGGAGGATGGTATTGGAATTGGGGAAAACTGATGAACTATTGAGTTGGAATGGAAAATATGAATTGAGGATGGTTGAGATGAGTCGAGGACTCGAAGAGAAATGATGATTTTGATGAATATTGAGAATTGATAACTAAAAGTGATTTGAGATGAGGAATGGTAATGTCTGGTGTTGATTTGATGATGAGGAAATGATTAGATTATATGAGAGTGTGCAGAGCCTATATCTCCGGCGTGGCAGATTGTTCTGCTGCATGACTAGTTGTTGTTGAGAGTGTGCGGAGCCTATATCTCCGACGTGGCAGATGTTTTTATCACGTGACTTGTTGAATATTGAGAGTGTGTGGGCCTATATCCCCGACGTGGCAGATTGTTCTACTGCATGATTTGTTATTGTTGGTTCCTTCTCTGCTGCAGGAAGTGTGCGGGGCCTATATCCCTGGCGTAGTAGACTCCCTACTACATGAGTGTGAAGGGCACTATATCTTTGGCGTAGCAGAAGAGCTGCTGCATGAGTGTGCAGAGAACTATATCCCTAGCGTGGTAGAAAAGGCTACATCCGGGAGGATGTGTTAGGTTGGCATTTACGGACCAACAAGTGATATCACGAGCCAATAGGATAGAGATTCATCATATGCATCTTCTATATGCTTGTTTGCTTTGATTACTTGAGTTTGCCTAACTGTATAACATGCCTACTTGCTTCTTGAATTACTTGCTGTAAATGAATACTATCTGTGTTTTACTTGCTTGCATTGATCTTGTGTTTGTCTGGTGCTGAGGAGGTTAGGTTGGCAAAGGCTGTGGGATACAGCGGTGTGATTAGTATTAGTTAGAATTCCTCTAAGTTTAGATAACCCGGTTTATGGTTTAAGTTTCTTATGTATTTTTTTTATTTCGTTAAGGTTTAATATCCGTATGTGATGTGAAGTTCTAGGATTGCCTTCGGCGTCCTAGAGCCTTAAATCTTACATCATTGGGCATTGTTACCATACTGAGAACCTCTGGTTCTCATTCCATACTTTGTTGTTGTTTTTCAGATGCAGGTCGTAATCTACTTTGGTGAGATTACGGATATGGTGACAGAGCAGAGTATGGTTTATTCCTTGTTTATTTCTGTTTTACTTTTGTCATAGTATTCTCTCACCTTTTGTATATTTATCTTTATGGCCTTAGAGGCCTATTTGAGAGATAGGTTGTATAAGCTGCTTTAATTCTAAAGCTCTGTATCTTTCTATTTGTAACTAGTCGGCTTAAACTCCACAAGCTGCGGCTAGTTCTCTATTATTATTATATTCTTATATTTATATATATTTTATTCTCTTATACTTATACCTTGTATCTTATGCGTTAGTTTCGTGTGAACGTCTCGTGCTTTTGTAAATCTGTCTTTGAGCTTAATCCTTCATCGGGCTCCTAAAATATATTATTTCTTTCTATATGTAAATATGTATAAGCCTTAGGACTGTCGTAACCTATGATTAACCTTTGCTTTACGGCTAGAGATAAGGCTTAGGGTAATTGGGGTGTTACATTTAGTGGTATCAGAGGCAGAGCCCGGATCGAAGTGCCAGTGAGGGCGCTGGGCTCCCTTAGGGGGTGGATTGTAAGGTCCCACATTGGTTGGGGAGGGGAACGAAGCATGCCTTATAAGGGTGTGGATACCTCTCCCCAGCATGACGCATTTTGACGAGTGAGTGTGGGGGGCTTCGGCTATCATCCCTATCGTCAACGGCAAAACCGTGAGGCCTTGTGTGCTAAAGTGGACAATATCGTGCTAGCGGGTGCTCTAGACTGTTACAGTATCCATCCCTGGCGTTGATCGCCCAATTGGGGACACCAACAAGGGCGTTGAACGCCCAAAAGGAAGTAGTATTCTTGGCGTTGAACGCTAGGAAGGGGGCAGCAATATGGGCGTTGAACGCCCAAGCAAGGGAGGCCAGTCACATACTGATAACAACCCTCCTAAGCAAGCTAGTAACTCCCCTTCCAATACACACGGCACTCAGCCTTCATCAACCAAGATTGATGAATATAAGGCTAAGATGCCATTTCCTCATAAACTCTGTCAAGAGGAAAAAAATAAACAGTTTGCCGGCTTTGCAGATTATCTCAGAACATTAGAGATCAAGATCCCTTTTGCAGAGGCTCTTGAACAGATACCTTCTTATGCTAAGTTCATGAAGGACATTTTGAGTCATAAGAAGGATTGGAGAGAGACAGAAATAATCCTCCTCATTGAAGAGTGCAGTGCAATCATTCAAAATAGCTTACCAGAAAGACTTAAGGATCCTGGAAGCTTTATGATACCATGCACTCTAGGTAATGCTTGCACAAAGACAACTTTATGTGACCTTGGAGCAAGCATCAACCTAATACCTGCTTCATTAATAAAGAAGCTTTGCTTGACTGAGGAAGTCAAACCAACCCGCATATGCCTTCAACTTGCTGGTGGTTCTATTAAGATACCATCAGGAGTAGTCAAAGACATAATTGTCAGGGTTGGACCCTTTGCTTTTCCCACTGACTTTGTGGTGTTGGACATGGAAGGGCACAAGAGTGCATCCCTGATTCTAGGGAGACCCTTCCTAGTTATAGGACAGACCCTCATTGATGTTGAAAAAGGGGAAGTAACCCTGAGAGTCAATGAGGAAAAGTTTGTACTGAATGTTGTAAAAGCCATGCAGCATCCAGACACCCCAGAGATATGCATGAGTATTGACCTCATTGATTCCCTAGTAGAAGAAGTAAACGTGGCTAAGAGTCTCAAGGAAGGGCTGAATGACATCCTTACTGATGCCCAGACTGATTTACAGGATCCTTTGGAAACTCCTAAGGAAAAGGAGAAGCCTCCAAAGCTTGAGCTCAAGCCATTACCATCCTCCCTGAAATATGCATTTATGGGAGATGGAGATACTTATCATGTGATCATAAGCTCTGCCTTAAAGCCACAGAAAGAAAAAGCACTAATTCAAGTGCTTAAGACACATAGGACTGCCCTTGCGTGGACTATAAGTGGCCTTAAGGGCATTAGTCTGACCAGATGCATGCATAAAATTCTGCTGAAGGATGACACCAAACCAGTGGTGTAACCACAAAGGCGACTGAATCCAGCCATGAAGGAAGTAGTGCAGAAAGAAGTCACTAAGCTCTGGGAAGTTGGGATTATTTATCCCATTTCTGATAGCCCCTGGGTGAGCCCTGTCCAAGTTGTTCCCAAGAAGGAAGGCATGACAGTGGTTCATAATAAAAAGAATGAACTGATTCCTACAAGGACAGTTACAAGGTGGCATATGTGCATTGACTATAGAAGGCTCAATAATGCCACCAGGAAGGATCATTTTCCTTTACCATTTATTGACCAAATGCTAGAGAGACTAGCAGGGCATTCATTTTATTATTTCCAGGATGGATATTCCGGGTACAATCAAATAGCAGTGAATCCACAGGATCAAAAAAAGACAGCGTTCACATGCCCATGCGGCGTGTTTGCCTATAGGTGAATGCCCTTTAGCTTGTACAATACACCTGCCACCTTTCAGAGATGTATGTTATCCATCTTCTCTGATATGGTAGATAAGTTCCTTGAAGTGTTCATGGATGACTTCTCTGTCTTTGGAGACTCATTTGACTCCTGCCTTGATCATTTGGCCCTAGTTTTGAAAAGATGTCAAGAAACAAACCTAGTTCTAAACTGGGAAAAATGCCACTTCATGGTGACTGAAGGCATTGTTCTTGGGCATCAGATTTCAAACAAGGGAATAAATGTAGATCAAGCTAAGATGGAAGTGATTAAACGATTGCCACCACCAACTAATGTCAAGGCAATCAGAAGTTTCCTAGGACATGCAGGATTTTACAAGAGGTTCATAAAAGATTTTTCGAAAATTGCAAAACCCCTATGTAATCTCTTGGCCATTGATGTTCCATTCGTCTTTGACTAAGAACGTCTGCATACTTTTGAAACCCTGAAAGCCAAGCTTGTCACTGCTCCTATCATCTCTGCACCCAATTGGGACTTACCATTCGAACTGATTTGTGATGCCAGTGACATGCCATTGGCGCAGTTCTAGGGCAGAGACATGACAAGCTTCTGCACGTCATTTATTATGCCAGTCATGTTCTAAATGACACGCAAAATAATTACACTACTACAGAAAAGGAATTACTTGCAGTAGTTTATGCCATTGACACGTTCAGGTCCTACTTAGTAGGATCCAAGGTCATTATCTATACTGACCATGCTGCTCTAAGGTATTTACTCACTGAGCAGGATTCTAAGCCCAGACTTACAAGATGGGTATTACTCCTACAAGAGTTTGATATAGAAATTAGAGATAGAAAAGGCACAGAAAATCAAGTGGCTGACCACTTGTCTAGGATTGAACCAGCAGCAGGGACTTCTTTTCCCTCCACTGACATATCCGAAACATTTTTAGATGAGAAACTCTATGCCATCCAGATAGCACCTTGATTTGCAGACATTACAAATTACAATGCTATAAGGTTCATTCCCAAGGAGTTTAACAAGCAGCAAGCCCAGAAACTCATGCATGATGCAAAGTATTACCTGTGGGATGAGCTATATCTCTTTAAGAGATGCTCGGATGGAATAATCCGACCCTGCGTATCTAAAGAAGAGGCACAGAGAATCTTATGGCATTGCCATGGCTCAGACTATGGAGGATACTTTGGAGGTGAGCGAATAGCCACCAAGGTTCTCCAAAATGGCTTCTACTGGCCCACTCTCTTTAAGGACTCTAGAGAGTTTGTCCGTAACTATGATAGTTGCCAACGGGCTGGCAACCTCCCTCATGGTCACGGCATGCCTCAGCAAGGAATCCTAGAGATTGAGTTGTTTGACGTATAGGGTATAGATTTCATGGGACCCTTCCCACCTTCATACTCAAACACCTACATCCTTGTGGCAGTAGACTATGTGTCTAAACGGGTTGAAGCAATAGCATCACCCACTAATGACACTAGAGTAGTAATGAAGTTCTTCCAAAAGAATATCTTCAGCAAATTTGGTGTCCCTAAGACACTAATTAGTGATGGAGGTACTCATTTCTGCAACAGACAGCTGGATTCTGTCTTAAGCCGTTACAGAGTTTGCCATAAAGTAACAACACCGTATCATCCCCAAATAAATGGACAAGCTGAAGTCTCAAATAGAGAACTAAAGCGAATCCTAGAGAGGACAGTAAGCGCCTCTAGAAAGTATTGGGCTAGAAAGCTTGATGATGCTCTGTGGGCATATATAACAGCTTTCAAAACCCCCATTGGAACCTCACCATATCAGCTGGTATATGGGAAATTCTATCATTTGCCAGTGGAACTAGAACACAAGGCCTATTGGACCACTAGATTCCTCAACCTTGATACTAAAGCAGCAAGAGAAAAAATAGCTACTCCAACTAAATGAGTTGGATGAATTCTGCCTGGCTGCATTTGAAAATGCTAAGATCCATAAAGAAAAAACAAAAAGGAGGCATGACAGGAAGATATCTTCCAAAGTCTTTGAACCAGGACAAAAGGTCCTGCTCTTCAACTCAAGACTCAAATTATTCCCTGGGAAACTCAAATTCCGCTGGAAGGGACCGTATGTGATTACTAATGTATCACCTTATGGGCACAGAGAACTTCAAGGTAAAGATCCTGAAAACAGGTTCACTATCGATGGACAGAGAGTTAAGCATTACCTTGAAGGAGATATAGAGCCAGGAGGCTCAACACTGGTACTAAGTTAAGTACAGTGGAGTCCAGCTAAAGACATTAAAGAAGCGCTTGCTGGGAGGTAACCCAATGATTACTCGTATATTATTTTTTAATTTTCTAATTATTTTTATTTTAATTAGTTTTTAATTATGTTGATTTTAATGTTAGTGATCATGAACAGTGTTTAAACAGAGACAGAATGATGCAGAACAACAAATAGAACACCCTGGACAAGGGATCTCTCTGGCGTTAAACGCCAGAAAAGGGTAGAACTTGGGCGTTCAAACGTCCATAGAGGCAGCAAGCCTGGCGTTGAACGCCAGCCAGAGAGCCTGGCTGGGTGTTCAACGCCCCATGGGGAAGACAAGCCTGGCGTTAAACGGCAGCCAAGGAGCCTGGCGTTAAACGCCAGCCAGGGAGCCTGGTGTTGAACGCCAGAATGGGTGCCATTCTGGGCGTTCAACACCCAACAAACAGAGGCAGTAGCATTAAACGCCAAAATGTAGCCATTCTTGGCGTGTAAACGCTAGCAAGATGAGTAAATCTTTTAGGTTCGGTGTGGAAGGAGCCCTGTTCTCTCGTCAAAAAATTCGAATCCCATGGCTCTAAGAAGTGGCAAGACCGCTCCAAGAAACAAGAAAGAAGATAACCCAACAGTTGTTTTTAAACCTGTTCGATTCTATACCAAGTAACATGAAGAGCATTATCACAAGATAATGAGTAAAATGCCAGTAATCCCTGAGGTGGGATTCAAATTAGGAGAAGAAGAATACCCGGAGATTCAAGAGCAAATTCAAAAGAGAGGCTGGAAGATTCTAACTAATCCTAAGATCACTGTTGGATATAACATGATCCATGAATTCTATGCAAATCTGTGGATGACAGATAAGCAAAAGAAAGATGGAACAACATTTCAGACTTTTTGCACTATGGTCAGGGGGAAGATCATCTACTTTCATCTGGATAGGGTGAGAGAGATCTTTAAATTACCCTTAAAAAGGGATGACCCTGATTCCTACAATAGAAGGGTGGTAGCTAACCCTAAGCTGGATCAAGTCCTAGAGGACATCTACCTTTCTGGAACTCAATGGATTGATGATGCAAAAGGCAAGCCAAACCAGCTGAAAAGAATGAACCTCAAGCCAATTGCTAGAGGATGGCTAGACTTCATTGGGCGTTCTATACTCCCTACCAGTAACTGCTCTGAAGTCACCATTCAGAGAGCTGTGATGGTTCACTGCATCATGAGAGGGAATGAGGTAGAAGTCCACCAAATAATCCCCCGTGAGATGTACAAGTTGGCAAATAGGATGTCTACTAATGCCATGCTGGCCTATCCAAATCTCATCTTTCGCCTATACCAGGAGGCTAAGGTTCTGATCCACGTGGACAATTTTATTCCAGTGGAAAGCCCAATCACCAAGAAGGTGATGGAAAGCTCCAAGATACCAGAGGATCATCCCAAAAGGAAGGCACCTGAACCTCCCTAAGAGATCCCTCTAATTGAGTATTAGGATCAGCTGAAGGTGTTTATGATGCAATTGTAAACCACCTTGGATCAACTCAGAGAGGAGCAGAAAGATCAGACTAGCATGGTTTGCAAACTGATCAAAGAGCAAGAAAAGCAGGGGCGTCAGATAGAGGAGCTGAAGCGCCAAAAGCTCTCTCCTGAAGAGCTCAACGCCCCTCAAGCTGAAGGTTGTTAAGTTTCAACCCTGTGACTATTCCAATTCCTGTTTTTCATATTTCCATCCTAATTTAGAGTTACATGATCACAAGTAGTATTTAAGTCTTTATTTTTATTTTATTTTATTATTGCCTTTTAATTTAAGAGTTGCATAAGCATTAATAAAAATTAAATTTTATTTTTCAATTAGCTATAAAATATTCCTCTTATCATCATTAAACATGAATAAAATAGTGATTTTTTTAGAAGAATTAAAGATACATGAATTTCAAGTTAAAAAATAAGAATAGTTCAATTATCTTGATGTGGTGGCATTACTTTTATTTTCTAAATGTATGAATGAACAGTGCATTTTTGAAATTGGAGTTTAGGAATGTTGGCTCTTGAAAGAATAAGGAAAAAGGAGAAGTATTATTGGTAATCTGAAAAATCCAAAAATTTATTCTTTAAGCAAAAAAAAGCAGCAAAAAAAAAAGCATGTTGCAATAAAAGAAAAATATATGCATGCGAAAAAAAATATAAATAAAAAGCAGAAAAAGCCAATAGCTCTTTAAACCAAAAGGTAAAAGCAAAAAGCCAGTAACCCTTTAAACCAAAAGGCAAGGGTAAAAGGATCCAAAGATCCTAAGAGTGTGCTTAAGAACTCTGGACACCTCTATCTGGGGATTCTAGCAAAGATGAATCACAATCCCAAAGGGTTCACCCAGTTAAAGTGTTTGTGGCACTTATGTATCCGGTGGTAATATTGGAAAACAAAGTGCTTAGGGTCACGGCCAAGACTCTAAAAGCTGTATTGAAGAATCAAAAAGAACTAAACTAGGAGAGTCAATAATATCATCTGGATTTTAAGTTCCGAAAGAGACCAACATTTCTAAGTTTCAATGGATAGTGTGATGCCAAAACTATTCAGAAGAAAAAAGCTACTAAGTCCCGCTCATCTAATTGAAACTGAGCTTCATTGGAAACTCTTAGATTTATTGTATCTTACTCTTCTTTTTATCCTATTTTATTTTTAGTTGCTTGGGGACAAGCAACAGTTTAAATTTGGTATTGTGATGAACGGATATTTTATACGCTTTTTGGCATCATTTTCATATAGTTTTTAACATGTTTTGTTTAATTTTTATTATGTTTTTATAGATTTTAGTGTAAAATTCACATTTTTTTATTCTACTTTGAGTTTGTGTGTTTTTATGCAATTTCAGGTATTTTCTGGCTGAAATTGAGGAGTTGGAGCAAAAGTCTGATTCAGAGACAGAAAAGCACTGCAGATGCTGTCTCAATCTGACCTCCTTGCACTCGAAAGAAATTTTCTGGAGCTACAGAAGTCCGAATGGAGCATTCTCAATGGCTATGGAAAGCTAACTTCCAGAGCTTTCCAGAAATGTATAATAGTTTATAATTTGCTTCAAAATTGAAGGCCCAAAACTGGGGTCCAACGCCAGTCTTCTACCCCAGTCCAGGCGTCCAGCGCCCAAAGGAGGAGACCAGCGTCCAAACGCCCAAAGAGGACTCCCTAGCCAGCATTTGGTGCATGAAATTGTGATTCACACTTTTCACAACTCTGCACAACTAACCAGCAAGTGCACTGGGTCGTCCAAGTAATACCTTACGTGAGTAAGGGTCGATCCCATGGAGATTGTTGACTTGAAGCAAGTTATGGTCATCTTGTAAATCTCAGTCAGGCATATTCAAGTCGTTATGAGGTTTTGATAATTAAAAGATAAATAAACATAATATAAAATAAAGTTACTTATGTAATTCATTGGTGGGAATTTTAGATAAGCATTTGGAGATGCTTTGTTGCTTCTGAACCTCTGCTTTCATATTGTCTTCTTCCAATCATGCGTGCTCCCTTCCATGGCAAGCTGTATGATCCTCTCGGATGAAAAATACCAGGTACGATATCTGCACGGCTAATAAACTGTCGGATTTCTCGTCTCGGATGAAAAATATCATGTACAGCTACCGCACGGCTAATCATCTGTCGGTTCCCGCTAACGGGAATAGGATCTCTCTATCCTTTTGCACACTGTCACTGCACCCAACATTCGTAAGTTTGAAGCTTGTCACAGTCATCCCTTCCCAGATCCTACTCGGAATATCACAGACAAGATTTAGACTTTTCGGATCTCAGGAATGCTGCCAATGGTTCTAGCCTATACCACGAAGGTTCTAATCACAAATTCGGATGGTTTGTTGTTAGGAGAGATAATGTGAATCGTGAATTAGAGACCCAAGAGAATATACTCTGGCTGTCATCCAATGACTACGTTGAACATCATGTAGACCGCTTGTGGTTGTCAGGCACGCGGATCTTGGCTAAGCGAGTAACGAAGATAGTGGGTGATTGTCACGGGTCACCCCTTCATTCTGACTTAACTGAATTAAGTACATGAGTATATCTTGGAGAAGAAGTAGGCGTGAATTGAAAAAAAAAACAATAGTACTTGCATTAATTCATGAAGAACAGCAGAGGTACACACATTAATCTATGGGGTGTATAAACTCCACCATAGAAAATACATAAGTGAAAAAGGTCTAAGCATGGCCATGTGGCTAGCCTCCAATGTCTAAGGACTAAACGTCCAGAGATGATCAAAGCCTCTTAATACAATAGTAAAAAGTGCTATTTATATTAAACTAGTTACTAGGGTTTACAGAGAGTACGTAACTAAGTGCAGATAGTGCAGAAATCCACTTCCGGGGCCCACTTGGTGTGTGCTTGGGCTGAGCATTGAAGCTTTCACGTGCATAGGCTGTTCTTGGAGTTAAATACCAGCTTGGGTGCCAGTTTGGGCGTTTAACTCCAATTTTGGTGCCAGTTCTGGCGTAAAGTTTTTGGCTGGCTTTTAGCGCCAGTTTGGGCCATCAAATCTCAGAAAAAATATGTACTATTATATATTGCTGGAAAGCCCAAGATGCCTACTTTCCAACACAATTACGAGCGCGCCAATTGGGCTTCTGTAGCTCCAGAAAATCTACTTCGAGTGTAGGAGGGTCAGAATCCAACAGCATCTACAGTCCTTTTTCAACCTCTAAATCAGATTTTTGCTCAGGTCCCTCAATTTCAGCCAGAAAATATCTGAAATTACAGAAAATACACAAACTCATAGTAAAGTCTAGAAATGTGATTTTTACATGAAAACTAATAAAAATATAATAAAAAGTAACTAAAACATACTAAAAACTACCTAAAAACAATGCCAAAAAGGGTATAAATTATCTGCTCATCAGCGTTCAACACCCTAGAGGCCTTCTAGCACGTGGATCTCATCAAAACTCAGCCCAAACACTCACCAAGTGGGCCCCAGAAGTGAATTTTAGCACTAAAAAACTGTTTCACCCTTCTTAATGTAATCTTTAGTCATTAGTTTAGTATTTAAAGACTTTTACACCTCTCATCAAAAGGAGGACGCACACTTTACACATTTATCATTGTATTTTCTATCAGTATGAGTTTCTAAACCTCCTAGTTTGAGTGGAGGAGCCTTGCTAAGTTTTATGGATTAATCAAAGTATTATTATTCTTTCTCAATTCGTATTTGATTCTCTATTCTAAGATGTATCTTCGTTCTTCATTAATATGAATGCGTTGAACTGGCATAAGGTTATCACATTCTACATGGGTTCAGAGTGAGTCTTTCATCGGACAATGATGAACCACCACCTTAATTATACATCTCTTAAACGGCTAATCCACGACTTTATTGGGGACTTCTTGAGACACCAGTTCAGCCAAAGTACTGGGAGATTAGGGTCTCTGTGGTAGAAGCTAGAATCCAAAGGCACAGCATCCTCTGATTTGGAAGATTCGACCTTATCTGTGGCATTTTGAGTAGGATCACTAAGGAGAATGAACTGGAGGAGCTTCACCTTCAATCAGACTGGATCCGCACTAACCCTGGGGTTCAGATCTGGAGGAGTATTGGCGGCTGCTCAAACCAGTGTCAATCACATACAGCTAGATATAGAAGAAATCATTCACAATTGAAGAAGAAAGTAAGATCAGAGTTAATCCTGAAGGACAAAGCATCTCCAAGCCTTAACCACCTTCTTATTATAGTTTACACAACTTCTGAGTTCTGAGTAACCTTTTCTCTTTATTCCTTTTATGCAATTAAAAAAATATACCAACATATCCTACTCACCTGACTAAGATCTGCAAGATAACCATAACTTGCTTCAAACCACAATCCTTGCAGGATCGACCCTGACTTGCTCAGGTATTATGTGGACGACCCAGTGCACTTGCTGGTTCAGTTGTACGAAGTGTGGGGATTCGTGCACCAGCGGCCATGGATGCTGAAGAAGAAAATACGGTGATGATGGTTGGTGTAAAGGTTGAATGAAAGAGTGATTGAGAAACTATGGAAGGTGTGTTGCTCGGAGAGTGATGAGCGGATATTTTATACGCTTTTTGGCATAGTTTTCATATAGTTTTTAGTATGTTTTGTTTAGTTTTTATTAAGTTATTACAGGTTTTGGTGTTAAATTCACATTTTTGGATTCCACTTTGACTTTGTGCATTTTTGTACCATTTCAGGTATTTTCTGGCTGAAATTGAGAAGCTGAAGCAAAAGTCTGATTCAGAGACAGAAAAAGCACTGCAGATGCTGTCCAGATCTGACCTCCTTGCACTCAGAAGAAATTTTATGGAGCTACAGAAGTCCGAATTGAGCTTTCTTAACGGCTATGGAAATCTGACTTCCAGAGCTTTCCATCAATATATAATAGTCTATACTTTCTTTCGGACTAAAAGGCCCAAAACTGGCGTCCAACGCCAGCTTCCTACCCCCTTTCTTGCATCCAGCGACCAAGGAGAAGAGCCCAGCATCCAAACGCCCAGAGAGGACCCCCTAGCTGGCGTTCCATACCCAAAAGACCTCATATCATGTGGATCTCATCAAATCTCAGCCTAAACACTCACCAAGTAGGCCCCAGAAGTGGATTTTAGTACCAAAAAAGACTATTTTACCCTTACTAGTCATTAGTTTAGTATTTAAGGGATTTAATTTATGTTATTCGAACACTTTTACATCACTTTTTACCATCATACACATTTATCATTGTATTTCACTTTCAGCATGAGTTTCTAAACCTCCTAGGTTGAGGGGAGGAGCCCTGCTGAGTCCTATGAATTAATAAAAGTATTACTGTTTCTTATTCGATCTGTGTTTGATTTATTTCTAAGATGTATACTCGATCTTCATCGTGGTGAATAGGATGATCAGACAATCAACTCTGTTCAGCACATTAAGATGAATGTGCCTGACAAACACCTGCGTCTACTTGGGTTTGTGTGAATACGTGACTAGAAAGCACGGACCAACAGCTATGTTTATACATCTCTCAGACGGTTAATCCACAACTTCGTTGGGGACTTCTCGAGACACCAGTTCAGCCAATTTCCCGAGAGATTAGGGTCTCCGTGGTATAGGCTAGAATCTTAAGAAGCAGCATCCTCTGATCTGGAAGATTTGACCTTGTTTGTGGCGTTTTGAGTAGGATCGCCAAGAGAATGGACTGCTAAGTGCTTCACCCTTCGTCAGATCGGATGACCATGACCAATGGCGTTCAATCTGTAGCAGAGGAGATCAATGACCACGGCTCATGGCGTTGATCACATACAGCCTGCCATAGAAGAAGTCATTCACAAGCAGAGAAGACATTGATACCAGAATTAATTCAGAAAGACTAAACAACTCCAATCCTTTACCTTATTCCTATTACTCTTTTCACACCTTACACAACTTCTGAGTTCTAATTACTCTTTTTTTCTATTCCAATTACTGACTCTATTTGATATAAAAAATAATTTATACAATATTAAAACACATCCAAACCTTCTGATCTGCCTTACTAAGACCTGCAGGATAACCATAGCTTACTTCAAGCTAACAATCCTCGTAGGATCGACCCTGACTCGCTCTGGTATTACTTGGACGACCCAGTGCACCTGCTGGTATAACAGTACGAACGTGTGGGGATTCGTGCTACCAGAGAGAAAAGGATTAGGGTTTGCAAGAAGTAGTTTCTTCGAAATTGGGGATGATTTGATTTAATTTGATAAGTAATGGTTGAATCTTAATGAACAGATATTTTATACGCTTTTTGGCATTATTTTCATAGAGTTTTCAGTTATGTTTTGTTGAATTTTATTAAGTTTTATTAGGTTTTAGTGCAAAAATCACTTTTTCGATACTAGTTTGAGTTTTTGTGTTTTTCCTATGTTTTTAGGTGATTTTTGGGTAATTCTGGAAAGTTTTGGAAAAGTTTGATTCAGAGACAGAGAAAGGACTGCGGATATTATCAGATTCTGACCTTCATGCATTTGAACAAGCATTTTTGGAGCTACAGAGGTCCAATTGACGTGCATTCAACGACGTTGGAAAGCTAACATCCAGGGCTTTCCAGCAATAGATAATGGTTCATACTTATCTTTGGAGATGATGGCCCAAAACGGGCGTTGAACGCCCATCTGACCCCCTGTCTGGCGTTTCAACGCCCCAGAAGGAGCAAGATGGCGTTTGGACGCCAAAAAGGTAGCAAGTCTGGCGTCCAATGCCCCAAGAGGAGTCCCAGCATGTGGAGTCACTCCAAGCTCAGCCCAAACACTCACCAAGTGGGCCCAAGAAGTGGATTTTCGCACCAAGAGTCCAGTTTATCTTATTTCTGTAATCTCTAGTTATTATATTAGTATATATAAAAGAAGATCACTCATGTTTAGGGACTTTTGAATCTTCTTCCACCCTATTTTCGAACCTTTCACTACTTTTCTGTAAGCTATGAGCAACTAAACCTCCTGAGTTAGGGTTAGGAGCTCTGCTGATTTTCATGAATTAATAGTATTACTATTTCTATTTCAATATGCCTGATTTTATTCTCTTATGCATTCTCGTTATTCATCTTATGAATTGAGGATAAAACGTGACATTCATCCTTGTTCTACTTAGGTTCCGTGCGAGTCCTGACCCGGATAGCATTGAGCTAAAGCTAGAGATTGCATTGCGGATTCCAAGAGAGTACCTGGGCAACTTTGGATCCCGTTGACCGTGGGTTACTGAGGTCTCTGTGGCGCTAAGGCTAGAGTCAGAAAAGCAGCATTCTCTTATCCAGAAGATTCGACCTTGTCTGTGGCGTTTTGAGTAGGATCGCGAAGGAGAATGAATTGCTTAGTGCTTCGTCTTCGGCTATATTGAGAAACCATGAGTTAACTTGATGAGAGGACATGAGTTACTCGAATTTGGTGGACAACTATAGAGAGAGAAGAGATTAACTTGATAAGAGGACATGAGTTAATCACATACGGTTACCATTGAATGAATCATTCGTTATTGAAGTAGACAGTAAAAAAAGTTAATCCATAAAGATAAAGCGTCTCCGAAGCCTTAACTATATTATTATCATTGCTTTCTTCACATTATTCTGGTATTCTGCTTTTTATTATTTTTGTTTATGCTTTCAAACAAACAACTATCTTTTCTAATCGCCTGACTAAGATTTACAAGATAGCCATTGCTTGCTCAATTCAACAATCTCTGTGGGATTCGACCCTTACTCACCTGAGGTATTACTTGGACGACCCGGTGCACTTGCCGGTCTATCTGTGCGAAACTTGCAGAGTTCAATTTTGCGCACCAAGTTTTTGGCACCGTTGCCAGGGATTGTTCGACATTGACAAACAACCGAACTATCTTGTTGCTTAGATTAGGTATTCTTTAAGGTTTATTTGCTTGTTTTTTGTGTCTTTTGTTTTCTTCTTCAAAAAATTTTTCAAAACCTTTTATTTTCTTTGGTAATCTTTGTTTTTTGTTTGAGTCTTGTGTCAGTTTTTATGTTTGGTGTCTCGTCTGTTTTCATATTTTTCTTTAAATTTTCGAAAGTGTTCTTATTTTCCCTTCTTGATATTCGAATTGTGCTTGGTAATTTTTCTTGTTTGATTTTAAAAATTTTAAGTTTGGTGTCTTTTAGTTGTTTTTCCTTTAATTTTCGAATAATATTGTCCTTTGATCTTAAATTTTTAAGTTTGGTGTCTTTTAGTTGTTTTTCTCTTTTTTTCGAAAATCCAAAAAAAAATTTCTTTTATGTTTGTTTAATTTTCGAAAATCTTGCTATCTTTTCTTATCTTGATTCAAAAATTTTAAGTGTGGTGTTTTCTTGTTAGTAAAGTTTAAATTTTAAATTTCAATTCTTATCTTTTCAAATCTTTTTCAAATCTTTATCTTATCTTTTGTTTATCTTTCTTTAAATTTCAAATATCTTATCTTATCTTATTTTAATTTCAAATTTCAAAATCAAATCTTTTCAAATTTCAAAATCTTTTTCAAATCTTTATCATATCTTTTTTATTTAAATTTCTCCTATCTTATCTTCTTTCAAATTTTAAATTTCAAATTCATATCTTTTTAAATCTTTACTATCTTTTAAATTTGATTTTCAAAATCTTTACATTTTAAATCTTATCTTTCTTAATCTTTTAAAATATTTATCTTATCTTTCTTTTTAAATTTTAAAAATTACTTATCTTATCTTCTTTTTAAATTTAAAACTTTCAAATTTTAAATCTCAATTTTCCTTTAAAAATGAATTTAAAAATCAAATCTCTTATTTTCAATTCTTGTTGGTTAGCTAGCTACATATTTTATCTTAATCTCTTTTTATTCTCCTTTCTCTTTCTTCTTTTTCAAAACCTCTTCACTACTTTCTCTCTCTTCTTTCTCAAAAATTTCATCTCTTTTTCCCTCTATATTTTCAAAAAGACGTCCCCTTCTCTCCCTATTAATTTTCGAAAACTATCCTTTTTAAAGGACATCTTCTTTTCTTTTCTTTTTGATCTCTCTCTCTCTCTCTCTAACAAAGGACCTCTATACTCTGACATAGAGAATCCTTTTCTTCTTCTCTTCTTGCATTCTTTCTTTTTGTTTATGAGCAGGAATAAGGATAAAGAACCCCTCTATAATCTTGATCCTGAACCGAAGAGGACTCTTAAGAAGCATTTAAAACAAGCTAGAGCACAACACTTCGGGGGAAACCTCACAGAGATTTTCGAACAAGAAGCTGAAAATACAGACATGGCAGCCAATCCTAATGATGGAGGAGATGCAAGGAAGGTCCTAGGTGACTTTACTGCACCCACTTCTGACTTCTGTGGAAGAAGCATCTCTATACCTGCCATTGGTGCAAACAACTTTGAGCTGAAGCCTCAACTGGTCACTTTAGTTCAATAGAACTGCCAGTTTCATGGACTTCCACAGGAAGATCCCAACAGATTCATCTCTTATTTTTTGCAGATCTGTGATACTATCAAGACTAATGGAGTGGATCCATAAATTTACAAGCTTATGCTTTTCCCCTTTGCTGTAAGAGACAGAGCTAGGTTATGGCTGGATTCTCAGCCTAAGGAAAGCCTAGACTCTTTAGAGAAGGTGGTCAATGCATTCTTGACCAAGTTCTTCCCACCTTAGAAGCTGAGCAAGCTCAGGGTGGAAGTTCAAACCTTCAGACAGAAAGAGGGTGAATCCCTCTATGAAGCCTGAGAGAGGTACAAGCAATTGATCAAAAGTTGCCTGATGAGCGGATAACTTATACACTTTTTGGCATTGTTTTTACATAGTTTTTAGCATGATTTAGTCAGTTTTTAGTATAATTTTATTAGTTTTTAAATAAAAATCACATTTCTGGACTTTACTATGAGTTTTTGGGTTTTTCTGTGATTTCAGGTAATTTCTAGCTGAAATTGAGGGACTTGAGCAAAAATCAGATTCAGAGGTTGAAGAAGGACTGCAGATGTTGTTGGATTCTGACCTCCCTGCACTCAAAGTGGATTTTTTGGAGCTACAGAACTCCAAATGGCACGCTCTCAATTGCGTTGAAAAGTAGACATCCAGGGCTTTCCAAAAATATATAATATTCCATACTTTGCTCGAGTTTAGATGACGCAAACTGGCGTTCAACACCAGCTTCCTGCCCTATTCTGGAGTTAAACACCAGAAACAGGATGCAAAGTGGAGTTAAACGCCAGAAACAGGTTACAAACTGGCGTTCAACTCCAAGAGAAGTCTCTACACGTGTAAAACTCAATGCTCAGCCCAAGCACACACCAAGTGGTCCCCGGAAGTGGATTTCTGCATCATTTACTCATTTCAGTAAACCCTAGTAACTAGTCTGATATAAATAGGACCTTTTACTATTGTATTAGACATCTTTGATCAGTCTTATGCTATCTTAGACCTTTATGGGGGCTGGCCATTCGGCCATGCCTGGACCATTATCACTTATGTATTTTCAACGGTAGAGTTTCTACACACCATAGATTAAGGCGTGGAGCTCTGCTGTTCCTCATGAATTAATGCGAAGTACTATTGTTTTTCTATTCAATTCAAGCCTATTTCTTATCTAAGATATACACTTGTTCTTCAACTTGAGGAAGGTGATGATCCGTGATACTCATCATCATTCTCACCTATGAACGTGTGCCTGACAACCACTTCCGTTCTACTTGCGATAGCTTGAGTGCGTATCTCTTAGCCTCCTGGTTCATGACGCATGGTTGCCTCGCCTGACAACCGAGCCCTCCATTCCATGAGATCAGAGTCTTCATGGTATAGGCTAGAATTATTAGCGGCTATTCTTGAGATCCGGAAAGTCTAAACCTTGTCTGTGGTATTCCGAGTAGGATTTGGGAAGGGATGGCTGTGACGAGCTTCAAACTCGCGAGTGCTGGGCGTAGTAACAGACGTAAAAGGATTACTGAATCCTATTCCAGTATGATCGAGAACCGACAGATGAATAGCCGTGCTGTGACAGCGCATTTTGGACCATTTTTACTGAGAGGATGCGATGTAGCCATTGACGACGGTGATGCCCTACATAATGCTTACCATGGAAAGGAGTATGAAGGATTGGATGAAGACAATAGGAAAGTAGAGAATCAGAAGGAACAAAGCATCTCCATACGCTTATATGAAATTCTCACCAATGAATTACATAAGTACCTCTATCCTATATTTTATTCATATTTTTATTATCAATTCACCATAACCATTTGAATCCGCCTGACTGAGATTTACAAGGTGACCATAGCTTGCTTCAAGCCGACAATCTCTGTGGGATCAACCCTTACTCACGTAAGGTTTATTACTTGGACGACCCAGTGCACTTGCTGGTTAGTTGTGCGAAGTTATGACAAAGTGTGATTCATGTTTGAGAGCACTAAGTTTTTGGCGCCATTGTTGATGATCACAATTTCGTGCACCAAGTTTTTAGCCCCGTTGCCGGGGATTGTTCGAGTTTGGACAACTGACGGTTCATCTTGTTGCTCAGATTAGGTAATTTTATTTTAATTTTATGCTTTTTGTTTTTATTATTTATATTTTCGAAAAAAAATAAAATATATTTTCAAAAAAAATTTAATTTATGTTCTTCTGAATTTTTAAGAAGGAATTCTAGAGTTTCATGAAACATGTAGAAGCCTGGCTGGCTGTAAAGCCTTGTCTAATTCTCTTGGACCGAGGCTTCCACTCATCAGCACAGAAGCAAGTTGAATTAAGTATCAGCTGTTGTATGTCTGATTTGTATCTGCTAAAGCTTGGCTGGCCATTGGCCATGTCTAGTGTTTTGGACCGGAGCTTTCACTGAAAGCTTGGCTGGCTAGTAAGCCATGTCTAATTCCTGGACTGGAGCTTTAGACTAACATTGCAAGATTCCTGGAATTCCTATAAAAAATTTTGAAATCCTTATTTTTCTTTTTCCAATTAATTTTTGAAAAATCCAAAAAAATTTAATAAAATCATAAAACCAAAAATATTTTATGTTTCTTGTTTCAGTCTTGTGTCAAATTTTAAGTTTGGTGCAATTGCATGCTTTTATAATTGTTCTTTAATTTTCGAAATTCATGCATGTGTTCCTCATGATCTTCAAGTTGTTCTTGATGATTTTTCTTGATTGATCTTTGTATTTTCATGTTTTGTGTCTTTTCTTGTTTCTCATATGTATTTTCGAATTATCAATGTCTCAACATTAAAAATTTCTAAGTTTGATGTCTTGCATGTTTTTCTTTTCTTAAAAATTTTCAAAAATAAGTTCTTGGTGTTCATCTTGACATTCAAAGTGTTCTTGGTGTTCATCTTGACACTCATAGTGTTCTTGCATGCATCTTTTATTTTAATCCAAAATTTTTATGTTTTGCATCAATTTTATGTTTTTCTCTTTCTTCATTAAAAATTCAAAAATAAAAATAAAAAAATATATATCTTTCCCTTTTTCTCTCATAAATTTTCGAAAATTTGAGTTGACTTTTTCAAAATTTTTTAAAATTTAGTTGTTTCTTATGAGTCAAGTCAAATTTTCAATTTAAAAATTCTATCTTTTTCAAATCTTTTTCAAAAATCAAATCTTTTTCATTTTTTATTTTATGATTTTCGAAAATTTCAAATTGATTTTCAAAAATCTTTTTCTTATCTTGTTCATAATTTCAAAATCTTTACTAACCATTAATGTGATTGATTCAAAAATTTTTTAAGTTTGTTACTTGCCTAGTAAGAAAGGTTCAATCTTAAAACTCTAGAATCATATCTTTTTAGTTTCTTGTTAGTCAAGTAATCAACTTTGATTTCAAAAATCAAATCTTTTTAAATTTCTTTTTCAAATCTTTTTCAAAATAAGTTTCAATCACATCTTTTTCACAATCAATTTCAAAATCTTTTCTAACTTCTTATCTTTTCAAAAATTGATTTTCAAATATTTTTCAATTAACCACTTGACTTTTTGTTTGATTTTAAAAGTTTACTATTTCAATCATATCTTTTTCAAAACTACCTAACTAATTCTCTCTCTAATTTTCGAAAATCACCTTCCTCTTTTTCAAAATCCTTTTTCATTAACTAATTATTTTAAATTTCAATTTAATTTTAT
This sequence comes from Arachis hypogaea, assembly GCF_003086295.3. Taxonomy (NCBI): domain Eukaryota; kingdom Viridiplantae; phylum Streptophyta; class Magnoliopsida; order Fabales; family Fabaceae; genus Arachis; species Arachis hypogaea. The sequence continues at coordinate 72,406,630 of NC_092047.1, read as the reverse complement.
TTTCCTTTTCAATTTTTGAATTTTAACTTTAATTTTAATTTAAAAATAAAAATCTTTTTATTTTATTTTATTTAATTTTCGAATTCTTCCCTCTCTCATCTCCTTCTAATTATTTATTCATCTACTAACACTTCTCTTCCACCCAAGAATTCGAACCCACTCTTCCCCTCTGTGTTTGGATTCTTATCTTTTCCTTCCTCTATTCTTCTTTTCTTATACTTACATAAGGAATCTCTATACTGTGACATAGAGGATTCCATATTTTCTTTTGTGTTCTCTTCTTTTTTATATGAGCAGGAACAAGGATAAGAACATTCTTGTTGAAGCTGATCCTGAACCTGAAAGGACTCTGAAGAGGAAGCTAAAGGAAGCTAAAGCACAACTCTCTGGAGAAATTCTGACAGAAATTTTTGAAAAAGAAGGAGACATGGCCGAAAATAATAACAATGCAAGGAAGATGCTTGGTGACTTTACTGCACCCAATTCCAACATACATGGAAGAAGCATCTCAATTCCTGCCATTGGAGCAAACAATTTTGAGCTTAAACCTCAATTAGTTTCTCTGATGCAACAGAACTGCAAATTTCATGGACTTCCATCAGAAGATCCTTTTCAGTTCTTAACTAAATTCTTGCAGATCTGTGATATTGTTAAGACCAATGGGGTTGACTCCGAGGTCTACAGGCTCATGCTTTTCCCGTTTGCTGTAAGAGACAAAGCTAGAATATAGTTGGACTCTCAACCTAAAGATAGCCTAAACTCTTGGGATAAGCTGGTCACTGATGAGCGGATAATTTATACACTTTTTGACATTGTTTTTAGTATGTTTTTAGTAGGATCTAGTTACTTTTAGGGATGTTTTCATTAGTTTTTATGTTAAATTCACATTTCTGGACTTTACTATGAGTTTGTGTGTTTTTCTGTGATTTCAGGTATTTTCTGGCTGAAATTGAGGGACTTGAGCAAAAATCAGATTCAGAGGTTGAAGAAGGACTGCTGATGCTGTTGGATTCTGACCTCCCTGCACTCAAAGTGGATTTTCTGGAGCTACAGAACTCGAAATGGCGCGCTTCTAATTGCGTTGGAAAGTAGACATCCAGGGCTTTCCAGCAATATATAATAGTCCATACTTTGGCCAAGAATTGACGACGTAAACTGGCGTTCAACGCCAGCTTTCTACCCAAATCTGGCGTCCAGCGCCAGAAAAGGATCCAAAACCAGAGTTGAACGCCCAAACTGGCACAAAAACTGGCGTTCAACTCCAAAAATGGCCTCTGCACGTGCAACACTTAAGCTCAGCCCAAACACACACCAAGTGGGCCCCGGAAGTGGATTTATACATCAAATACTTACTCATGTAAACCCTAGTAGCTAGTTTATTATAAATAGGACCTCTTACTATTGTCTTTTTGACCATCTTTGGATCCTGGATTGTATTTTGATCCTGTGATCACGTTTAGGGGGCTGGCCATCTCGGCCATGCCTGGACCTTCACTTATGTATTTTCATACGGTAAAGTTTCTACACTCCATAGATTAAGGTGTGGAGCTCTACTGTTCCTCAAAGATTAATGCAAAGTACTACTGTTTTCTATTCAATTCTTCTTATTTCACTTCTAAGATATCCATTCGCACCCAAGAACATGATGAAGGTGATGATTATGTGTGACGCTCATCATCCTTCTCCCTTATGAACGCGTGCCTGACAAACACTTCCGTTCTACATGAAATAAGCTAGAATGAATATCTCTTAGATCTCCTAACCGGAATCTTCGTGGCGTAAGCTAGAATGATGGCGGCATTCAAGAGAATCCGGAAAGTCTAAACCTTGTCTATGGTATTCCGAGTAGGATTCAATGACTGAATGACTGTGACGAGCTTCAAACTCGCGAGTGCTGGGCGTTAGTGACAGACGCAAAAGGAGGGTGAATCCTATTCCAGCATGATCGAGAACCGACAGATGATTGGCCGTGCTGTGACAGAGCATGTGAGCATATCTTTCACTGAGAAGAGGGGATGTAGCCACTGACAACGGTGATGCCCTTGCATAAAGCCAGCCATGGAAAGGAGTAAGACAGATTGGATGAAGATAGCAGGAAAGCAGAGGTTCAGAGGAACGAAAAGCATCTCTATTCGCTTATCTGAAATTCCTACCAATGATTTACATAAGTACCTCTATCCCTATTCTATTATTTATTATTCGAAAACACCATTATCCATTTATATCTACCTAACTGAGATTTGCAAGGTGACCATAGCTTGCTTCATACCAACAATCTCCGTGGGATTCGACCCTTACTCACGTAAGGTATTACTTGGACGACCCAGTGCACTTGCTGGTTAGTTGTATCGAAGTTGTGACAAATTATGAATGTGTAATCACGATTACGCATACCAAGTTGCTCACGTGCCAGGAATAGTTTGAGCCTGGACATCACAATTTTGTGCATCAAGTTTTTGGCGCCGTTGCCGGGGATTGTTTGAGTTCGGACAACTGACGGTTCATCTTGTTGCTCAGATTAGGTAATTTTCTTTTTGTTTTCTTTTCAAAAATTTTTTTCAAAAATATTTTCAAAAATCTCTCATCTGTTTTCGAAAAAAAATAAAAATGTTTTTAAAAATTTTATTCAAGATTTTTAAGAATGAATTCTAGTGTTTCATAAAGCATGTGAAGCCTGGCTGGCTGTAAAGCCATGTCTAAATTTATTTGGACTGAGGCTTCCAAACCATCAGAGATAAGTTACATACTTGGTAAATGATGAGCAGCAATTTGCTATCAAGATCAATATACTCTGATGTTAAATGCTGAAGCTTGGCTGGCCATTGGCCATGTCTAGTGTTTTGGACTGGAGCTTTCTTTGAAAGCTTGGCTGGCTAGTGAGCCATGTCTAATTCCTGGACTGAAGCTTTAGACTAAGAATGCAAGATTCCTGGAATTCATATTAAAAATTTTGGAATCCTTATTTTCCTTTTTCATATAATTTTCGAAAAATATAAAATAAAAATCCAAAAAAATTAGAAAATCATAAAAATCAAAAATATTTTTCTGTTTCTTGTTTGAGTCTTGAGTCATATCATAAGTTTGGTGTCACTTGCATATGCATCTTGCATTTTTCGAAAATATCATGCATTCATAGTGTTCTTCATGATCTTCAAGTTGTTCTTGGTAAGTCTTCTTGTATGATCTTGATGATTTTTTGTTATGTGTCTTTTCATGTTTATCATATGCATTCTTGAATTCTTAGTGCCTAAGCATTAAAGAATTCTAAGTTTGGTGTCTTGCATGTTTTCTTTGCATTAAAAATTTTTCAAAAATATGTTCTTGATGTTCATCATGTTCTTCATAGTGTTCGTGGTGTTCATCTTGACATTCATAGCATTCTTGCATGCATTCACTGTTTTGATCTAAAAAATTTCATGCATTGCATAATTTTCATGTTTTTCTCTCTCATCATAAAAATTCAAAAAATCAAAAAAAAAATCTTTCCCTTTTTCTCTCCTCAAATTCGAAAATTTGGATTGACTTTTTCAAAAATTTTTAAAATCAAATTGTTTCTTATGAGTCAAATCAAATTTTCAATTTGAAAATCTTATCTTTTTCAAAATCTTTTTCAAAAATCAAATCTTTTTCAAAATTCTTAGTTATTTTCGAAAATTCCAAAAATATTTTTCAAAAATCTTTTTCTTATTTTTATATCAAATTTTCGAAAATAACATAATCAATTAATGTTTTGATTAAAAAATTTGAAGTTTGTTACTTGCTTGTTGAGAAAGATTCAAACTTTAAGCTCTAGAATCATATCTTGTGATTTCTTGTGAATCAAGTCATTAATTGTGATTTTAAAAATCAAATCTTTTTCAAAAACTAATTTCAATCATATCTTTTCAAAAATATCTTCTTATCTTATCTTTTTCAAAAATATGATTTCAAAATATCTTCTCTAACTTCCTAACTCCTTATCTTTTCAAAATTGATTTTCAAATTTGTTTTAACTAACTAACTAACTTTTGTTTGTTTCTTAACTTTTTCAAAACTCCCTAACTAACTTTCTCTTTCTAATTTTCGAAAATATCTCCCCCTTTTTCAAAAATTTCTTTTTAATTAACTAATTATTTTTATTTTTATTTCAAAAATTTTCGAAAAAAAATACTAAACATTTTTCAAAAACCTTTTTCAAAAATCACTAACTCTTTTTCAAAATAATTTTCGAAAATTATCACTCCCCCATCTTATTCTATTTTATTCATCTACTAACATCTCTTCCTCACATCATCACCAAATTCGAACCCCCTCTTCTATCTGTGTTCGAATTTCTTCCTCTTTTCTTCTACTCACATAAGGGAACCTCTATACTGTGGTAAAGAGAATCTCTATTATTATTATTTTTCTGTGCCTTCTTCTTTGTCATATGAGCAGGAGCAAGGATAGGAACATTCTTGTGGAAGCAGATCCAGAACCTGAAAGGACTCTGAAGAGAAAATTAAGAGAAGCTAAAATACAACAATCCAGAGATAACCTTTCAGAAATTTTCGAACAGGAAAAGGAGATGGCAGCCGAAAATAATAATAATGTAAGGAAGATGCTTGGTGACTTTACTGCACCTAATTCCAATTTACATGGAAGAAGCATCTCCATTCCTGCCATTGGAGCAAACAATTTTGAGCTGAAACCTCAATTAGTTTCTCTAATGCAGCAGAACTTCAAGTTTCATGGACTTCCATCTGAAGATCCTTTTCAGTTCTTAACTGAATTCTTGCAGATATGTGATACTGTTAAGACTAATGGAGTAGATCCTGAAGTCTACAGGCTCATGCTTTTCCCGTTTGCTGTAAGAGACAGAGCTAGATTATGGTTGGATTCTCAACCCAAAGACAGCCTGAACTCTTGGGATAAGCTGGTCACGGCTTTCTTAGCCAAGTACTTTCCTCCTCAAAAGCTGAGCAAGCTTAGAGCTGATGTTCAAACCTTCAGACAGAAAGAAGGTGAATCCCTCTATGAAGCTTGGGAAAGATACAAACAGTTGACCAAAAAGTGTCCTTCTGACATGCTTTCAGAATGGACCATCCTGGATATATTCTATGATGGTTTATCTGAGCTATCAAAGATGTCACTGGACACTTCTGCAGGTGGATCCATTCACCTAAAGAAAACGCCTGCAGAAGCTCAAGAACTCATTGACATGGTTGCTAATAACCAGTTCATGTACACTTCTGAAAGGAATCCTGTGAATAATGGGACGCCTATGAAGAAGGGAGTTCTTGAAGTTGATACTCTGAATGCCATATTGGCTCAGAATAAAATATTGACTCAGCAAGTCAGTATGATCTCTCAGAGTCTGCATGAAATGCAAGCTGCATCCAACAGTACTCAAGAGGCATCTTCTGAAGAAGAAGCCTATGATCCTGAGAACCCTGCAATAGCAGAGGTAAATTACTTAGGTGAACCTTATGGAAACACCTATAACTCAACATGGAGAAATCATCCAAATTTCCCATGGAAGGATCAAAAGCCCCAACAAGGCTTTAATAATGGTGGAAGAAACAGGTTTAGCAATAGCAAGCCTTTTCCATCATCCACTCAGCAACAGACAGAGAACTCTGAACAAAATGCTTCTAATTTAGCAAATCTAGTCTCTGATCTATCTAAGGCCACTGTAAGTTTCATGAATGAAACAAGGTCTTCCATTAGAAATTTGGAAGCACAAGTGGGCCAGCTGAGTAAAAGGATCACTGAAATCCCTCCTAGTACTCTCCCAAGTAATACAGAAGAGAACCCAAAAGGAGAGTGCAAGGCCATTGACATAAGTGCCATGGCCGAACCTGTGAGGAGAGGAGAGGACATGAATCCCAAGGAGGAAGACCTCCTGGGACGTCCAGTGACCAATAAGGAGCTTCCCTCTGAGGAACCAAAGGACTCTGAGGCTCATCTAGAGACCATAGAGATTCCATTGAACCCCCTTATGTCCTTCATGAGCTCTGATGAGTATTCCTCTTCTGAAGAGAATGAGGATGTTACTGAAGAGCAAACTGCCAAGTTTCTTGGTGCAATCATGAAGCTGAATGCCAAATTGTTTGGCATTGATGCTAGGGAAGTTGAACCTCCCTTGTTCATCAATGAACTAAGTGATCTGGATCAACTGACATTGCCTCAGAAGAGACAGGATCCTGGAAAGTTCATAATACCCTGTACCATAGGCACCATGATCTTTAAGGCTCTGTGTGACCTTGGTTCAGGAATAAACCTCATGCCCCTCTCTGTAATAGAGAAACTGGGAATCTATGGGGTGCAAGCTGCTAAAATCTCACTAGAGATGGCAGACAGCTCAAGAAAACAGGCTTATGGACAAGTAGAAGATGTATTAGTAAAGGTTGAGGGCCTTTACATCCCTGCTGATTTCATAGTCCTGGATACTGGAAAGGAAGAGGATGAATCCATCATCCTAGGAAGACCTTTCCTAGCCACCGCAAGAGCTGTGATTGATGTTGACAGAGGTGAAATATTCCTTCAATGGAATGAGGACTCCCTTGTGTTTAAAACTCAAGGATCTCCCTCTGCAACCATAGAGAGGAAGCAGAAAAAGCTTCTCTCCAAGCAGAATCAACCAGAGCCCCCACAGTCAAACTCTAAGTTTGGTGTTGGGAGGCCACAACCAAACTCTAAGTTTGGTGTTGAACTCCCATATCCAAACTCTAAGTTTGGTGTTGGAGAGTCTCAACAAAGCTCTGCACATCTGTGAGGCTCCATGAGAGTCCACTGTCAAGCTATTGACAGTAAAGAAGCGCTTGTTGGGAGGCAACCCAATGTTTATCTAATTCTTATTTTTATTGTTTTTCATGTTTTCTTAGGTTCATGATCATGTGGAGTCACAAAAATAAACAAAAAAAAATCAAAAACGGAATCAAAAACAGCAGAAGAAAAATCACACCCTGGAGGAGCATCTGTTTGGCGTTCAAACGCCAGAACAGAGCATAGTTCTGGCGCTGAACGCCCAGAATGGGAGCATCCTGGCGCTGAACGCCCAGAACAAGCATGGTTCTGGCGTTCAACGCCAGAAATGGCAGCAAAGGGGCGTTGAACGCCCAGAGTTGTGTGCAAGGGCATTTTGCATGCCTAAATTGGTGCAGGGATGTAAATGCCTTGACACCCTAAGATCTGTGGACCCCACAGGATCCCCACCTACCTTCACTCACTCTCTTCTCTCTTCTCAATCATCCTCTATTCCCAATAAACACTCATCCCTTCTGTCTTCCATTTACCACTCACACCCATACACCCACTTACCTTCAAAAATTCAACATCTCTTCCCCACCCAATCCCACCCATATGGCCAAATACACACAGCCATCCATCTCCTCCATATCCTCTTCTTCTTCTATTCTTTCTTCTTTTGCTCGAGGGCGAGCAACATTCTAAGTTTGGTGTGGTAAAAGCATAGCTTTTTTGTTTTTTTCATAACCATTGATGGCACCTAAGGCCAGAGAAACCTCTAGAAAGAGGAAAGGGAAGACAAAAGCTTCCATCAAGGGTCTATAGCTCAGTGGTAGAATATTTGACTGCAAATCAAGAGATCCCTGAGATACCTCAGGGGATACATTTTCTTCCACACAATTATTGGAAGCAACTAAGGGTGGAACATCAAGAGCACTCCATCATCCTTCATGAAATCAGAGAAGATCTAAAAGCAATGAAGGAGGAGCAACAAAGACAAGGAAGAGACATAGAAGAGCTTAAGGACATCATTGGTTCCTCAAGAAGGAAACGCCTCCATCACTAAGGTGGATTCATTCCTTGTTCTTATTTCTTCTGTTTTTCGTTTTCTATATTATGTGCTTATCTATGTTTGTGTCTTCATTACATGATCATTAGTAGTAGTAACTATGTCTTAAAGTTATAAATGTCCTATGACTCCATCACCTCTCTTAAATGAAAAATGTTTTAATTCAAAAGAACAAGAAGTACATGAAGTTTTGAATTTATCCTTGAACTTAGCTTAATTATATTGATGTGGTGACAATGCTTCTTGTTTTCTGAATGTATGCTTGAACAGTGCATATGTCTTTTGAAGTTGTTGTTTAAGAATGTTAAATATGTTGGCTCTTGAAAGAATGATGACTAGGAGACATGTTATTTGATAATCTGAAAAATCATAAAAATGATTCTTGAAGCAAGAAAAAGCAGCAAAGAACAAAGCTTGCAGAAAAAAAAAATTAGGCGAAAAAAAAATAGAAAGAAAAAGAAAAAGCAAGCAGAAAAAGCCAATAACCCTTAAAAGGATCCCAAAGGCTTTGAGCATCAGTGGATAGGAGGGCCTAAAGGAATAAAATCCTGGTCTAAGCGGCTAAACCAAGTTGTCCCTAACCATGTGCTTGTGGCGTGTAGGTGTCAAGTGAAAACTTGAGACTGAGCGGTTAAAGTCAAGGTCCAAAGCAAAAACAAAGAGTGTGCTTAAGAACCCTGGACACCTCTAATTGGGGACTTTAGCAAAGCTGAGTCACAATCTGAAAAGGTTCACCCAATTATGTGTCTGTCGCATTTATGTATCCGGTGGTAATACTGGAAAACAAAGTGCTTAGGGCCACGGCCAAGACTCATAAAGAAGCTGTGTTCAAGAATCATCATACTGAACTAGGAGAGTCAATAACACTATTCGAAATCTGAAGTTCCTATAGATGCCAATCATTCTGAACCTCAATGGATAGAGTGAGATGCCAAAACTATTCAAGAGGCAAAAAGCTATAAGTCCCGCTCATATGATTGAAGCTCTGTTTCATTGATAGTTTGGAATTTATAGTATATTCTATTCTTTTTATCCTATTTTGATTTTCAGTTGCTTGGGGACAAGCAACAATTTAAGTTTGGTGTTGTGATGAGCGGATAATTTATACACTTTTTGACATTGTTTTTAGTATATTTTTAGTAGGATCTAGTTACTTTTAGGGATGTTTTCATTAGTTTTTATGTTAAATTCACATTTCTGGACTTTACTATGAGTTTGTGTGTTTTTCTGTGATTTCAGGTATTTTCTGGCTGAAATTGAGGGACTTGAGCAAAAATCAGATTCAGAGGTTGAAGAAGGACTGCTGATGCTGTTGGATTCTGACCTCCCTGCACTTAAAGTGGATTTTCTGGAGCTACAGAACTCGAAATGGCGCGCTACCAATTGCGTTGGAAAGTAGACATCCAGGGCTTTCCAGCAATATATAATAGTCCATACTTTGGCCAAGAATTAATGACGTAAACTGGCGTTCAACGCCAGCTTTCTACCCAAATCTAGCGTCCAGCGCCAGAAAAGGATCCAAAACCAGAGTTGAACGCCCAAACTGGCACAAAAACTGGCGTTCAACTCCACAAATGGCCTCTGCACGTGCAACACTTAAGCTCAGCCCAAACACACACCAAGTGGGCCCCGGAAGTGGATTTATACATCAAATACTTACTCATGTAAACCCTAGTAGCTAGTTTATTATAAATAGGACCTCTTACTATTGTCTTTTTGACCATCTTTGGATCCTGGATTGTATTTTGATCCTGTGATCACGTTTAGGGGGCTGGCCATCTCGGCCATGCCTGGACCTTCACTTATGTATTTTCATACGGTAAAGTTTCTACACTCCATAGATTAAGGTGTGGAGCTCTGCTGTTCCTCAAAGATTAATGCAAAGTACTACTGTTTTCTATTCAATTCTTCTTATTTCACTTCTAAGATATCCATTCGCACCCAAGAACATGATGAAGGTGATGATTATGTGTGACGCTCATCATCCTTCTCCCTTATGAACGCGTGCCTGACAAACACTTCCGTTCTACATGAAATAAGCTAGAATGAATATCTCTTAGATCTCCTAACCGGAATCTTCGTGGCGTAAGCTAGAATGATGGCGGCATTCAAGAGAATCCGGAAAGTCTAAACCTTGTCTGTGGTATTCCGAGTAGGATTCAATGACTGAATGACTGTGACGAGCTTCAAACTCGCGAGTGCTGGGCGTTAGTGACAGACGCAAAAGGAAGGTGAATCCTATTCCAGCATGATCGAGAACCGACAGATGATTGGCCGTGCTGTGACAGAGCATGTGAGCATATCTTTCACTGAGAGGAGGGGATGTAGCCACTGACAACGGTGATGCCCTTGCATAAAGCCAGCCATGGAAAGGAGTAAGACAGATTGGATGAAGATAGCAGGAAAGCAGAGGTTCAGAGGAACGAAAAGCATCTCTATTCGCTTATCTGAAATTCCTACCAATGATTTACATAAGTACCTCTATCCCTATTCTATTATTTATTATTCGAAAACACCATTATCCATTTATATCTACCTAACTGAGATTTGCAAGGTGACCATAGCTTGCTTCATACCAACAATCTCCGTGGGATTCGACCCTTACTCACGTAAGGTATTACTTGGACGACCCAGTGCACTTGCTGGTTAGTTGTATCGAAGTTGTGACAAATTATGAATGTGTAATCACGATTACGCGTACCAAGTTGCTCACGTGCCAGGAATAGTTTGAGCCTGGACATCACAATTTCGTGCATCAGTCACGACTTTCTTAGCCAAGTTCTTTCCTCCTCAAAAGCTTAGTAAGCTTAGAGTGGATGTTCAAACCTTCAGACAGAAGGACGGTGAATCCCTCTATGAAGCTTGGGAGAGATATAAGCAACTGACCAAAAAGTGTCCCTCTGACATGCTTTCAGAATGGACTATCCTGGATATATTCTATGATGGTCTGTCTGAGTTATCAAAGATGTCATTGGACCATTCTGTAGGTGGATCCATTCACCTAAAGAAAACGCCTGCAGAAGCTCAGGAACTCATTGACATGGTTGCTAATAACTAGTTCATGTACACTTCTGAAAGGAATCCTGTGAGTAATGGGACGCCTCAGAAGAAGAGAGTTCTTGAAATTGATGCTCTGAATGCCATATTGGCTCAGAACAAAATATTGACTCAGCAAGTCAATATGATTTCTCAGAGTCTGAATGGAATGCAAGCTGCATCCAACAGTACTCAAGAGGTATCTTCTGAAGAAGAAGCTTATGATCCTGAGAACCCTGCAATAGCAGAGGTGAATTACATGGGGGAACCCTATGGAAACACCTATAATCCCTCATGGAGAAATCACCCAAATTTCTCATGGAAGGATCAACAAAAGCCTCAACAAGGCTTTAATAATGGTAGAAGAAACAGGTTTAGTAATAGCAAGCCTTTTCCATCATCCATTCAGTAACAGACAAAGAATTCTGAGCAGAATGCATCTAGCTTAGCAAATATAGTATCTGATCTATCTAAGGCCACTCTAAGTTTCATGAATGAAACAAGGTCCTCCATCAGAAATTTGGAGGCACAAGTGGGCCAGCTGAGTAAAAGGGTCACTGAAACTCCTCCTAGTACTCTCCCAAGCAATATAGAAGAAAATCCAAAGAGAGAGTGCAAGGCCATTGATTTGACCATCATGGCCGAACCTACAAGGGAGGAGAGGGACGTGAATCCCAATGAGGAAGACCTCATGGGACGTCCTCTGAACACTAGAGGGTTCCTCAATGATGACCTGAAGGAATCTGAGGCTCATCTAGAGACCACAGAGATTCCATTGAACCTCCTTCTGCCCTTCATGAGATCTGATGAGTATTCTTCTTCTGAAGAGAATGAAGACATTACTGAAGAGTAAGTTGCTAAGTACCTTGGTGCAATCATGAAGCTGAATGCTAAATTATTTGGTAATGAGACTTGGGAAGATGAACCTCCCTTGCTCACCAATGAACTAAATGCATTGGATAGGCAGAAATTACCTCAAAAGAAACAGGATTCTGGTAAATTCCTAATTCCCTGTAACATAGGCACCATGACCTTTGAGAAGGCTATGTGTGACCTGGGTCAGGAATAAACTTAATGCCACTCTCTGTAATAGAGAAACTTGGGATCTTTGAGGTGCAAGCTGCCAGAATCTCATTAGAGATGGCAGACAACTCAAGAAAACAGGCTTATGGACAAGTAGAGGACGTGTTAGTGAAGGTTGAAAGCCTTTACATCCGTGCTGATTTCATAATCCTAGACACTGGGAAGGATGAGGATGAATCTATCATCCTTGGAAGACCCTTCCTAGCCACAGCAAAAGCTGTGATTGATGTGGACAGAGGAGAGTTGATCCTTAAACTGAATGAGGACAACCTTGTGTTTAAAACTCAAGGATCTCCTTCTGTAACCATGGAAAGGAAGCATGAAAAGCTTCTCTCACTGCAGAGTCAACCAAAGCCCCCACAGTCAAACTCTAAGTTTGGTGTTGGGAGGCCACAACCAAACTCTAAGTTTGGTGTTGAACCCCCACATTCAAACTCTAAGTTTGGTGTTCGGAGGTCCCAACAATGCTCTGAACATATGTGAGGCTCCATGAGAGCTCATTGTCAAGCTATTGACATTAAAGAAGCGCTTGTTGGGAGGCAACCCAATGTTATTTGATTATATCTATTTTATTTTTTATTTCTATTTCGTGTTTTATTAGGTTGATGATCATGTGGAGTCACAAAAACTACAAAAAAATAAAAAACAAAATGAAAAATAGCATAAAAAAATAGCACATCCTGGAGGAGGAGCATTCTGGCATTTAAACGCCAGAAGCAAGCATCTTTCTAGCGTTTAACGCCAGAAACAAGCACCAAGCTGGCATTTAACGCCAGAAACAAGTATCTACCTGGCGTTAAACGCCAGAAGCAGGCTACTTTTGGGCATTTAACGCCAAAAACAGACAGCAGTCTAGCGTTAAACGCCAGGATTGCACAGCAATGGCGTTTTACACGCCTAATTGGAGCAGGGATGTTAAGTCCTTGACCCCACTGGATCTATGGACCCCACAGGATCCCCACCACTTCTTCTCTCCTCTTCACACCTTTTCATAACTCTTTTCCACAAATACCTGATGACAAGTCATCTTAGCCTAGTTTCACTAGCCTTTTTCTTTTGTTTTCAATTGATTTATGCACTTTCTTGAGCCATAAGCAAGCCAATTGGGTATATTTCCATGTTTCCTTTGATTTAATCAACCATAGATGAATTAATGCAATTTCATGAGGATTTATGCTATAATTGCCACATATTATGAAAGAATGACAAACTCATGATTTTGAGCATAGCTTTGATGTGTTTGGTTGATTGATGATAGGTGAAGAAAGCTTGGAAAAAGGTTGAAGCAAGAAGGAATGGCTAGGAGCAAGAGAGAACAAAAAGTTTGAGCAAAAGTTTGCCTCAAACTTTAGCTCAGACTTTCGGATAAGTGAAAACACACCAGGGAACAAAAAGCTTGAGCAAAAGTTTGTCTCAAACTTTAGCTCAAACTTTTGGGAGAAAAGCTTGAGCCAACGTTTGCCTCAAAACTTTTTGGCAAACGTTGGCATCACAAATCAACACCCTGGAGAGAAAAAGTTTGCGCCAACGTTTGCCTCAAACTTTTTGGCAAACGTTGGTGCCATGAGTGTGCATAAGGGGGCCAACGTTTGAGCAAAAGTTTGACCCCAAACTTTAGCTCAAACGTTGGTAGCAGCAAGAATGGGGTAGCTGGTGTAAAAAGTTTGAGTAAAAGTTTGCCTCAAACTTTTACTCAAACTTTTACTCAAGCTTTTATAATTCCCAACCCGGTTCACTTTGGTTCTTTCTCCAGCTTCAAGAGCAATCAACCAAGGCCTCTATCAACCCAATTCCATCAAGAGCAAAGGCCCAATTCAAGACTTGAAGACCATTTGAAGAAAGTGTATAAATAGCTTAAGATTTAAGTTTTAGGGGAGCTTTCCTTTAGTTTTCATAGGTATTTTTCGGAGAGCCTTTGGTGTTGAGAAATTTTGAGTTTCTAAGTCTCGGGGAAGGAGAATTGAATTCCCTTCCTCTTAGTTTTCTTGCTTTCAATTTCAATTACATTTGCTTTGATCTTGGGTTGGAGAATTGAAGGAATTCTGTTTCAATCTCATCCTGAGATCTCTCTGTTTACTTACTGCACAATTGAATTTCAGTTTTTGTTTATTGCTTCTTCTTCTACTTTCTCTGCAATTTACATTTCCTTTGCAATTGCTCTTGTTGGATCTAGGAAGGCATTGAGATCTAGACTTGGTTATCTAGTCTCTTGAGTCCTGAGATCTGGATTCCCAGTCTCAATTTCTCTGTTTACTACTTTTCAAGCTCTTTTATATTTCTGTTTTAGATCCGATTCAACCCAAGGCATCTTCTACTCTTCTGTGTGTTGAATTTTACTCTTCCTTGTTTAATTTCTGCAAATCCAATTCCCAATTCCCTTTACAATTCAAGCCATTTACATTTCTTGCACTTTAAGATTCTGCAATTTACATTTCTTGCGTTCTAAGTTTCTGCCATTTAATTTCTTGCTCTTTAAGATTTAGCATTTTACATTTCAGTTCTCTTTAATTTCATGCAAATTACCCATCCCCTTTATTTTCAATGCAATTTAAATTCTGCAAATCACAAATCTCTCAACCAAATCTTGATTTGCTTGACTAAATCAACCACTAAACTAAAATTGCTCAATCCTTCAATCCCTGTGGGATCGACCTCACTCCCGTGAGTTATTATTACTTGATGCGACCCGGTGCACTTGCCGGTGAGTTTTGTGTCGGATCGTTTTCCGCACATCAATACCCTTCACCAATCACCTCTTCACCATTTACATCCATCCTCTCTTCCCAAAAACCCCACCTACCTCCAAAATTTAAATTCTTTTCCCTCCCAAACCCAACCCTAATGGCCGAACCCTAAACCTCCCCCCACCCCTATATAAACCCCTCATTACTTCTTTATTTTCACACAACACAACCCTTCCTTCTTACCCTTGGTTGAATACACACCTCTCTCCTTCTCCTCCTTTCTTTTTCTTCTTCTCCTTCTATCTCTCTTCTTTTGCTCGGGGACAAGCAAACATTTTAAGTTTGGTGTGGTAAAAAGCATTGCTTTTTGTTTTTCCATAACCATCAATGGCACCTAAGGCCAGAGAATCCTCAAGAAAGAGGAAAGGGAAGGCAATTGCTTCCACCTCTGAGTCATGGGAGATGGAGAGATTCATCTCAAAGGTCCATGAAGACCACTTCTATGAAGTTGTGGCCAAGAAGAAAGTGATCCCTGAGGTTCCTTTCAAGATAAAAAAGAATGAGTATCCAGAGATCCGACATGAGATCCGAAGAAGAGGTTGGGAAGTTCTCACAACCCCATTCAACAAGTCGGGATCTTAATGGTTCAAGAGTTCTATGCAAACGCATGGATCACTAGGAACCATGATCAAAGTGTGAACCCGAATCCAAAGCATTGACTTACCATGGTTCGGGGAAAATACTTAGATTTCAGTCCGAAAAATGTAAGGCTGGCGTTCAACTTGCCAATCATGGAAGAAAACGCACGCCCCTACACTAGAAGGGTCAACTTTGATCAAAGGTTGGACCAAGTCCTCATGGACATATGTGTGGAAGGAGCTCAATGGAAAGTTGACTCAAGAGGCAAGCCGGTTCAATTGAGAAGACTGGACCTTAAGCCTGTAGCTAGAGGATGGTTGGAGTTTATTAAACGCTCAATCATTCCCACTAGCAACCGGTTTGAAGTTACTACAGACCGGGCCATCATGATCCATAGTATCATGATTGGGGAGGATGTAGAGGTTCATGAGATTGTACCTCAAGAACTCTACAAGGTGGCTGACAAGTCATCCACTTTGGCAAGGTTAGCCTTTCCTCACCTCATTTGTCACCTCTGCAATTCGGCTGAAATTGACATAGAGGGAGACATCCTCATTGAAGAGGATAAGCCCATCACTAAGAAAAGGATGGAGCAAACAAGAGATCATGGACCTCAACAAGAGCATGAGGAAATTCCTCACCAGGAAATCCCTGAGATGCCTCAGGGGATGCATTTTCCTCCACAGAATTATTGGGAGCAAATCAACACCTCCCTAGGAGAATTAAGTTCCAACATGGGACAACTAAGGATGGAGCACCAAGAGCACTCCATCATCCTCCATGAGATTAGAGAAGATCAAAGAGCTATGAGAGAGGAGCAACAAAGACAAGGAAGAGACGTAGAGGAGCTCAAGAGCACCATTGGTTCTTCAAGAAGAGGAAGACGCCACCCTCACTAAGGTGGATCCGTTCCTTAATCTCCTTGTTCTTAATTTCCTGTTTTTCATTTATTATGCTTTATGTTTTATTTATGTTTGTGTCTTTACTATATGATCATTAGTGTCTAAGTGTCTATGTCTTAAAGCTATGAATGTCCTATGAATCCATCACCTCTCTTAAATAAAAAATGTTCTAAAAACAAAAGAACAAGAAGTACAGGGTTTCAAATTCATCCTTGAAACTAGTTTAATTATTTTGATGTGGTGACAATACTTTTTGTTTTCTGAATGAATGCTTGAACAGTGCATATGTCTTTTGAAATTGTTGTTTATGAATGTTAAATATGTTGGCTCTTGAAAGAATGATGAAAAAGGAGACATGTTATTTGATAATCTAAAAAATCATAAAATTGATTCTTGAAGCAAGAAAAAGCAGTGAATAGAGAAAAGCTTGCGAAAAAAAGAAAAGAAAAAGAAAAGAAAAATGGCAAAAAAAAAAAGAGAAAAGGCAAGCAGAAAAAGCCAAAAGCTCTTTAAACCAAAAGGCAAGAGCAAAAAGCCAATAGCCCTTAAAACCAAAAGGCAAGGGTAATAAAAAGGATCCAAGGCTTTGAGCATCAGTGGATAGGAGGGCCTAAAGGAATACAATCCTGGCCTAAGCGGCTAAACCAAGCTGTCCCTAACCATGTGCTTGTGGCGTGAAGGTGTCAAGTGAAAACTTGAGACTAAGCGGTTAAAGTCAAGGTCTAAAGCAAAAAAAAGAGTGTGCTTAAGAACCCTGGACACCTCTAATTGGGGACTTTAGCAAAGCTGAGTCACAATCTGAAAAGGTTCACCCAGTTATGTGTCTGTGGCATTTATGTATCCGGTGGTAATACTGGAAAACAAAGTGCTTAGGGCCACGGCCAAGACTCATAAAGTAGATGTATTCAAGAATCAACATACTGAACTAGGAGAATCAATAACACTATCTAAATTCTAAGTTCCTATAGATGCCAATCATTCTGAACTTCAATGGATAAAGTGAGATGCCAAAACTATTCAAGAGGCAAAAAGCTACAAGTCCCGCTCATCTGATTGGAGCTAAGTTTCATTGATATTTTGGAATTTATAGTATATTCTCTTCTTTTTATCCTATTTGATTTTCAGTTTCTTGGGGACAAGCAACAATTTAAGTTTGGTGTTGTGATGAGCGGATAATTTATACGCTTTTTGGCATTGTTTTTACATAGTTTTTAGCATAATTTAGTCAGTTTTTAGTATAATTTTATTAGTTTTTAAATAAAAATCACATTTCTGGACTTTACTATGAGTTTGTGTATTTTTCTGTGATTTCAGGTAATTTCTGAATGAAATTGAGAGACTTGAGCAAAAATCAGATTCAGAGGTTGAAGAAGGACTGCAGATGCTGTTGGATTCTGATCTCCCTGCACTCGATGTGGATTTTCTAGAGCTACCGAACTCCAAATGGTGCGCTCTCAATTATGTTGGAAGGTAGACATCAAGGGCTTTCCAGTAATATATAATATTTCATACTTTTCCCGAGTTTAGATGACGCAAACTGGCATTCAACACCAGCTTCCTGCCCTATTTTGGAGTTAAATGCCAGAAACAGGTTGCAAAGTGGAGTTAAACGCCAGAAACAGGTTACAAACTGGCGTTTAACTCCAAGAGAAGCCTCTACATGTGTAAAGCTCAATGCTCAGCCCAAGCACACACCAAGTGGGCCCTAGAAGTGGATTTCTGCATCATTTACTCATTTCTGTAAACCCTAGTAACTAGTCTGATATAAATAGGACCTTTTACTATTGTATTAGACATCTTTGATCAGTCTTATGCTATCTTAGACCTTTATTGGGACTGGCCATTCGGCCATGCATGGACCATTATCACTTATGTATTTTCAACGGTAGAGTTTCTACACACTATAGATTAAGGTGTGGAGCTTTGCTGTTCCTCATGAATTAATGTGAAGTACTATTGTTTTTCTATTCAATTCAAGCCTATTTCTTATCTAAGTTATACACTTGTTCTTCAACTTGAGGAAGGTGATGATCCGTGACACTCATCATCATTCTCACCTATGAACGCGTACCTGACAACCACTTCCGTTCTACTTGCGATAGCTTGAGTGCGTATCTCTTAGCCTTCTGGTTCATGACCCATGGTTGCCTCGCCTGACAACCGAGCCCTCCATTCCATGAGATCAGAGTCTTCGTGGTATAGGCTAGAATTATTGGCGGCCATTCTTGAGATCCGGAAAGTCTAAACCTTGTCTGTGGTATTTCGAGTAGGATCTGGGAAGGGATGGTTGTGACGAGCTTCAAACTCGTGAGTGCTGGGCGTAGTGACAGACGCAAAAGGATTACTGAATCCTATTCCAGTATGATCGAGAACCAACAGATGAATAGCCGTGCTGTGACAGCACATTTTGGACCATTTTCACTGAGAGGATGGGATGTAGCCATTGACAACGGTGATGCCCTACATAACGCTTGCCATGGAAAGGAGTATGAAGGATTGGATGAAGACAATAGGAAAGCAGAGAATCAGAAGGAACAAAGCATCTCCATACGCTTATCTGAAATTCTCACCAATGAATTACATAAGTACCTCTATCCTATATTTTATTGATATTTTTATTATCAATTCACCATAACCATTTGAATCCGCCTGACTGAGATTTACAAGGTGACCATAGCTTGCTTCAAGCCGACAATCTCCGTGGGATCGACCCTTACTCACGTAAGGTTTATTACTTGGACGACCCAGTGCACTTGCTAGTTAATTGTGCGAAGTTGTGACAAAGTGTGATTCACGTTTGAGAGCACCAGGTTTTTGGTGCCATTGTTGATGATCACATGGATTGTAAGCTGAATGAATTGTAAGCTGCAACTGGCAGCACTCAAGAGGCATCCTATGAAGGAGAAGCCTATGATCTAGATCAACCCATGATGGAAGAGGTTAACTATATGAAAAATCCCTCAGGGAATCCCAATAATGAGCCTTATGGAAAAACCTACAACTCATCATGGAGGAATCATCCCAACTTTTCATGGAGGGATCAATAGAAGCCTCAGCAAGGCTTCAACAACAATTAAGGTGGAAGAACCCAGAATAGGTTCAACAACAGACCATTCCCACCTTCTCAGCAACAGGTGGAGACTTCTAAGAAAAGCCTCTCTGACTTAGCCACTATAGTCTCCGATCTCTCTAAGACCACTCACAGTTTCATGACTGAAACAAGATCCTGCATTAGGAATCTGGAGGTACAGATTGGTCAGCTGAGTAAGAGGATCCCTGAGATCCTCTCTAACACTCTTCCAAGTAATACTGAAGTAAACCCAAGAGAAGAGTGCAAAGCCCTCCACACAAAAGCAGAAGCTGAATCTGAAGAGGAGCTTCTGGCGTTGAACGCCAGCAAGGGAGTAACTAGGCGTTCAATGCCCAAAGAGGTGCAAGTTCTGGTGTTGAATGCCAGCAAGGGAGTAGTTGGGCGTTCAACGCCCAAAGAGGAACAAGTTCTGGCGTTGAACGCCACAATGGGAGAGGATGCGCGTTCAACGCCCACTAAAGACCCCCATGTTGAAGAACTGAAGGAAATCAGAACTCATAAGGAGACTATAGAAGTCCCTCTGAATGCACTGTTAAAGATCATGGAGTCTGAAGAATACTCCTCCTCTAATGAGGAAGAGAAAACTAGAGAAGAACAAGTTGCTCGGTACTTGGGAATCCTCATGAGGATGAATGCAAAACTCTGTGGAACAGAGGCATTGGAGGAAGAACCCCCAGTACTTACCAAGGAGTGCAGTGTCCTGGTTTAGAAGAAACTACCTCAGAAGAGGCCAGACCCAAAAGTTTCCTAATTCCCTGCACCATAGGGACAATAACCTTTGAGAAGGCCTTGTGTGACCTTGGGTCAAGTATCAACCTTATGCCTCTCTCTGTAATGAAGAGGCTGGGAATTCTGGAGGTGCAAGCTGCCAACATCTCATTGGAGATGGCAGATAAGTCATTGAAAAAGGCATATGGCATGGTGAAGGATGTCCTAGTGAAGGTTGAAGACCTTTACCTCCAAGCTGATTTTGTTATTCTTGACACTGGGGAGGACAGAGATGAGTCTATCATCCTTGGAATGCCATTCCTTGCCACTGGAAGAGCCATGATTAATGTAGAAAGAGGATAATTAGTCCTGCAACTGAATGAGGACTGTCTTGTGTTCAAGGTTCATAAATCTCACTCTACATCAGTTGGAGAAGGCACAACTAACAAGCACGTAGTGCTTCCACCACTCCTCTCATTACAGAGCGTAACAAAGCCCCTAGACACCAACTTTATGTTTGGTGTTGGGCAACCATCATCAAGCTCTGAGAAGGATGGCAGTAAGAAGAAAGTGCCTAAAGGCTGAAAAGGAAAGAAGATCCCCACTGAAGACCTCTCACCTGGAATGAGAATGGTTTTCACTGACAGTCCAGTCATTCTACACAATGTGAACAGGATCTTGTCTCTAGAACATGTGGAGCTCATTGATGAGTGAATATTTTATATACTTTTTGACATCATTTTCATATAGCTTTTAGTAGTTTTGCTTAGTTTTTATTGAGTTTTTATAGGTTTTAGTGTTAAATTTATATTTTTGGATTCTACTATGAGTTTTTGTGTTTTTGGGCAATTTTAGGTATTTTCTAGCTGAAATTGAGGAGCTGGAGCAGAAGTCTGATTCAGAGATAGAGAAAGCACTGTAGATGCTGTCCAAATCTGACCTACCTGCATTCAGAAGAGCTTTTCTGGAGCTACAGAAGTCCAAATGGAGTGTTCTTAACGTCTATGGAAAGCTGACTTCCAGAGCATTCCAGCAATATATAATAGTTTATGATTTACTTCAGATTAGAAGGCCCAAAACTGACGTTCAACGCCAGCCATCTGACCAGTTCTGGCGTCCAACGCCCAAAAAGGTGCCAGAACTGGAGTTCAACGCCCAAGGGAGCCTAAGCACGTGGATCTCATCAAAGCTCAGCCTAAAAACTCTCTAAGTGGGTCCAGAAGTAGATTTTAGCACTAAATAGACTGTTTTACTTTTACTAGTCATCTGTTTAGTATTTAAGGGATTTTATTTATGTAATTTAGAGATCTTTAGACAACATGAGACCTTTTACACTATTTTCAAGTTTTACATTGTATTTTTACTTCAATATGAGTTTCTAAACCTCCTAGGTTGAGGGGAGGAGCCCTGCTGAGTCCTATGAATTAATAAAAGTATTTCTGTTTCTTCTTCGATCTGTGTTTGATCTATCTCTAAGATGTATATCCGATCTTCATCGTGGTGAATAGGATGATCTAGCCAATTAGCTCTATTTATCATATTAAGATGAACGTGCCTGACAAACACCCGTATCTACTTGGGTTCATGTGAATACTTGGCCGGAAAGCACGAGCCAACAGCTATGTTTATACATCTTTCAGACGGTTAATCCACGACTTCGTTGGGGACTTCTCGAGACACCAGTTCAGCCGATTTCTGGGGAGATTAGGGTCTCCGTGGTATAGGCTAGAATCCAAAGAAGCAGAGTTCTCTAATCCAAAAGATTTGACCTTGTCTGTGGCATTTTGAGTAGGATCGCCAAGAGAATGGACTGTACGTGCTTCACCCTCAAGTAGAGATGGATCCACACTAAACCTGGGGTTCAGATCTGGAGGAGTATTGGCAGCTGCTCAAACCATTTTCAATCACTTACAGCCTGCCATAGAAGAAGATCATTCACAAGTAAGGAAGACAGTAATACCAGAGTTCATTCAGAAAGACAAAGCAACTCCGACTCTATTCCTATCCTTATTTCAACTTAACATCCAAGCATTTATGACATATAATCATTCAAGGTTTACATAAACTCTCTGATTCCACCTGACTAAGACCTGCAAGACAACCATTGCTTGCTTCAAGCCACAATCCTTATGGGATCGACCCTGACTCGCTCAGGTATTACTTGGACGTCCCAGTGCACTTGATGGTACTGCTATTGTACGAACAGTGGAGGGTTTGCGTACACGCGCACCAAGTTTTTGGCGCCGTTGCCAGGGATTGTTGAGTTTGGACAAACTGCCGGATTGTCTCACTCCTTAGATCAGTTAAGTTTATTTTACATTATTTTAATTGAGTCTTTAATTTTTCTTTTCTTCTTCTTCAATTTTTTCGAAAAATTCTAAAAACTTTTTCAAAAAAAAACCTTTTTTATATAGTTTATTTTTGGCATCCTCTGCTTTATTGTTTGAGTCTTTATTTGTGTTCTTGGTTTGAGTATTTGAGTCTTTTATTTTTATTTTACTCTTCTTCAAATTTTTGAAAATTTAAAAACCTTTTTCAAAAATATTTTTATTTTTGTAGTTCAATTGGCTAGAGCGTCGTGTTCATGTTCTTGGTAATTGTGTTTCTTTGAGTCTTTCTTTCTTAAAAACTTTTAAAAAATAATTTTTCTTTGTTTAATCTTGTGTCAAATCTTTAAGTTTAGTGTTTTCTTGTATTTTTCTTTGTGTTTTTCGAAAATTTTTCTTTGGTTTTCTAAAAATTTTAAGTTTGGTGTTCTTTTTATGTTCTTTAGTTCTTTGAGTCTTTAAATTTTGTTCTTCATGTTCTTGTGAGTCTTTAAGGTGTTCTTGAGTCTTATATGTGTTTTGATCTTAAATTTTTTAAGTTTGGTGTCCCTTGGTGTTTCCCTCCAAAAATTTTTGAAAAGCAAGGGTGCTAGATCTAAAAATTTTAAGTCTTGTGTCTTTTTTGGTGTTTTTTTCTTTCATCATAAAATTCAAAAAATAAAAAAATATCTTTTCTAACTAATTTTAACCATAATTTTCGAAAATTACATATAAAAATTTAGATTTCAATTTTTAAAAATTTTATCTTATCATATCTTAGTTGTCATGTTTTCAAAAATCAAAATTTTCAAAATTAAAAATCATATCTTTTTCAAAACTTTTCATATCTTTTTCAGAATTTAAAAACTTATCTTATCTTTTTCAAAATTCAAATTTCAAATCATATCTTTTTCAAAATCAAATTTCAAAATTTTATCTTTTTCTAATTTCAAATTTTAATTTTAAATCTTTTCTTATCTTATCTTTTATTTTTATTTTTATCTTTTCCTAATTAACATCTTATCTTCTCTCTCTTCTTTTTCAAAACTACCTAACTAACTCTCACCTCTCTCAAATTTTCGAAAATATCTCTCTTTTTCTCTCTCATCCTTTTCAAAACCACCTAACTAACTTTTCTATTCTTAATTTTTGAAAACATCTCTCCTTCTTCTCTCTCTTCTTTTTCAAAACCACCTAACTAACTCTCATCTCTCTTAATTTTCGAAAACTTCTTCTTCTCTTCCCTCTTCTATTTTCGAAAATTCAACAATTAAAATTCAAATCTTTTTAAAATTTATTTAATCTAATTTTTGAAAATTAATTAATTAATTAAATAAAAACAAAAATAATTTAATTGTTATTTATTTTTTTATTTATACATCTTCTCTTCTCATCTCTAGTCATTTAACTCTACTTCCTTCTACTCTTGGTCTACCTCAACTTCTTTATCTTCTTTCCTTTCTTCTTCACATCTCACTTGAAGCTCTTTGATCCAAGTGGTACAAAAAGCTTTCTTATGATTTCTTTTCTTCTTCTTTCTTTTATTCTATCTTCTTTTACTTATTCTTATCTACTATTTTCAAGGTATTTTTCTTTTACTTCTTTTATTTATTTATTTATTTATTTTTATTTTTTATCTTCTTTTTTCTTCTCTACTTCTGACTTTAAGGAGGAGCTTCTTGTCTATTGGCATAGTATCTCTTCTTCTTTTCTTTTCTTCTTGTTTATGACCAGGAACAGGGATAAAGAACCCCTCTTGACTCCTAATCCTGAACCTGAGAAGACTCTAAGGAGGCGTTTACAACTAGCTAAAGCACAACACTCCGGAAGAGACCTTTCAAAAAGTTTTGAACAAGAATTGGAGGACATGGCCGAACCACAGGAAGAGCCTAGAAAGGTTCTTGGTGACTTCACCATGCCTAGCTCTGACTTTTATGGCAGAAGCATTGCTGTACCTGCCATTGGAGCTAACAATTTTGAGCTTAAACCTAAGTTAGTCTCTCTTCTGCAGCAGAACTGCAAATTCCATGGACTTCCAATGGAAGATCCACATCAGTTTTTAGCAGAGTTCTTACAGATCTGTGATACTGTAAAGACTAATGGAGTTAATCCTGAAATCTATAAGCTGATGCTTTTCCCCTTTTCTTTAAGAGACAGAGCTAAGTTTTGGTTTAATGCACAACCAAGAGAGAGTCTTGACTCTTGGGAAAAGCTTGTAAATGCTTTTCTTGCTAAGTTCTTTCCTCCTCAAAGGATGAGCAAGATTAGAGTGGAAATTCAAACCTTCAGACAAAAAGAAGGTGAATCCCTCTATGAAACTTGGAAAAGATACAAGCAAATGATCAGGAGATATCCTCCTGACATACTCTCAGAGTGGTCCACCATAGGCGTGTTCTATGATGGTTTGTCTGAGATGTCCAAAATTTTATTGGACAACTCTGCAGGTGAATCTCTTCACTTGAAGAAAATGCTTGCAGAAGCAAGAGAGCTCATTGAGATGGTTGCAAACAACCAATTCATGTACACCTCTGAGAAGAATCCTGTAAACCATGGAACCTCTCAGAAGAAAGGAGTTTATGAAGTTGAGACTCTAAATGCCATCTTGCCTTAGAATAAGATCTTAACCCAACAGGTCAACATGATATCTCAATATCTCACTGGGATGCAAACTGCAGCTGGCAGTAATTTGGAAGCTTCTCTTGAAGATGAAGCTTATGATCCTGATCAACCCACCATGGAGGAGGTGAATTACATGGGAGAACCCTATGGAAACACTTACAACCCTTCATGGAGGAATCATCCTAACCTCTCATGGAAGGATCAACAGAAACCTCAGCAAAGTTTTAATCAAGGTGGTAGGAACCAGAATAGGTTCAATAATAGACCACAATTCCCATCTTCTCAAGGAAATATGGAGACCTCTAAGCAGAGCCTTTCTGACTTACCCACTCTAGTCTCCAGCCTCACTAAGACCCCTCATAGTTTCATTAATGAAACAAGGTCCTCCATTAGAAACTTGGAGGTAAAAGTTGGTCAACTGAGCAAGAGGATCCCTGAGATCCCTCCTGACACTCTTCCTAGTAATACTGAGGTTAATCCTAGAGAAGAGTACAAGGCCATAACCATAGAGGTTGAGGCCGAATTGGAGGAGAATAGGAAGGCATTAAACGCCAGTGAAGAAGCCTTCACTAGGCATTTAATGCCCACAATGGCAGCAAGCCTGGCGTTAAACACCAGTGAGGAAGCCCTCACTGGGCGCTTAACGCCCATCCTGGAAGAAAAGATGGTGTTGAACGCCAGCCAGGGAGCATTGGCTGGGCGTTCAACGCCCAAACAGGAAGGCTTCCTGGCGTTAAACGCCAGTAAGGAACCCCTCACTGGGCATTTAACGCCCAACCAGGCAACCATTCTGGCGCTGAACGCCAGTGAGAAACCCCTTACTGGGCGTTCAATGCCCACCAGCCCAGGGAAGCTGGCGTTGAATTCTAGCAAGGACATCCCTGCTGGGTGTTCAATGCCCAGAATGCTAGAGGGACTGGCGTTTAACACCAGTCAGGGTGGACAGTAAGGGTGTTCAAGGCCCAATAAGCTAACAGAGTTGGCGTTGAACGCCAATCAAAGCACACCCTCTGAGTGCCTGAATTCCACTCAAGAACCCTCTTGCTCAGAACCAAGGGAAACCACAAAGAGAATTGAGGTTCCCTTGAATGCACTTCTGCAGTGCATGAGTTCTGATGACTACTCATCCTCAAGTGGGGATGAAGACACTAGGGAAGAGCAAGTTGCTCGTTTTCTAAGAGCTCTAATGAAGCTGAATACCAAGCTATTTGGTACAAAGCCTCTGGAGGAAGAACCTCCACTACTCACCAGGGAACTCCATGCTTTGGTTCAACAAGAGCTATCTCAGAAGTTTCCAGATCCTGGATACTTTTTGATTCCTTGCACCAAAGGCACTATGACCTTTGAAAAGGCTCTATGTGACCTAGGGTCAAGCATCAACCTCATGCTACTCTCTGTAATGGAGAAGCTGGGAATCCTTAAGGTACAAATCGCACATGTCTCTTTAGAGATGGCAGACAAGACCATGAAGAAGCCATATGGCTTAGTAGAGGATGTCTTGGTTAAGGTTGAAAACCACTACATCCCTGCAAACTTTATTGTCTTGGACATAGGAGAGGATGAGGATGACTGTGTCATCCTTGGAAGACCTTTACTAGCCATAGCTAATGCTGTTATTGATGTGGCTAAGGGAGAACTAACCCTAAAGTTAGGGGAGGATCACATCTTATTCAAGATGCCTCATCCTAATTCTCCCTTTAAAAGAGAGATAACAGTGCAACACCTAGTGTGCCAACCCTCTCTTTCTGTACAGAGCTCTGTAGAGCCCCCAAACATCAATTCTAACTTTGGTGTTGGGCGGCCCTCAACAAGCTCTAAGCACAAAGGTACTAAAAAGAAAGTACCTAAAGGCTGGAGGAACAAGAAAGTTCCAAATAAAGGCCTCTCACCTGGCATGAAAGTTGTCTTCACTAAGAACCCAGTCCTACCACATACAGTGAGCTGTGTCTATCTCTAGAGCATGTAGAGCTCATTCATGAGAGGACAGGAAGAAAATTCACTGTAAGGGGCGAAAATCTGAGCCCTTACTCACCTCCTTAAGGAGCTAAAGGTCAAGCTAGTGACTTTAAAAAAGTGCTTGTTGGGAGGCAACCCAACTTTACTCAACCTTATTTATCTTATTTTCATTTTGTTTTTCTTTCAGTCTTAGAGTCATGATCATATGCATCAGTCAAGAGACAGAAATTCACATCAGTAAAAACAGAACACTCCGTAAAGAGTGTTAAAGTTGAACGCCAGTGAGGAAGCCCTCCTGGGCGTTCAACGCCCCAAGAGGGAAGCATTGCTGGCGTTGAACGCCAGCCAGGGAGCAGCCCCTGGGCATTCAAATGCTAGTGCAGAGAAGCAAGAAATATGGAATTCCCTAGCCTCTCAGGAATTGTAGGTTCCACAGAATCGTCACCCACACTACCTACCCCACTTAACCCCACCTACTCTCACACTTCCCCATACATACTTGATGTGCGGAAAACGATCCGACACAAAACTCACCGGCAAGTGTACCGGGTCGCATCAAGTAATAATAACTCACATGAGTGAGGTCGATCCCACAGGGATTGAAGGATTGAGCAATTTTAGTTTAGTGGTTGATTTAGTCAAGCAGATCAAGAGTTGGTTGAGTGATTTGTGATTAACAGAAATTAAATTGCATGAAAAGTAAAGGGAGAGGGGTAAATTACAGGAAATTAAAGAGAACAGAAAATAAAAGTGCTGAATCTTAAAGAATAAGAAATTAAATGGCAGAAACTTAGAACGCAAGAAATGTAAATTGCAGAATCTTAGAATGCAAGAAAAGTAAATTACAGAATCTTAGAATGCAAGGAATGTAAATGGCTTGAATTGTAAATGGATCAGGGATGTGGGATTGCAAAAATTAAATAAGAGAGCAGTAAATCTCAACAAACAGAAGCGTAGAAGATGGATCTAATTGAACCGGATCTTAAATGCAAATGAAAATAAATTTGGTGTAGCAATGTAACAAGGAAAATGAAATTGAAAGATGTAGATCTCAGGACTCAAGAGACTAGATAACCAAGTCTAGATCTCACTGCCTTCTTAGATCCAAATTTAGAATTCAATTGCAAGAGATAAAAAATCAAAACAGAAGAAAACTTGGATTCAAATCTCAATTCCCCAATGGTGCAGTGAAAGAAACAAAAAGAGATCTCAAGGTGAGATTGAGACAGAATTTCCTCAATTCTTCAACACCCAAGACTCTAAATCTCCAAATAGCTCAAAACCCAAAAGTTCTCTACTGTGAATACTATGAAAACTCTTAAAGAAAACTCTCAAAGAAAAAGCTCCCTAAAACTTCAAATCCTAAGCTATTTATACACTTTCTTCAAATGATCATTAAGCCTTGAATTGGGCCTTTAGTCTTGATGGAATTGGGTTGATAGTGGCCTCCGTTGATTGCTCTTGGTGTTGGGAAGAAATCCATTAGTGAACTGGGCCATGAACCATTCACGTTTGAGTCAACGTTTGAGGCAAACGTTGACTCAAACGTCACTTGTGTAAACTTATGCAGCTAGGCCAAGATGCTGTCATCCACGTTTGGCTCAACGTTTGAGGTCAAACATGAGCTCAAACGTGGATCTCCCCATGCTCTCTTTTTGGCCAACGTTTGGCCCAACGTTTGAGGCAAACGTTGGGGCAAACGTGGCTCACTCAATGCATCAAACAGAGGTGCTCTTCCTTGCTTTTATGGCACCAACGTTTGACCTCACGTTTGAGGCAAACGTTGGTACAAACGTTGGTTTGCTCCAGGGGTGCTTCTCCTTGCTCATATGTGGCCAACGTTTGACCTCACATTTGAGGCAAACATTGGCTCAAACGTTGCCATCCCTTGCTCCTTCTTCAGCCAACGTTTGCCTCAACGTTTGAGGCAAACGTTGGCGCAAACGTTGGCTCTTCTCCAGGGTGTGGTTGCACTCTTCTTCACGTTTGAGCCCAAGTTTGAGGCAAACTTTGGCTCAAACGTAAGTCCTTCCTCTTGCCTCTTGCTATCACCCTTTTCCTCAACATTCTTCCAAGCTTTCTTCTACCTATCATCAACCAACATTTGCATCAAAGCTATGCTCTAATCATGAGAGTTATTCTTTTTCTTGTCATATAAGTAATTATGGCATAAAACTCATGAAAATGCATCAATTCATCCATAGTTGATTGAATCTAAGGAAACATGAAATTCCACCCAATTGACTTACTTGTGACTTAAGAAAGTGCATAAAACTAAATGAAAACAAAGGAAAAAGACTAGTGAAACTAAGCTAAGATGACTTGTCATCACAACACCAAACTTAAAACTTGCTTGTCCCCAAGCAAGAAAAGAATTATTAAGAAGAAAGAATGAAAACAAAAGAGAATGCTCATGTTAGCAGAGTATTATTGGTAGCTCATGGGGTTTTATGCAGATATGTAACTACTCACTTCTTATTGACAAGTAGGCCTAGAAAGTTCTCTCTAAGCATCAAGCAAGACACTACTATGACCTCTCATTATTCCCTTGTCCTTGTTTACTGAATTTTTACTTTATAAGCTTTAGTTCAGTGTCATGTGTAACAAGCTCTTTTCTTTGTTTATGCTTGACACATTATTCACTTTAGACACTTGGCTCACATCCCTTCTTAGAACATTGATGCCCAGCATCTCTTTGGGTTACTAAATGTCTTGTAGTTAGGTTGCTCTTGATAGTGGACTTTCAGTTGATAATCCCGGGTTAGTTAACCCAAGTTACCAAGTGTTAATGCACTCCAGAGAACTTAATAATCCAAGCAGATCCTAGTACAAAGACACCACAGGCATATATTCTAAAGCTCAAACTATTGGTGTCTAGCTTTGTTTCTTTTTATTTTTCTTTTGTTCTGTTGCCACTTTTGGCTTTTTCTCTTCGCTTTTTGTTTTTCTTTTCACCCAATGACTTTTATTTTGTTGAGATTCATAGACAGTGAACTACTTTCTTCTTAAAAAGAGACCAATCTATTCCTTTTATTCACTAATAATGAGTTGCCACACAATCACACATACATGCCACCACTTACTATTATTTGACTTCTAGCTAACAATGAACCATCTTACTTCATGCTTCAAATATTTCTTTTATTGAATTGAAAAGATGCAGGGGACAAAGCATGCATTAGTTAAGTGAAAGTAAACACACAAGCACACATTTAGACTAGCTTACTTATTGACAATAATATTCAAGATGCACAACTACTGAACTAATAGTTACTGCTAAGATAGGCATATTCAAACTTTAAATTTTGAAAAATTGCATGTTGATGGAGTTCAGTGTCAATACAACCTTTTGGTGGCTTCTTCTTCTTACTCTCAACTGATGGTGTGAAGTCCTCCCGAGAAAGCGTTTGAATACCTGCAGAATTAAAGGGAAGTTGCTTGTTTCTCAAGCCCTTAGATAACTAGTTAGTGTGCAGGACCTTCTTGTGGGCTTTTGAACTTACTTTGGTGTGTGTGAACACCAAAATTAGTCCCTTGCCACTACCTTTGATGCATCGAGTTGATCATATGTGAATTCCTAGTGTCTTAGCTAAAAATAATAAAACTACAAAGTAGAAATAAATAATGATTAAATGATTCATCTGATTGCTTGGAACTAGCAGCCCTTCATGCAGAAAGTGAGAATGTGTTTTTAAACTAGATTTTTGGTGGAACACCAAACTTAAAATCTCTCATTCTCCTTTAAATTGTTTTGATGTGTGACACCAAACTTAGCTCGTTGCACTGCAGGTGAATCCACTTAATCTTTTTATTGAACTCTTATTGAAAGAAAATGACTACCTCAGGTTGGGTTGCCTCCCAACAAGCGCTCTTTTAATGTCACCAGCTTGACATTCTTCAATTTTTGCTTCAAGGATGTTGTAAGCTCTGGACCTCTTTTTCCTTGTCCCAATGTCCTCCTAAGTACAGTTTTGCTCTGTGACCATTTGTTGTGAATTGACTCTTTGTTGCTTCATCTAGTAATTCAATACTTCCATAGGGAAAAACCTTGGTTACCAAATATGGACCAGTCCACTTAGATTTGAGCTTGCCAGGGAATATCTTGAGCCGTGAGTTGTACAAAAATACTTGCTGCCCTGGTTTGAATTCTTTCTTCATGACCTTCTTGTCATGCCACCTCTTAGCTTTTTCCTTGTATATTTTAGCACTTTCATAGGCTTCTAGCCTAAATTCATCCAGCTCATTTAGCTGCAACAACCTTTTCTCTCCTGCTGCTTCAGAGTCAAGGTTTAGGAGTTTAGTGGCCCAAAAAGCTTTGTGTTCAAGCTCCACAGGGAGGTGACATGATTTGCCATATAATAGCTGAAAGGGTGACTTCCCGATGGGAGTTTTGAAAGCTGTCCTGTATGCCCAGAGTGCATCCTCCAGCTTTCGAGCCCAATCTTTTCTTGAACTTCCTACTGTCTTTTTCAGAATCTTCTTCAGTTCCCGATTTGCCAATTCAGCCTGTCCATTGGTCTGGGGGTGATATGGTGTGGCTACTTTATGAATCACCCCATATTTATGGAGGAGCTTCTCCATCTGTTTGTTGCAAAAATGGCTACCACCGTCACTCACAAGACCCTTGGGAACCCCATATCTCGTGAAAATGTGCTTCTTAAGGAATTGAAGGACAATTTGTGCATCACATGTGGTTGTGGCTATGGCTTCCACCCACTTTGAGACGTATTCTACTGCCACCAAAATATATCTGAAAGAATAGGAAGGGGGGAAAGGTCCCATGAAATCAACACCCCATAAATCAAATAATTCCACTTCCAGAATGAAGTTTTGAGGCATCTCATTCCTTCTTGTCAGGCCTCCTGTTCTCTGGCATTCGTTGCATTGGTGAACGAATTCTCTAGCATCTTTGAAGATAGTTGGCCAATAGAACCCGCTCTGTAGTATCTTCGCAGCTGTTCTTTCTGGCCCAAAATGTCTACCATAGGCTGAGCCATGACAATGCCATAGTATATTTCTTATTTCACTCTCAGGAACACATCTCCTAATCACTCCATCAGAGCATGTCTTGAACAGGAAAGGTTCATCCCACAAGAACTTCCTTGCTTCATTGATTAACTTCTTCACTTGTTGCTTAGATAATTCTTGAGGTATCTTCCTCCCTACTTTGTAGTTTGCTATGTCAGCAAACCAAGGTGCTTGTTGAATCTGCAGCAAATGTTCATCTGGGAAGCTCTCATTCACAGGCTGTGAAGCTTCTTGGATTGTTTCTTGTGGTAGTCTTGATAAATGATCAGCAACTTGGTTTTCAGTGCCCTTCTTGTCCTTTATTTCAATATCAAATTCTTGTAAGAGTAATATCCACCTGATAAGTCTTGGCTTAGCATCCTGTTTTGACATTAAGTACTTAATGGAAGCGTGATCAGTATAAACCACAATTTTGGATCCTATCAAGTATGATCTGAACTTATCAAATGCATAAACCACAGCCAACAATTCCTTCTCTGTTGTGGTGTAATTTTTTTGAGCTTCATTCAATACTTTACTTGCATAATATATGACGTGATGCAAGTTTCCCTTCTTTTGTCCAAGCACAGCACCAATTGCAATGTCACTTGCATCACACATGAGTTCAAAAGGTAGTTCCCAATTTGGGGGTGTGATGATTGGTGTTGTTGTGAGCCTGTTTTTTAAAGTTTCAAATGCATGCTGGAAATTTTCATCAAAAACAAAAGGAGTATCAAGCATAAGCAGATTACTCAAAGGTTTAGCTATTTTAGAAAAATCCTTGATAAACCTTCTATAAAATCCTGCATGCCCCAAGAAACTTCTAACAGATTTCACATTAGTTGGGGGAGGGAGCTTCTCTATGATTTCTACTTTTGCCTTGTCAACTTCTATCCCTTTTCTTGAAACTTTGTGACCAAGAACAATCCCTTCGGGCACCATGAAATGGCATTTTTCCCAGTTCAAAACCAAATTAGTTTCTTGGCACCGTTTCAAGACGAGAGTTAGATGTTTCAGGCAAGTATTGAAATTGTCACAAAAAACAGAGAAATCGTCCATGAAGACCTCTAGAAACTTTTCGACCATATCAGAGAAGATGGAGAGCATACACCTTTGAAATGTGGCTGGGGCGTTACAAAGCCCAAAGGGCATCCTCCTGTATGCAAAGACTCCAAATGGGCATGTAAAGGCAGTCTTCTCTTGATCCTTGGGGTCCACCACGATCTGATTATACCCAGAATATCCGTCCAAAAAGAAATAATAGGCATGGCCGGCCAATCTTTCCAGCATCTGATCAATGAATGGGAGAGGAAAATGATATTTCCTGGTGGCGTCATTCAATCTTTTATAGTCTATGCACATCCTCCACCCAGTCACTGTTCTAGTAGGGATTAACTCATTCTTCTCATTGGTGATGACCGTCATTCCTCCTTTCTTTGGTACAACTTGGACTGAGCTTACCCACGAGCTGTCGGATATTGGGAAGATTATCCCTGCATTCCACAACTTCATTACTTCCTTCTGGACAACTTCCTTCATTGTGGGATTTAGCCTCCTTTGAGGTTGAACTACTGGCTTGGAGTTATCTTCCAAGAGGATCTTATGCATACATACTGCAGGGCTGATGCCTCTCAGGTCATCAATGGTCCATCCTAAAGCGTCTTTGTGAGCTTTGAGTACATCAAGAAGTTCTCCTTCTTCCTTTTTTGTTAATGATGAATTGATGATCACTGGGAAGCTCTCTGATGCACCCAGGAATGCATATTTGAGATGGGTGGGTAGTGGCTTTAGTTCTTGTTTTCGTACTTCTTCCTTCTTGTCTTGTTTTTCCTCTTGCTCAGTAGACATCTCGGCTACTTGTTCCTCTGTTGTCTCTTGATTTTCTTCTTGCTCTTGAGGATTATCTTCCAACATTTCTTCCACCAAACTCTCTATTGATGACAAGTCATCTTAGCCTAGTTTCACTAGCCTTTTTCTTTTGTTTTCAATTGATTTATGCACTTTCTTGAGCCACAAGCAAGCCAATTGGGTAGATTTTCATGTTTCCTTTGATTTAATCAACCATAGATGAATTAATGCAATTTCATGAGGATTTATGCTATAATTGCCAAATATTATGAAAGAATGACAATCTCATGATTTTGAGCAGAGCTTTGATGTGTTTGGTTGATTAATGATAGGTGAAGAAAGCTTGGAGAAAGGTTGAAGCAAGAAGGAATGGCTAGGAGCAAGAGAGAACAAAAAGTTTGAGCAAAAGTTTGCCTCAAACTTTAGCTCAAACTTTCGGATAAGTGAAAACACACCAGTGAACAAAAAGCTTGAGCAAAAGTTTGCCTCAAACTTTAGCTCAAACTTTTGGGAGAAAAGCTTGAGCCAACATTTGCCTCAAACTTTTTGGCAAACGTTGGCATCACAAATCAACACCCTGGAGAGAAAAAGTTTGCGCCAACGTTTGCCTCAAACTTTTTGGCAAACGTTGGCGCCATCAGCAACACACCCTGGAGACAAAAAGTTTGCGCCAACGTTTGCCTCAATCTTTTTGGCAAACGTTGGCGCCATGAGTATGCATAAGGGGGCCAACATTTGAGCAAAAGTTTGACCCCAAACTTTAGCTCAAACGTTGGTAGCAGCAAGAATGGGGTTGCTGATGTAAAAAGTTTGAGTAAAAGTTTGCCTCAAACTTTTACTCAAACTTTTACTCAAGCTTTTATAATTCCCAACCCGGTTCACTTCGGTTCTTTTTCCAACTCCAAGAGCACTCAACCAAGGCCTCTATCAACCCAATTCCATCAAGAGCAAAGGCCCAATTCAAGGCATGAAGACCATTTGAAGAAAGTGTATAAATAGCTTTAGATTTAAGTTTTTAAGGGGAGCTTTCTTTTCGATTTTGATTTAGTAGTTTTGTAGAGAGCTCACTTTTATATTTTGGCATTGTTGTTTTAATTCAAGAGAATTTGGGGAGGAGAATTGATCTCTCTTCTTCCTTGTTCTTGCTTGAATACTCTTTACTTTTCTTGCTTCGGATCTTGGGTGGAGAATTGAAGAAATTCTGTTTCAATCTCACCTTGGGATCTTGTTTAATTTTACTGCACAATTGAATTTCAGTTTCTGTTAATTGCTTCTTCTTCTACTTTCTCTGCAATTTACATTTCTTCATTTCCTTTGTAATTGTTCTTGTTGGATCTAGGAAGGCATTGAGATCTAGACTTGGTTATCTAGTCTCTTGAGTCCTGAGATCTGAATTTCCATTTTCAATTTCTCTGTTTACTGCTTTTCAAGCTCTTTTATATTTCTTTTTTTAGATCCGATTCAACCCAAGGCATCTTCCACTCTTTTGTGTGTTGAATTTTACTTTTCCATGCTTAATTTCTGCAAATCCAATTTCCAATTCCCTTTACAATTCAAGCCATTTACATTTCTTGCGCTCTAAGATTCTGCAATTTACATTTCTTGCATTCTAAGTTTCGGCCATTTAATTTCTTGCCCTTTAAGATTCAGCACTTTAAGTTTCAGTTCTCTTTAATTTCATGCAAATTACCCATTCCCTTTACTTTCCATGCAATTTAAATTCTTCAAATCACAAATCTCTCAACTAAATCATGATTCGCTTGACTAAATCAACCACTAAACTAAAATTGCTCAATCCTTCAATCCCTGTGGGATCGACCTCACTCCCGTGAGTTATTACTACTTGATGCGACCCGGTGCACTTGCCGGTGAGTTTTGTGTTGCATCGTTTTCCGCACATCAAGTTTTTGGCGCCGTTGCCGGGGATTGATTAGATTGACAATGATTAAGTGAGGTGGTGATCTAGATCTAGCATTTTTTTTTCTGTTTCTCTAATCTTTGACTAACACGCTAACTGTTTGAAATTTTGCTCAAACTAAACTTCGTTCTAGCAATAGACTGAAGAGTTACTGGTGGTGTTTCTTGTGTTTTGTTTGTATGTCAGGTACAGGGAGATCCATTCCTGTTTTATCTGAAACTGACCAGAGAACTCTTAGAAAGTTGAGAAGAGCTGAAAGAGGGAAAAATATTGTTGGAGAGGAAGAATCTGAGGAAGAATATCACGAGATGGAAGGAGATCCATCTAATCCAGGAGGAGGGGTTAACAATAACCCACAGCAGAGGAGAGTATTGGCCTCCTATACCTTTGCAAATGCTAGACATTGTGGAAGCAGCATTCTCACCCCTAATGTCAATGCAAATAACTTTGAATTGAAGCCACAACTCATTACATTGGTCCAAAACAACTGCTCGTTTGGGGGAGGACCATTGGAGGATCCAAATCAACATCTATCTACCTTCTTAAGGATTTGTGACACTGTCAAGTCAAATGGCGTGAATCCTGAAACTTACAAGCTTCTGTTGTTCCCGTTCTCATTAAGGGACAAGGCCGCACAATGGCTCGAAACTTTTCCTCAAGGAAGCATCACTAGCTGGGATGACTTGATAACTAAATTTCTAGCCAAATTTTATCCACCTCAAAGAGTCATCAGGCTGAAGACTGAGGTGCAAACATTCACGCAATTGGATGTTGAAAATCTGTGTGAAGCATGGGAGAGATACAAGGCTCTGCTGAGGAAATGTCCACCAGAAATGTTCACTGAGTGGGACAAGCTACAGAACTTCTATGAAGGACTCACTCTAAAAGCTCAAGAATCACTTGACCACTCAGCTGGAGGATCATTGCAACTGATGAAAACAGCAGAAGAAGCTCAAAATCTTATTGACATGGTGGCCAACAATCAATATTTCTTTGCTCATCAAAGAAATCGCCAACCATCACAAAGGAGAGGAGTAATGGAGCTAGAAGGAGTGGACTCAATCTTGGCTCAAAACAAGATGATGCAGCAGTAAATTCAACAACAATTTGAGCAAATAGCCAAGAGGATTGATAGCCTCCAAGTTGCAGCAGTTAACACAAGCCAACTATCATCCACATGGGGGCAAAATGAAGAAACTCAAGAAGAACAACAACAAGAGCAAGTACAGTATATGCACAACCAAGGACCAAATGAAGTGTATGGTGATACATACAATCCATCCTGGAAGAACCACCCAAACCTCAGGTGGGGAGATAATCACACCCAAAACCAACAACCATGGCAGAGGAACTCAAACCAAAACACTTCAAGAAACAACCAAAACCACAACCAGCAGCAAACTAACCAGAATCCCTACAGAAAACCTCAAAACAACTACCCCAACCCCATCCAGTACCAATCTAATAACCAACCCACCAACCAAAATACCTACCATCCACCATCCACATCTCACAACCCACCACAAGCATCACCTGAATCTCAAAGACTCACTAACTTGGAGACCTTGGTAGACAAAATATTGAAACACCAGAAAATGACAACCAAGAACCATGAAGCCTCCATAAAGAGCCTAGAGAGGCAAATTGGACAAATCTCCAAACAGATTTCTGTTGAGAGACCTTCAAGCTCACTGCCGAGTGACACAATCCCAAATCCTAAGGAAGAATGCAAGGCAATATAATTAAGGAGTGGGAGAACATTGAAGAGCAGCAAGAGACCACTAGAAGAGGAACAGTCAACACACACAGAAGAAGCCAATGATGATGATGCAATGGCAAGCAAGCAAGCTTCAAAGCAAATTCAAGAAAAGGAGGAGCAATCAAAAATTCCAAAAAAGGGGATTGAAGCAATTGAAGAGCCAACAAAGAATCAAAAGCAACAAGCAGAGAAGGCCTTTGTACCTCCACTGCCATATCCCCAGAGATTCAACAAGGAGGCAAAGGACCAACAATTTCACAAGTTCCTTGAGACTTTCAAGAAGTTGGAGATAAATATCCCCTTGGCTGAGGCACTGGAGCAGATGCCCCTATATGCCAAGTTCATAAAGGAGCTAATCAACAAGAAGAGAAGTTGGCAAGAAAAGGAAACTATCATGCTCACTGAAGAATGTAGCGCTGTGATCCAGATGGGTATCCCACCAAAGCTCAAAGATCCAGGGAGTTTTGTAGTCTCATGCACCATAGGCAAGATAACATTGGAAAACGCCCTGTGTGATCTAGGTGCCAGCATCAACTTGATGCCTCTATCATTGATGAGAAAGCTTGCCATAGAAGAAATTAAACCCACCAGGATGTCACTAGTCATGGCTGATAGATCAATCAAGACACCCAATGGTATTGTGGAGAATTTACTAGTGAAGGTTGGAAAGTTTATCTTCCCCGCAGACTTCGTAATCTTAGACACAGAAGGGGAAGGAAGCAGCTCAATCATCTTGGGGAGACCATTTCTAGCCACAGCAAGAATCACTATTGATGTGGAGAAGGGAGAAATGACCTTCAGGGTGCATAATGAACAAATGGTAATCAATGTCTTCAAATCAATGCAACACCCCTCAGAGCAAGAAAACTACATGAATGTGGACATGATTGAAGGGCTGGTAGAAGAAACGTTTGAAGACAACTATTTGGAGCATCAGAATGAACAAAGAGAGGAAGTGATAGAAATACTCATTGAAGACAAGAAAGAGGACAAACCAAAACAGGAGTTGAAACCTCTCCCTCCTCACCTCAAATACGTGTTTCTTGGGGAAGCAGAGGCATTTCCAGTAATTATAAATTCCTCTTTGAACATGGATGAGGAAGCAAGGTTGATTGAAGTATTAAAAACTCACAAAACAGCCTTGGGGTGGACAATTGAGGACATCAAAGGCATCAGCCCTGCTATTTGCATGCATAAAATTTTATTGGAGGAAGAATCAAAACCTGTGGTTCAACCTCAAAGAAGACTCAACCCAACCATGAAAGAGGTGATTCAAAAAGAAGTGATGAAGCTATGGAATGCAGGGATAATTTTTCCAATCTCAGACAGCTCTTGGGTGAGTCCGGTTCAAGTTGTGCCAAAAAAGGGAGGAATGATAGTCATCACCAATGAAAAGAATGAGTTGATCCCCACTAGGACAGTGACTGGGTGGAGAATGTGTATAGACTACAGGAAATTGAATGATGCAACAAGAAAAGATCATTTTCCTTTGCCATTCATCGATCAAATGTTGGAAAGACTAGCAGGCCATGCTTATTATTGCTTCCTGGATGGGTATTCGGGTTACAATCAAATAGTGGTGGACCCCAAGGATCAAGAGAAGACCTCCTTCACATGCCCATTTGGAGTTTTTGCCTATAGAAGGATGCCCTTTGGGCTGTGCAACACCCCAGCCACTTTTCAAAGGTGTATGCTTTCTATTTTTTCTGATATGGTGGAAAAATTTTTAGAAGTCTTCATGGATGATTTTTCTGTTTTTGGCAATTCATTTAACACTTGCTTGCATAACTTAACTCTTGTTTTGAAAAGATGCCAAGAAACTAATTTGGTGTTGAATTGGGAAAAATGCCATTTCATGGTTCCGAAAGGAATAGTTCTTGGGCATAAAGTGTCATGTAGAGGTATAGAAGTTGATAAAGCTAAAATAGAAGTTATTGAAAAACTCCCTATACCTGTTAATGTGAAAGCAGTAAGAAGTTTTCTTGGGCATGCTGGCTTCTACAGAAGGTTCATCAAGGACTTTTCAAAAATAGCAAAACCATTGAGCAATTTGCTAATGAATGATGTTCCCTTCATTTTTTATGATAACTGTAGACATGCCTTTGAAACTCTCAAGAGAAAGCTCATTACAGCACCAATCATCACACCCCCTGATTGGAATTTACCTTTTGAACTTATGTGTGATGCAAGCAACCTTGCTATCGGTGCTGTACTGGGGCAAAAGAAGGACAAATTGCATCATGTCATATATTATGCTAGCAAAGTGTTGAATGAAACACAGAAAAATTATACCACCACTGAAAAAGAACTTTTAGCAATTGTATATGCATTTGATAAGTTTATACAATACTTGATCGGCTCAAAAGTTATAGTATACACTGACCATTCTGCTCTCAAGTATTTAATGTCTAAATAGGATTCAAAACCAAGACTTATCAGGTGGGTGTTGCTACTACAAGAATTTGATATTGAAGTGAGGGATAGGAAGGGAAGTGAAAATCAAGTAGCAGATCATCTATCAAGAGTGCCACAAGAAGCTAAGCAAGACAAACCACATCAAGTAAATGAGAACTTCCCTGATGAACATCTTTTCCAAATTCAACAAACACCTTGGTTTGCTGACATAGCAAACTACAAGGTAGGAAGGAAGATACCTCAAGAATTTTCCAAGCAACAAATGAAGAAATTACTCAATGAAGCAAGGAAGTTCTTGTGGGATGAACCTTTTCTATTCAAGAGATGCTCTGATGGAATGATTAGGAGGTGTGTCCCTGAAAGTGAAATGAAGGACATACTATGGCATTGCCATGGCTCAGCATATGGTGGACACTTTGGACCAGAGAGAACAGCTGCAAAGGTATTACAGAGTAGGTTTTATTAGCCAACCATCTTCAAGGATGCCAGAGAGTTTGTTCACCAATGCAATGAATGTCAAAGAACTGGAGGATTGACAAAGAGAAATGAGATGCCTCAAAATTTCATCCTGGAAGTAGAGGTGTTTGACTTATGGGGCATTGATTTCATGGGACCTTTTCCTCCTTCCTACTCTTTCAGATATATCCTGGTGGCAGTAGAGTATGTATCAAAGTGGGTGGAAGCAATAGCCACAACCACCTGTGATGCACAGATTGTCCTCCAATTCCTTAAAAAGCACATTTTCACAAGATATGGAGTACCCAAGGGGCTGGTTAGTGATGGTGGTGGCCACTTTTGCAACAAACAGATGGAGAAACTCCTCCACAAATATGGAGTAATCCATAAAGTAGCCACACCTTACCACCCTCAGACTAATGGCCAGGCTGAACTCGCAAATAGGGAACTGAAGAAGATCCTAGAGAAAACAGTGGGAAGCACGAGAAAGGATTGGGCTAGGAAGTTAGAAGATGCCTTATGGGCATATAGGACAGCTTACAAAACCCCTATTGGCAAGTCACCCTTTCAGTTATTATATGGCAAATCCTGTCACCTCCCTGTAGAGCTGGAACACAGAGCTTTTTGGGCCACTAAACTCCTCAACCTTGATTCCCAAGCTGCAAGAGAGAAAAGGTTGTTACAACTAAATGAGTTAGATGAATTCAGGCTAGAAGCCTATGAGAGTGCTAAGATATACAAAGAAAGAGCTAAGAGGTGGCATGATAAGAAGATCACAAAGAAGGAGTTCAAGCCAGGACAACAAGTGCTCCTATATAACTCAAGGCTTAAGATCTTCCCTGGCAAACTTAAGTCTAAGTGGATTGGCCCGTACTTGGTGACAAAGGTTTTTCCTTTTGGGAGTATTGAATTGCTAGATGAAGCAACAAAGAGTCAATTTACAGCAAACGGTCATAGAGCAAAGCTGTACTTGGGAGGACAATGGGATAAGGAAAAAGAGGTTCAGAACCTACAACCTTCTTGAAAAGAATTGAAGAATGTCAAGCTAATGACAATAAAGAAGCGCTTGTTGGGAGGCAACCCAACCTGACGTAATTTTCTTTTCATAGCCTTTTCAATAAAAATGTTGAATAATTGGTATGCATTGCAAGGAGCTAAGTTTGGTGTTGCACACCAAAATAATTTAAGGGAGAATGAAGGATTCTAAGTTTGGTGTTCCACCAAAACCTCATTTAAAAGCACATTCTCACCTCCTGCACAATACTAGCTCTAAGCAATCAAACAGGTTATTCACTTACTTAACTGATTTCTAGTTTTAATTCCATAACCTTTAGTAAGAAAACAAGATTTTACATATAGTCAACCTGTTGCATCAGAGGAAGTGGCAAGAAATTAAGTTTGGTGTCCCCACACCAAATCAAACCCAAAAGCCACACTCAATTCATGCATACTAACCAGTCACCTAAGGGCTTGAGAAGCAAGCAACTTTCGAGAATTGTGCAGGGAACTCACTACCATTTGAAGACTCCATGCATCATAACTCAAAAGGGCACAACAGAAGGAAGGACAAAGGAACTGCAAACCAATAGGTTGTATCTACACTTAACTCTTACTGTTGAAAAATGCTTTGACTTGTGTCTTGCTAAAGTGTTCATCTAGTACAAGTAGAATCACTCTTAAAATAAGTAAGCTAGCCTATGTGTGTGCTTGTGTGTTTACTTTCACTGAACAAAAAGCATGCTTTGTCCCCTACATCTTTAATTCAATAAAAGAAATGTTTGAATGTGAAGTGAGATAGTTCTCTGTTAGATAGAAGTACAATAAAAGTAAGTGGTGGTATGAATGTGTGATTGTATGATAGCTCACTTTTAATGAATAAGAGAACTAGGATGTCTCCTCTTAAGTAGAAAGTGGCCTACTGTCTATGAATCTCAATCAAATAAAAATCCTTGGTTAAAAAGAAAAACAAAAAAAAAAGAGAGAAAAAAAAGCCAAAAATGGCAACAGAACAAAAGAAAAACAAAAAGAAACAAAGCTAGACACCAATAGCTTGAACCTTAGAATATATGCCTGTGGTGTCTTTGTACTAGGATCTGCTTGGATTATTAAGCTCTTTGGAGTGCATCAACACTTGGTGACTTGGGTTAACTAACCCGGGATCATCAGCTGAAAGTCCACTATCAAGAGCAACCTAACTACAAGGCATTTAGTAACCCAAAGAGGTGCTGGGCATCAATGTTTTAAGAAGGAATGTGAGCCAAGTGTCTATAGTGAATAATGTGTCAAGTATAAAGAAATCAATGAACTTGTTACACATGACACTCAAATAAAGCTTATGAACAAAATAATAGCCAAGGATAAAGGAATAATGAGAGGTCATAGCAGTGTGTTGCTTGATGCTTGAAGAAGACTTTCTAGGCCTAAGAGTCAATAAGAAGTGAGTGTTTACATATCCACATAAAACCCCATGAACTACCAATAACACTCTGCTAGCATGAACATCATCTTCCATTTCATTCTTTCTTCTCAATAATTCATTTCTTGCTTGGGGACAAGCAAGCTTTAAGTTTGGTGTTGTGATGACAAGTCATCTTAGCCTAGTTTCACTAGCCTTTTTCTTTTGTTTTCAATTGATTTATGCACTTTCTTGAGCCACAAGCAAGCCAATTGGGTAGATTTTCATATTTCCTTTGATTTAATCAACCATAGATAAATTAATGCAATTTCATGAGGATTTATGCTATAATTGCCACATATTATGAAAGAATGACAATCTCATGATTTTGAGCAGAGCTTTGACGTGTTTGGTTGATTAATGATAGGTGAAGAAAGCTTGGAGAAAGGTTGAAGCAAGAAGGAATGGCTAGGAGCAAGAGAGAACAAAAAGTTTGAGCAAAAGTTTGCCTCAAACTTTAGCTCAAACTTTCGGATAAGTGAAAACACACCAGTGAACAAAAAGCTTGAGCAAAAGTTTGCCTCAAACTTTAGCTCAAACTTTTGGGAAAAAAGCTTGAGCAAAAGTTTGCCTCAAACATTAGCTCAAACTTTTGGGAGAAAAGCTTGAGCCAACGTTTGCCTCAAACTTTTTGGCAAACGTTGGCATCACAAATCAACACCCTGGAGAGAAAAAGTTTGCGCCAACGTTTGCCTCAAACTTTTTGGCAAACGTTGGCGCCATCAGCAACACACCCTGGAGACAAAAAGTTTGCACCAACGTTTGCCTCAAACTTTTTGGCAAACGTTGGCGCCATGAGTATGCATAAGGGGGCCAACGTTTGAGCAAAATTTTGACCCCAAACTTTAGCTCAAACGTTGGTAGCAGCAAGAATGGGGTTGCTAATGTAAAAAGTTTGAGTAAAAGTTTGCCTCAAACTTTTACTCAAACTTTTACTCAAGCTTTTATAATTCCCAACCCGGTTCACTTCGGTTCTTTCTCCAACTCCAAGAGCACTCAACCAAGGCCTCTATCAACCCAATTCCATCAAGAGCAAAGGCCCAATTCAAGGCATGAAGACCATTTGAAGAAAGTGTATAAATAGCTTTAGATTTAAGTTTTTAAGGGGAGCTTTCTTTTCGATTTTGATTTAGTAGTTTTGTAGAGAGCTCACTTTTATATTTTGGCATTGTTGTTTTAATTCAAGAGAATTTGGGGAGGAGAATTGATCTCTCTTCTTCCTTGTTCTTGCTTGAATACTCTTTACTTTTCTTGCTTCGGATCTTGGGTGGAGAATTGAAGAAATTCTGTTTCAATCTCACCTTGGGATCTTGTTTAATTTTACTGCACAATTGAATTTCAGTTTCTGTTAATTGCTTCTTCTTCTACTTTCTCTGCAATTTACATTTCTTCATTTCCTTTGTAATTGTTCTTGTTGGATCTAGGAAGGCATTGAGATCTAGACTTGGTTATCTAGTCTCTTGAGTCCTGAGATCTGAATTTCCATTTTCAATTTCTCTGTTTACTGCTTTTCAAGCTCTTTTATATTTCTTTTTTTAGATCCGATTCAACCCAAGGCATCTTCCACTCTTTTGTGTGTTGAATTTTACTTTTCCTTGTTTACTTTCTGCAAATCCAATTCCCAATTCTCTTTACAATTCAAGCCATTTACATTTCTTACGCTCTAAGATTCTGCAATTTACATTTCTTGCGTTCTAAGTTTCGGCCATTTAATTTCTTGCCCTTTAAGATTCAGCACTTTAAGTTTCAGTTCTCTTTAATTTCATGCAAATTACCCATTCCCTTTACTTTCCATGCAATTTAAATTCTGCAAATCACAAATCTCTCAACTAAATCATGATTCGCTTGACTAAATCAACCACTAAACTAAAATTGCTCAATCCTTCAATCCCTGTGGGATCGACCTCACTCCCGTGAGTTATTACTACTTGATGCGACCCGGTGCACTTGCCGGTGAGTTTTGTGTTGGATCGTTTTCCGCACATCATCTATCATATCCACTCTCATGTAATCCTCTTGCTTAGGGATGTGTTGCATTGACTTGAAAACGTTTATGACCATTTGTTCATTGTGGACCCTGAAGATCGTCTCTCCTTTTTCTACATCAATGATGGCTCTTGC
Source organism: Arachis hypogaea (assembly GCF_003086295.3). Lineage (NCBI taxonomy): Eukaryota > Viridiplantae > Streptophyta > Magnoliopsida > Fabales > Fabaceae > Arachis > Arachis hypogaea. The sequence continues at coordinate 72,361,850 of NC_092047.1, read as the reverse complement.
TGTGGCTAGAAATGGCCTTCCCAAAATGATTGAGTTGTTTCCTTCCTCCTCAGTATCCAAAATTACAAAATCTGCTGGAAAAATAAACTCCCCAACCTTCACCAACAGGTTTTCCATAATTCCATTGGGTGTCTTGATCGATCTGTCAGCCATGACTAGTGACATTCTGGTGGGTTTGAGTTCTTCTATAGCAAGCTTCCTCATCATAGACAGGGGCATTAGGTTGATGCTAGCTCCGAGATCACAAAGAGCCTTGTCTAATGTCTTGTTGCCTATGGTGCAAGCAACTACAAAACTTCCTGGATCTTTAAGCTTCGGTGGGATTCCCTTTTGAAGTACCGCGCTACATTCTTCAGTGAGAAGTATAGTTTCCTTCTCCAACCAGCTTCTTTTCTTATTAATGAGTTCCTTCAAGAACTTGGCATATAAGGGCATCTGTTCCAATGCTTCAGCTAAGGGAATGTTGATTTCCAGCTTCTTGAAAGTTTTCAGGAACTTGCGGAAGTATTGATCTTTGGTTTCTTTGTTGAACCTCTGAGGGTATGGTAGTGGAGGTGTACTGATCTTTACCCCTTGCTGCTGTCCTTGAATTACTTCCTTTGAACTATGTGGCTGGTTGTCTTTCTCTTTGAGTTTCTCTGGGACATTTCTTCTTGTTGTCATGTCCTCATTGTTAGTTTCTCCTTTCTCTGATGGTTCTTTGTTGCTATCCAAAGGCTTCTTGGTCACCTCCTTGTTGTTGTCTATCAATGTTTTTCCACTCCGTAATTGTATAGCTTTGCACTCTTCTTTTGGATTAGGAATGGTGTCACTTGGAAGTGAGCTTGAAGGTCTCTCAACAGAAATCTGCTTGGAGATTTGCCCAATCTGCCTCTCTAGGTTCTTCATGGAGGCTTCATGGTTCTTGGTTGTCATTTCCTGGTGTTTCCATATTTTGTCTATCAAAGTTTCCAAGTTAGTGAGTCTTTGAGATTCAGGTGATGCTTGTGGTGGGTTGTGAGATGTGGGTGGTGGATGGTGGGCATTTTGATTGGTGGGTTGGTTATTGGATTGGTAATGGTTGGGATTGGGGTAGTTATTTTGAGGTTTTCTGTAAGGGTTTTGGTTAGTTTGCTGCTGGTTGTGGTTCTGGTTGTTTCTGGAAGTGTTTTGGTTTGAGTTCCTCTGCCATGGTTGTTGGTTCTGGTTGTGATTATCTCCCCATCTGAGGTTTGGGTGGTTCTTCCAGGATGGATTGTATGTGTCACCATACACTTCATTCTGTCCAGAATTTTGGTTGTGCATGTACTGGACTTGTTCTTGCTGCTGCTCCTCTTGAGTTTCTTCATTTTGCACCCATGTGGATGATGGTTGGCTTGTGTTAACTGCTGCAACTTGGAGGCTATCAATCCTCTTGGCCATTTGCTCAAATTGTTGTTGAATTTGCTGCTGCATCATCTTGTTTTGAGCCAAGATTGAGTCTACTCCTTCTAGCTCAAATACTCTTCTCCTTTGTGATGGTTGGCGGTTTCTTTGATGAGCAAAGAAATATTGATTGTTGGCCACCATGTCCACAAGATTCTGGGCTTCCTCAGCAGTTTTCATCAGTTGTAGTGAACCTCCAGTAGAATGATCTAATGCCTCCTGAGATTTCAATGTCAGGCCTTCATAGAAATTTTGCAGCACGTCCCATTCATTGAACATCTCTGGAGGACACTTTCTGATTAAGGCTTTGTACCTCTCCCATGCTTCATACAAGGATTCGGCATCTAATTGTGTGAATGTCTGCACCTCGGTTTTCAGCCTGATGACTCTTTGGGGTTGATAGAATTTGGCTAGAAATTTAGTCACCAAGTCATCCCAACTAGTGATACTTCCTTGGGGAAAAGTTTCAAGCCATTGTGCGGCCTTGTCCCTTAATGAGAACGGTAACAGCAGAAGCTTGTAGGTTTCAGGATTCACGCCATTAGATTTCATAGTGTCACAAATCCTTAAGAAGGTAGATAGATGTTGATTTGGATCCTCCAATGGTCCTCCCCCAAACGAGCAGTTGTTTTGGACCAATGTGATGAGTTGTGGCTTCAGTTCAAAGTTATTTGCATTGACATTAGGGGTGAGAATGCTGCTTCCACAATGTCTAGCATTTGCAAAGGTATAGGAGGCCAATACTCTCCTCTGTTGTGGGTTATTGTTAACCCCTCCTCCTGGATTAGATGGATCTCCTTCCATCTCGTGATATTCTTCCTCAAATTCTTCCTCTCCAACAATATTTTTCCCTCTTTCAGCTCTTCTTAACCTTCTAAGAGTTCTCTGGTCAATTTCAGATAAAACAGGAATAGATCTCCCTGTACCTGACATACAAACAAAACAAAAGAAACACCACCAGTAACACTTCAATCTATTGCTAGAATGAAGTTTAGTTTAAGCAAAATTTCAAACAGTTAGTGTGTCAGTCAAAAATTAGAGAAACAGAAAAGAAAAAGTACTTGATCTAAACTACCACCTCACTTAATCATTGTCAATCTATTCAATCCCCGGTAACGGCGCCAAAAACTTGATGTGCGGAAAATGATCCGACACAAAACTCACCGGCAAGTGTACCGGGTCGCATCAAGTAATAATAACTCACATGAGTGAGGTCGATCCCACAGGGATTGAAGGATTGAGCAATTTTTGTTTAGTGGTTGATTTAGTCAAGCAGATCAAGAGTTGGTTGAGTGATTTGTGATTAACAGAAATTAAATTGCATGAAAAGTAAAGGGAGAGGGGTAAATTGCAGGAAATTAAAGAGAACAGAAAATAAAAGTGCTTAATCTTAAAGAACAAGAAATTAAATGGCAGAAACTTAGAACGCAAGAAATGTAAATTGCAGAATCTTAGAATGCAAGAAAAGTAAATTGCAGAATCTTAGAATGTAAGGAATGTAAATGGCTTGAATTGTAAATGGATCAGGGATGTGGGATTGCAAAAATTAAACAAGAGAGCAGTAAATCTCAACAAACAGAAACGTAGAAGATGGATCTAATTGAACCGGATCTTAAATGCAAATGAAAATAAATTTGGTGTAGCAATGTAACAAGGAAATTGAAATTGAAAGATGTAGATCTCAGGACTCAAGAGACTAGATAACCAAGTCTAGATCTCACTGCCTTCTTAGATCCAAATTTAGAATTCAATTGCAAGAGATTAAAAATCAAAACAGAAGAAAACTTGGATTCAAATCTCAATTCTCCAATGGTGCAGTGAAAGAAACAAAAAGAGATCTCAAGGTGAGATTGAGACAGAATTTCCTCAATTCTTCAACACCCAAGACTCTAAATCTCCAAATAGCTCAAAACCCAAAAGTTCTCTACTGTGAATACTATGAAAACTCTTAAAGAAAACTCTCAAAGAAAAAGCTCCCTAAAACTTCAAATCCTAAGCTATTTATACACTTTCTTCAAATGATCATTAAGCCTTGAATTGGGCCTTTAGTCTTGATGGAATTGGGTTGATAGTGGCCTCCGTTGATTGCTCTTGGTGTTGGAAAGAAATCCATTAGTGAACCGGGCCATGAACCATTCACGTTTGAGTCAACATTTGAGGCAAACGTTGACTCAAACGTCACTTGTGTAAACTTATGCAGCTAGGCCAAGATGCTGTCATCCACGTTTGGCTCAACGTTTGAGGTCAAACGTGAGCTCAAACGTGGATCTCCCCATGCTCTCTTTTTGGCCAACGTTTGGCCCAACGTTTGAGGCAAACGTTGGCGCAAACGTGGCTCACTCAATGCATCAAACAGAGGTGCTCTTCCTTGCTTTTATGGCGCCAACGTTTGATCTCACGTTTGAGGCAAACGTTGGCGCAAACGTTGGTTTGCTCCAGGGGTGCTTCTCCTTGCTCATATGTGGCCAACGTTTGACCTCACGTTTGAGGCAAACGCTGGCTCAAACGTTGCCATCCCTTGCTCCTTCTTCAGCCAACGTTTGCCTCAACATTTGAGGCAAACGTTGGCGCAAACGTTGGCTCTTCTCCAAGGTGTGGTTGCACTCTTCCTCACGTTTGAGCCCAAGTTTGAGGCAAACTTTGGCTCAAACGTGAGTCCTTCCTCTTGCCTCTTGCTATCACCCTTTTCCTCAACCTTCTTCCAAGCTTTCTTCTACCTATCATCAACCAACATTTGCATCAAAGCTATGCTCTAATCATGAGAGTTATTCTTTTTCTTGTCATATAAGTAATTATGGCATAAAACTCATGAAAATGCATCAATTCATCCATAGTTGATTGAATCTAAGGAAACATGAAATTCCACCCAATTGACTTACTTGTGGCTTAAGAAAGTGCATAAAACTAAATGAAAACAAAGGAAAAAGACTAGTGAAACTAGGCTAAGATGACTTGTCATCAATACTTCCCCAAAAACCCTAGCTCAATCACATCCATTTCATTTCACCAAACCATCATAACTCCCACTTACCCCACCCACTTCAAAAATCAAATTTCCCACCCAAACCCACCCTATGGCCGAACCCAAGCCCTACCCAATCCTATAAATACCCTCTCTCCATCACCCTTCATACACACACCTCTCATACCTTCTCCACCCCACAAGGCCGAGCCCTCTCTCTTCCTCTTCCTCTCTCTATTTTCTTCTTCTTTTTCTCCATTCTTCTATTTTTGCTCGTAGACGAGCAAAGTTTTAAATTTGGTGTTGGAAAAGCATAGCTTTTTTTCTTTCTATTACCATTCATGGCACCCAAGGTTGGAGACTCCTCTAAGAAGAGGAAAGGAAAGGCAATAGCCAATCCCTCTGAATCTTGGGAGATGGAGAGATTCATCACCAAAGCTCACCAAGAATACTTCTATGAAGTAGTGGCTGAGAAGAAAGTGATCCCTGAGGTCCCTTTCATGCTCAAGAAGAATGAGTATCCGGAAATCCGAAGAGAGATCCGGAGAAGAGGTTGGAAAGTCCTAACCAATCCTATCCAAGAGGTTGGAATTCTCATGGTGCAAGAGTTCTATGCTAATGCATAGGTTACCAAAAACCATGACACTAGTGTGAACCCAAATCCAAGGAATTGGATCACCATGGTCCGAGGAAGAATCATAGATTTCAGCCCATAAAGTGTAAGGATAACGTTCAACTTACCTCTATTGCAAGGAAATCCTCATCCTTACACTAGGAGAGTCAACCATGATCAGAAATCGGATCAGGTGCTCTCAGATATCTGTGTAGAAGGTGCACAGTAGAAAAGAGATTCCCAAGACAAGCCCAGTCAGTTAAGAAGGGTTGACCTAAAGCCCATAGCTATAGGATGGTTGGAGTTCATTCAAAGATCTATCACCCCTACTAGCAATCGGTCAGAAGTGACTGTTGACAGAGCCATCATGATTCATTGCATCATGATTGGAACTGAGGTGGAAGTTCATGAGGTAATTCCTCAAGAACTGTACAAGGTAGCTGAGAAGCCTCACACTAACACAAGATTGACATTTCCACACCTCATCTGTCACCTATGCAATTCAGCAGAAATTGTCATAAATGGAGATGTCTCTATTGGGGAGGATAAGCTCATCACTAAGAAGCGGATGGAGCAAACCAGAGAGCATGCACAAGAGCCTGTGCATCCGCCTCATCATGAAATCTCTGAGATGCCTCAAGGGATGTATTTTCCTCCCCAAAGCTATTGGGATCAATGGCAAACTTCTCTTGGAGAATTGAGCACTAACATAGAGCAATTGAGGATGGAATATCAAGGACATGCCACCACCCTCAATGAAATTAGAGAAGATCAAAGAGTCATAAGGGAAGACCAAAGGGCTATGAGGAAAGAGCAACAAAGGCAAAGGGATGACATAGAAGAGATCAAGTATCACATTGGACCCTCAAGGAGGAGCACTAGACGCCACCCCTAAAGGTGGACTTGTTCTCTTTTTATTCCTTTCCTTTATTATTTTTCTGTTTTCTGTTTGATTATTTATCTGTTCTCTTGTTCTAAGTTGCATGGTCATTTGTATTGATGTCTTAAAAGTTATAAAATGTTCTATATATCTCTCACCTTGTTTATATAAAATTTTATTTTAAAAGAACTGAGAGATGCATGAATTTCAAGTTTAAAATAAGATTAGTTTTATTAGTTTGATGTGGTGTCATTTGCTTTTGTTTTCTGAATGTATGAAATAAACAGTGCATGTTTGAAGTTGTAATTTTAGAATGTTAGCTCTTGAAAGAATAAGGAAAAAGGAAAAATATTATTGATAATCTGAAAAATCTAAAAATTGATCCTTGAAGCAAGAAAAAGCAGCAAAAAGCAAAAGAAAAAGCATGTTGCAAAAGAAAAAAAATTATATGCATGAAAGAAAAAAAATGGTGAAAAAAGAAAAAAATAAAAAAAATAAAAAGCAAAAAAATCCATTACTGCCCAAAAATGCAGGAAAATGAGGGTGATGAGCGGATAATTTATACGCTTTTTGGTATTGTTTTTAGTATGTTTTTAGTAGAATCTGGTTACTTTTAGGGATGTTTTCATTAGTTTTTATGTTAAATTCACATTTCTGGACTTTACTATGAGTTTGTGTATTTTTCTGTGATTTCAGGTATTTTCTAGCTGAAATTGAGGGACTTGAGCAAAAATCAGATTCAGAGGTTGAAAAAGGACTGCTGATGTTGTTGGATTCTAACCTCCCTGCACTCAAAGTGGATTTTCTGGAGCTACAAAACTCAAAATGGCGCGCTTCCAATTGTTTTGGAAAGTAGACATCCAGGGCTTTCCATCAATATATAATAGTCCATACTTTGGCTAAGTTTGGATGACGTAAAAGGGCGTTGAACGCCAGTTCTACGCTGCTGTCTGGAGTTAAACGCCAGAAACACGTCACAAGCCAGAGTTGAACGCCAGAAACACGTTACAAACTGGCGTTCAACTCCAAGATTGACCTCTACACGTGTAACACTCAAGCTCAGCCCAAGCACACACCAAGTGGGCCCCGGAAGTGGATTTATGCATCAATTACTTACTTCTGTAAACCCTAGTAACTAGTTTATTATAAATAGGACTTTTACTATTGTATTAGACATCCTGGATTGTATTTTTGATCCTGTGATCACGTTTTGGGGGCTGGCCATTCAGCCATGCCTGGACCTTTCACTTATGTATTTTCAACGGTAGAGTTTCTACACTCCATAGATTAAGGTGTGGAGCTCTGCTGTTCTTCATGAATTAATGCAAAGTACTACTGTTTTTCTATTCAACTCAGCTTATTCTGCTTCTAAGATATTCATTTGCACGTCAACATGAATGTGATGAACGTGACAATCATCATCATTCTCTATGAACGCGTGCCTGACAACCACTTCCGTTCTACCTTCGATTGAATGATTATCTCTTGGATCTCTTAATCAGAATCTTCATGGTATAAGCTAGATTGATGGCGGCATTCATGAGAGTCCGGAAAGTCTAAATTTTATCTGTGGTATTCCGAGTAGGACTCTGGGATTGAATGACTGTGACGAACTTCAAACTCGCGAGTGCTGGGCGTAGTGACAGACGCAAAATGAGGGTGAATCCTATTCCAGTATGATCGAGAACCTCAGATGATTAGCCGTGCTGTGACAGAGCATTTGGACCATTTTCACAAGAGGATAAGATGCAGCCATTGACAAGGGTGATGCCTCCAGACGATTAGCCATGCAGTGATAGCGCATCGGACCATTTTCCAGAGAGGATTAAAAGTAGCCATTGACAATGGTGATGTCCTTAGATAAAGCCAGCCATGGAAAGGAGTAAGACTGATTGGATGAAGACAGCAGGAAAGCAGAGGTTCAGAGGAACGAAAGCATCTCTATACACTTATCTGAAATTCTCACCAATGATATACATAAGTGTTTCTATCCTTACTTTATGTTTATTTATTATTTATTTTCGAAAACTCCATAACCTTTTGATATCCGCCTGACTGAGATTTACAAGGTGACAATAGCTTGCTTCATACCAACAATCTCCGTGGGATCGACCCTTACTCACGTAAGGTTTATTACTTGGACGACCCAGTGCACTTGCTGGTTAGTTGTATCGAAATTGTGAATGAAAAACGATTTATTAAGACGTGCGTACAGAGTTTCTGGCGCCGTTTCCTGAGATCACAATTTCGTGCACCAAGTTTTTGGCGCCGTTGCCAGGGATTGTTCGAGTTTGGACAACTGACGGTTCATCTTGTTGCTCAGATTGGGTAACTTTCTTTTCGTTTTCTTTTCAAAAAAATTTTTCAAAAACCTTTCAAAAATTTCTCATCTGTTTTCGAAAAAAATAAAAAAAAAATTGTTTTCAAAAATATATTTTTCTTCAGAATTTTTAAGAATGAATTCTAGTGTTTCATGAAGCATGTTGAAGCCTGGCTGGCTGTAGAGCAATGTCTAAATTCTTTTGGACTGAGGTTTTGGCTTAAAATTGAATGAATTACTCTCGTGTTACATACTAAAGCATGGCTGGCTATTAAGCCATGCCTAACCCTCAGATTGGAGCTTTAGAATAAGAGTGCAAGATTCCTGGAATTCATATTAAAAATTTTGGAATCCTTATTTTTCTTTTTCAAAATGATTTTCAAAAAAATTAAAAGAAAATATAAAAAAAATCATAAAATCATAAAAACAAAAAAAAAATTTGTATTTCTTGTTTGAGTCTTGAGTCAGATTTAAAGTTTGGTGTCAATTGCATGTTCATCTTGCATTTTTCGAAAAATTCATGCATTCATGGTGTTCTTCATGATCTTCAAGTTGTTCTTGGTAAGTCTTCTTGTTTGATCTTGATGTTTTCTTGTTTTGCATCTTTTCTTGTTTTTCATGTGCATTTTTACATTCATAGTGTCTAAACATGAAAGATTTCTAAGTTTGGTGTCTTGCATGTTTTCTTTGCATATAAAAATTTTCAAAAATAAGTCTTGATGTTCATCATGACATTCAAAGTGTTCTTGGTGTTCATCTTGACATTCATAGTGTTCTTGCATTCATCACATACTTTGATCCATAACTTTCATGCATTGCATCATTTTTCATGTTTTTCTCTCTCAACATTAAAAATTCAAAAATAAAAAAAAATATATCTTTCCCTTTTTCTCTCATAAAATTCGAAAGTTTGAGTTGACTTTTTCAAAAAATTTTAAAATCTAGTTATTTTCTATGAGTCAAATCAAATTTTCAAATTTTATCTTTTTCAAAATCTTTTTCAAAAATCAAATCTTTTTCATTTTTCTTATCTATTTTCGAAAATTCCAAAAAAATATTTTTCAAAAATCTTTTTCTTAATTTTACATCATATTTTCGAAAATATCTTCAACAATTAATGTTTTGATTCAAAAATTTCAAGTTTGTTACTTACTTGTTAAGAAAGATTCAAACTTTAAGTTCTAGAATCATATCTTGTGATTTCTTGTGAATCAAGTCATTAATTGTGATTTTAAAAATCAAATCTTTTTCAAAACTAATTTCAATCATATCTTTTCAAAAATATCTTTCTATCTTTTCTTTTTCAAAATCATATCTTTTTCAAAATTTGATTTTAAAATATCCTTTCTAACTTCTTATCTTCTTATCTTTTCAAAATTGATTTTCAAATTTGTTTCAACTAACTAACTAACTTTTTGTTTGTTTCTTATCTTTTTCAAAACTACCTAACTAACTCCCTCTCTCTCTAATTTTCAAAAATATTTTCCCCTTTTTTCAGAATTTCTTTTTAATTAACTAATTATTTTAATTTTTTATTTTAATTTTCGAAAATTACTAACCTTTTTCAAAAACTATTTTCGAAAATCACTAACTCTTTTTCAAAAATAATTTTCGAAAATTCTCCTTCTCTCTCATCTCCTTCTATTCATTTATTCATCTACTAACACTTCATCTCACCAAAAATCCGAACCCTCTCTCTCTGAGTTCAGATTTTCTCTTCTTCTTTTCTTCCACTCACATAAGGGAACCTCTATACTTGGGTAAAAAGGACCCCTATTATTATTATTATTATTTTTCTGTCCCTCTTTTTCATATGAGCAGGAGCAAGGACAAGAACATTCTTGTTGAAGCAGATCCAGAACCTGAAAGGACTCTGAAGAGGAAACTAAGAGAAGCTAAATTACAACAATCCAGCAAGCACCTTTCAGAAATTTTCGAACAAGAAGAGGAGATGGCAGCCGAAAATAATAATAATGCAAGGAGGATGCTTGGTGACTTTACTGCACCTAATTCTAATTTACATGGAAGAAGCATCTCCATTCCTGCCATTAGAGCAAACAATTTTGAGCTTAAACCTCAATTAGTTTCTCTGATGCAGCAGAACTGCAAGTTTCATGGACTTCCATCTGAAGATCCTTTTCAGTTCTTAACTGAATTCTTGCAGATATATGATACTATTAAGACTAATGGAGTAGATCCTGAAGTCTACATGCTCGTGCTTTTCCCTTTTGCTGTGAGAGACAGAGCTAGAATATGGTTGGACTCTCAACCTAAGGATAGCCTGAACTCTTGGGATAAGCTGGTCAAGGCTTTCTTAGCCAAGTTCTTTCCTCCTCAAAAGCTGAGTAAGCTTAGAGTGGATGTTCAGACCTTCAGACAGAAAGAAGGTGAATCCCTCTATGAAGCTTGGGAGAGATACAAAGAACTGACCAAAAAGTGTCCTTCTGACATGCTTTCAGAATGGACCATCCTGGATATATTCTATGATGGTCTATCTGAATTGGCTAAAATGTCATTGGATACCTCTGCAGGTGGATCCATTCACTTAAACGCCTGCAGAAGCTCAAGAACTCATTGACATGGTTGCTAATAACCAGTTCATGTACACTTCTGAGAGGAATCCTGTGAGTAATGGGACGCCTATGAAGAAGGGAGTTCTTGAAATTGATACTCTGAATGCCATACTGGCTCAGAATAAAATATTGACTTAGCAAGTCAATATGATTTCTCAGAGTCTGAATGGAATGCAAGCTGCATCCAACAGTACTCAAGAAGCATCTTCTGAAGAAAAAGCTTATGATCCTGAAAATCCTGCAATAGCAGAGGTGAATTACATGGGTGAACCTTATGGAAACACCTATAACCCCTCATGGAGAAATCACCCAAATCTTTCTTGGAAGGATCAACAAAGGCCTCAACAAGACTTTAATAATGGTGGAAGAAATAGGTTTAACAATAGTAAACCTTTTCCATCATCCACTCAGCAACAGACAGAGAACTTTGAACAAAATACATCTAATTTAGCAAACTTAGTCTCTGATCTATCTAAGGCCACTGTAAGTTTCATGAATGAAACAAGGTCCTCCATTAGAAATTTGGAGGCACAAGTGGGCCAGCTGAGTAAAAGGATCACTGAAATCCCTCCTAGTGCTCTCCCAAGCAATACAGAAGAAAATTCAAAAGGAGAGTGCAAGGCCATTGACATAACCACCATGGCCGAACCTGTAAGGGAGGTTGAGGACGTGAATCCCAGTGAGGAAGACCTCCTGGGACGTCCAGTGATCAACAAGAAGTTTCCCTCTGAGGAACCAAAGGAATCTGAGATTCATCTAGAGACCATAGAGATTCCATTGAACCTCCTTATGCCATTCATGAGCTCTGATGAGTATTCCTCTTCTGAAGAAAATGAAGATGTTACTGAAGAGCAAGCTGCCAAGTTTCTTGGTGCAATCATGAAGCTGAATGCCAATTTATTTGGTATTCAGACTTGGGAAGATGAACCTCCCTTGTTCACCAATGAACTAAGTGATCTGGATCAACTGACATTGCCTCAGAAGAAACAAGATCCTGGAAAGTTCATAATACCTTGTACCATAGGCAACATGATCTTTGAAAAGGCTCTGTGTGACCTTGGTTCCGGGATAAACCTCATGCCCCTCTCCGTAATAGAGAAACTGGGAATCTATGGGGTGCAAGCTGCTAAAATCTCATTAGAGATGGCAGACAATTCAAGAAAACAGGCTTATGGATAAGTAGAGGACGTGTTAGTAAAGGTTGAAGGCCTTTACATCCCTGCTGATTTCATAGTCTTGGATACTGGGAAGAATGATGATGAATTCATCATCCTTGGAAGACCCTTTCTAGCCACAGCAAGAGCTGTTATTGATGTTAACAGAGGTGAACTAGTCCTTCAATTGAATGAGGACTCCCTTGAGTTTAAAACTCAAGGACACCCTTCTGTAAACATGGAGAGGAAGCATAAAAAGCTTCTCTCAAAACAGAGTCAACCAGAGCCCCCACAGTCAAACTCTAAGTTTGGTGTTGGGAGGTGGTAGCACAAATTGCGAATCACACTTTTCACAACTCGTACCACTAACCAGCAAGTGCACTGGGTCGTCCAAGTAATACCTTACGTGAGTAAGGGTCGAATCCCACGGAGATTGTTGGTTTGAAGCAATCTATGGTTATCTTGTAAATCTTAGTCAGGAAGTCAATTATGTTTATCAATTGAATTGTGAATAACCAGTAGAGCATAAATTAAAATTTACTTGTTGTGCAGTAATGGAGAATATGTTGGAGTTTTGGAGATGCTTTGTCTTCTGAATCTCTGCTTTCCTCTGTCTTCTTGTTCACGCACGCACGTCCCCCTATGGCAAGCTGTGTGTTGGTGGATCACCGTTGTCAATGGCTACCTTCCGTCCTTCCAGTGAAAACTACGCTCACGCGCTCTGTCACAGCAAGGCTAATCACCGGTTGGTTCTCGATCCGGTTGGAATAGGATTTACTATCCTTTTGCGTCTGTCACTAACGCCCAGTCTTCAGGAGTTTGAAGCTCATCACAGTCATTCAATCCTTGAATCCTACTCGGAATGCCACAGACAAGGCTTAGACTTTCCGGATTCTCATGAATGCCGCCATCAGTTCTAGCTTATACCACGGAGATTCTGATTAAGGAATCTAAGAGACACTCATTCAATCGGATATAGAACGGAGGTGGTTGTCAGGCACGCGTTCATGGGTTGAGGAAGGTGATGAGTGTCACAGCTCATCACCATCATCACAGTTAAGCGCGAATGAACATCTTAGATAGGAACAAGCGTGTTTGAATAGAAAGACAGAAATACTTGCATTAATTCATTGAGACACAGCAGAGCTCCTCACCCCCAACAATGGGGTTTAGAGACTCCTGCCGTCAGAGAATACAAAGTTTAGATCTGAAATGTCATGAGATACAAAATAAGTCTCTAAAAGTTGTTTAAATACTAAACTAGTAGCCTAGGGTTACAAAATATGAGTGGACTATGATGGATGATGCAGAGATCCACTTCTGGGGCCCACTTGGTGTGTGCTGGGGCTGAGACTTTAAGCAATCCACGTGCAGAGGCCATTTGTGGAGTTGAACGCCAGTTTTTGTGCCAGTTTGGGCGTTCAACTCCAGTTTTTGATCCTTTTCTGGCGCTGGACGCCAGAATTGGGCAGAGGACTGGCGTTGAACGCCAGTTTACGTCGTCTATTCTTGTGCAAAGTATGGACTATTATATATTGCTGGAAAGCCCAGGATGTCTACTTTCCAACGCAATTGGAAGCACGCCATTTCGAGTTCTGTAGCTCCAGAAAATCCACTTTGAGTGCAGGGAGGTCAGAATCCAACAGCATCAGCAGTCCTTTTTCAGCCTGAATCAGATTTTTGCTCAGCTCCTTCAATTTCAGCCAGAAAAATACCTGAAATTACAGAAAAACACACAACTCATAGTAAAGTCCAGAAATATGAATTTTTCCTAAAAGCTACTAGAAATAGACTAAAAACTAACTAAAACATACTCAAAACTATATGAAATTATCCCCAAAAAGCGTATAAAATATCCGCTCATCACAACACCAAACTTAAACTGTTGCTTGTCCTCAAGCAACTAGACAAATAAAATAGAAGACTAATAGGTTGAGAAGCAATAATATCTCAGAGTTTTTGAATGAAGCTCAGATTCTAATTAGATGAGCGGGACTAGTAGCTTTTTGCTTCTGAACAGTTTTGGCATCTCACTTTATCCATTGAAGCTCAGAGTGATTGGCATCTATAGGAACTCAGAATTCAGATAGTGTTATTGATTCTCTTAGTTCAGTGTGATGATTCTTGAACACAGCTTCTTTATGAGTCTTGGCCGTGGCCCTAAGCACTTTGTTTTCCAGTATTACTACCGGATACATAAATGCCACAGACACATAATTGGGTGAACCTTTTAGATTGTGACTCAGCTTTGCTAAAGTCCCCAATTAGAGGTATCCAGAGTTCTTAAGCACACTCTTCTTTTTGCTTTGGACCTTGACTTTAACCGCTCAGTCTCAAGTTTTCACTTGACACCTGCACGCCACAAGCACATGGTTAGGGACAGCTTGGTTTAGCTGCTTAGACCAGGATTTCAGTCCTTTAGGCCCTCCTATCCACTGATGCTCAAAGCCTTGGGATCCTTTTTAATTGCCCTTGCCTTTTGGTTTTAAGGGTTATTGGCTTTTTCTGCTTGCTTTTGCTTCTCTTTTTTTTTTTTTTTTTTTTCTGCAAGCTTTGTTCTTTGCTGCTTTTTCTTGCTTCAAGAATCATTTTTATGATTTTTCAGATTATCAATAACATGTTTCATGTTCATTATTCTTTCAAGAGCCAACATATTTAACAGTCTTAAACAACAAATTCAAAAGACATATGCGCTGTTCAAGCATTCATTCAGAAGACAGAAAGCATTGCCACCACATTTAACCAATTAGAATTTGTTCTATTTAAACTCGAAATTTTATTGCTTCTTATTCAAAAGATCTACTATTTTATTCATGTCTAATGATGATGAGAAAAATAAACTATAGCTTAATTGGAGATAAAATCAAATAGATACTAATTACTACTATATGACTCCTAAGGTAAAATTTTTATAAGGACACTGTCACAGAGTTACGGCAGAAATTGGAAATTAACACCTTTATTTTGGAGGTATGGGAGTTCCTCTGATCCTTGGGAGACTTGGTATCACAGAAGACTTTTGGCGCTTCAGTTCCCTTAAGTCACGTCCCTGCTCCTCTTGTTCTTTAAGCATATGGGTCAGCATTTGACTATGTTCCTTCTGTTGTTTTATTATTTGCTCCATAGCTTCCTGTATCTTGGTGACAGACGTCTCAAGATGTTCCCAATATTCTGCTTGAGGAATCTCTGGGAGGAATTCCTGTGCTCTCTTCTTGATATGTTCCTCCTGTGCTTGTTGTCTCTCCATTGATGCTTTGGTGATTGACTTTTCAATTAGGATATATTCAGTTATTCCCATCTTGACTCCAGCGTCCTTGCAGAGCAGAGATATCACACTTGGATAAGCCAACCTGGCCTCTCTTGAATTTTTGTTAGCAATCTTATAGAGCTCTGTTGAAATCAGCTGATGAACGTCCACTTCCTTTCCTATCATGATGCAATGAATCATCACTGCTCTTTTAACTGTGACTTCAGAACGGTTGCTGGTGGGCAACAGAGAACGCCCAATGAAGTCCAGCCATCCTCTGGCAACTGGTTTGAGATCCTCCCTCTTGAGTTGATTTGGGACGCCCTTTGTGTTGGTGGTCCACCTGGCTCCAGGAATACAGATGTCCTCTCCAATTTTATACAGGCCAATGTCTGCTCTCATCATCCTCCTGTTGAAGGAGTCTGGATCATCCTTTAGCTGAGGTAGCTTTAGTATCTCTCTGATCTTGTCAGGGGTGGTATGAACAATTTTTCCCCTGACCATGGTCCGAAATTTGTAGCAGGCAGTTCCAGATAGTCTTTGCTTGTCTGTCTGCCACATATTAGCATAGAACTCCTGGACCATGTTCCTTCCTACTTTCGTTTCAGGATTAGCTAGGACTTCCCAGTTCCTGATTCGAATTTGCTCCTGGATCTCCGGATATTCATCTTCTTTCAGATCGAATCTAACTTCCGGGATCACTGATCTCAGACCCATTACTTTAAGATAATGGTCTGAATGTTCTTTAGATAAGAACTTCCCTTGATTCCAAAGTGGTTTTGGAACGCTCTCTTTCTTGTCTCTAGGAGTGTATTGTTTCCCTTTGGGAGCCATGATCTTAGTGATTTCGGAAAAACACACCAAACTTAGAGGTTTGCTTGTCCTCAAGCAAAAGGAAAGAAAGGAGAGGGATAGAAGGAGATTGAGTAGCACTTGTTGATGAAGGAGGGGGGCCGAATCCAATTTAAAGGGGGGGAGGGATGAATTTTCGAAAAATTGGAGGAGATAAGATAAAAAGATTGAGTTGAAAAAGATAAGATAGAAGATATAGTTTAATTTTGAAAAGATAGGATAGATTTTTGAAAAAGATAATTCTGGATTTTGAAAAAGATAATATGAAAAAGATATTGGAGAAGATATGGATTAGTTGAAAAGATTTTTGAGTGAAAAAGATAGATTTTGAAAAAGATAGATTTTTCAGAAAAGATTTTGAAAAGAGTTGGGTTGAATTTGGAAAGATGGATTTTTAGAAATTAAGGTTTTTAGAAATCAGGGTTCTTGATATGTTCATGTAAAAATCATGCATTGAAGCATAGAACTATAAATTAAAATGGAAATACGTGTGGGATAAATGGATTTGGCTCCTCCCTGGCTTCCTGGCGTTTGAACGCCCAAACACTGCCTGTTTTGGGCGTTCAGCGCCCAAATGCTGATCTCCTAGGCGTTCAGCGCCCAGTTGCTGCCATTACTGGCGTTCAACGCCCAGTGGGTGGCCATTGCTGGCGTTGAACGCCCAAATGCTGCCATTACTGGCGTTCAGCGCCCAGTGGATGCCCATTTTGGGCGCTGAACGCCCAAAATGCCCCTTTACTGGCGTTTTCTTGCCGTTGAGCTCTTTTTCTCTGTTTTGTGTGCAAATTCCTTCTGTAACCCTGTAAACTTATGCAATTGATTCTTTACCTTAGTGTCAGTAAACTTTATATAAACAAATAAAAATAAAAATGGGGCAAAAATGCTTAGAGGATTGTTGCCCCATGGCTGGGTTGCCTCCCAGCAAGCACTTCTTTATTGTCTTTAGCTGGACTTTGCTGAGCTTTCAATCTAGCTTCAGCCTTGAGCATTCTTGCTCAGTGTTGCCTTCAAGATAATGCTTGATTCTCTGTCCATTGACAATGAACTTCTTATCAGAATCAATATCTTGAAGCTCCACATAACCATATGGTGACACACTTGTAATCACGTATGGTCCCCTCCACCGGGATTTCAGTTTCCCGGGGAATAGCCTGAGTCTAGAGTTAAACAACAGGACCTTCTGTCCTGGTTCAAAGATTCTAGATGACAGCTTTCTGTCATGCCATTTTTTTTATTTTTCTTTATAAAGCTTGGCATTTTCGAAAGCTGTGAATCTGAATTCCTCTAGCTCATTTAGCTGGAGCAATCGTTTTTCTCCTGCTAATTTGGCATCTAAGTTTAGGAATCTGGTTGCCCAGTAGGCCTTATGTTCCAGTTCCACGGGCAAGTGGCATGCCTTACCATACACGAGTTGGTATGGAGAGGTCCCTATAGGGGTCTTGAATGCTGTTCTGTAAGCCCACAGAGCATCATCCAAGCTCCTTGCCCAATCCTTTCTACGGGTATTTACTGTCCGTTCCAGGATTCTCTTTAATTCTCTGTTAGAGACTTCAGCTTGCCCGTTGGTTTGTGGATGATATGGAGTGGCCACTTTGTGGCGAATTCCATACCGAACCATGGCAGAGTAAAGCTGTTTATTGCAGAAGTGAGTGCCCCCATCGCTGATTAACACTCTAGGGACACCAAACCTGCTAAAGATATGTTTCTGGAGGAACTTCAGCACTGTTTTAGTATCATTGTTGGGTGTGGCAATAGCCTCAACCCATTTTGATACATAATCCACTGCCACCAGAATATAAGTGTTTGAGTATGATGGTGGGAACGGTCCCATGAAGTCAATTCCCCATACATCAAACAACTCTATTTCCAAGATCCCTTGTTGAGGCATGGCGTAACCATGAGGCAGGTTACCAGCTCTTTGGCAACTGTCACAATTACGTACAAACTCTCGGGAATCTTTATAGAGTGTGGGCCAATAGAAGCCACATTGGAGGACCTTGGTGGTTGTTCGCTCACCTCCGAAATGGCCTCCATATTGAGATCCGTGGCAATGCCATAGGATTCTCTGTGCTTCCTCTCTGGGGACACACCTACGGATAATTCCGTCTGCACATCTCTTAAAGAGATAGGGCTCATCCCACAAGTAGTACTTTGCATCAGTAATTAGTTTTTTTTTTGTATTCTATTGTACTCCTTGGGTATGAACCTTGCAGCTTTATAGTTTGCAATATCGGCAAACCATGGTGCTTCCTGAATGGCGAATAGATGCTCATCAGGGAATGTCTCATAGATCTCAAGGAAGGGGAGGGACGTCCCTTCCACTGGCTCTATCCGGGACAGATGATCAGCTACTTGGTTCTCTGTCCCTTTTCTGTCTCTTATTTCTATATCAAACTCTTGCAGAAGCAATACCCATCTGATGAGCCTGGGTTTTGAATCCTGCTTTGTGAGTAGATACTTAAGAGCAGCATGGTCAGTGTACACAATCACCTTTGATCCTACTAAGTAGGATCTGAACTTGTCAATGGCGTAAACCACTGCAAGTAATTCCTTTTCTGTGGTTGTGTAATTCTTCTGGGCATCATTTAAAACGCGACTGGCATAATAAATGACATGCAGAAGCTTGTCATGCCTCTGTCCCAGTACTGCACCAATGGCATGATCACTGGCATCACACATTAACTCAAATGGCAATGTCCAGTCTGGTGTAGAAATGACTGGTGCTGTGACCAGCTTAGCTTTCAGCGTTTCAAACGCCTGTAGGCATGCTGTGTCAAACACAAATGGCGTGTCAGCAGCTAGCAGATTGCTTAGAGGTTTTGCGATTTTTGAAAAATCCTTTATAAACCTCCTATAGAATCCTGCATGCCCCAGAAAACTTCTGATTGCCTTAACATTGGCAGGTGGAGGTAATTTTTTAATTACCTCTATTTTTGCTTGATCCACCTCTATTCCCTTGTTTGAGATTTTATGCCCAAGAACAATTCCTTCAGTCACCATGAAGTGACACTTTTCCCAGTTTAAAACTAGGTTGGTTTCTTGGCATCTTTTCAAAACAAGTTTCAGGTGATCAAGACAGGAGCTGAATGAGTCTCCATATACTGAGAAGTCATCCATGAAGACTTCCAGAAATTTTTCCACCATATCAGAGAAAATAGAGAGCATGCATCTCTGGAAGGTTGCAGGTGCATTGCATAGCCCAAAGGGCATCCTCCTGTAAGCAAACACTCCGGATGGACATGTGAATGCTGTTTTCTCTTGATCCTGGGGATCTACTGCAATCTGGTTATAGCCTGAGTAGCCATCCAAAAAGCAGTAATAATCATGACCTGCTAGTCTCTCTAGCATCTGGTCTATGAATGGTAAAGGAAAATGATCCTTTCTGGTGGCTGTATTGAGCCTTCTGTAGTCAATACACATGCGCCACCCTGTAACTGTTCTTGTAGGAACCAGTTCATTTTTTTCATTATGAATCACTGTCATGCCTCCCTTTTTTGGGACGACTTGAACAGGGCTCACCCAGGGGCTATCAGAAATGGGATAAATAATCCCAGCCTCTAGTAATTTGGTGACCTCTTTCTGCACCACTTCCTTCATGGCTGGATTTAGCCGCCTCTGTGGTTGAACCACTGGTTTGGCATTATCCTCCAATAGGATTTTGTGCATGCATCTGGCTGGGCTTATGCCCTTAAGGTCACCTATGGACCACCCAAGAGCTGTCTTGTGTGTCCTTAGCACTTGAATAAGTGCTTCCTCTTCCTGTGAATTTAAAGCAGAGCTTATGATCACTGGAAAGGTGTCACCTTCTCCTAGAAATGCATATTTCAAGGATGGTGGCAGTGGCTTGAGCTCTGGTTTAGGAGGTTTTTCCTCTTTCAGAAGAAAGTTCAGAGGCTCTTTCATGTTCCCTGAATCCTCCAAATCAGGCTGAACATCTTTAAAGATGTCTTCCAACTCTGATTCGAGACTCTCAGCCATGTTGATCTCTTTTACCAAAGAGTCAATAAGGTCAACTTTCATGCAGTCTGTTGATGTGTCTGGATGCTGCATGGCTTTGACAGCGTTCAATGAGGGATCGTTGACTCTCAGGGTTATTTCCCCCTGCTGGACGTCAATGAGGGATCGTCCAGTTGCTAGGAAGGGTCTTCCTAGAATGAGAGTAGCACTCTTGTGCTCCTCCATTTCCAGCACAACAAAGTCAGTGGGAAAGGCGAATGGCCCAACTCTGACAATCATGTCCTCAATCACGCCTGATGGGTATTTAGTGGAACCATCAGCAAGTTGGAGACATATCCGGGTTGGTTTAACTTCCTCAGTTAAGCCAAGCTTCCTGATAGTGGATGCAGGTATTAGGTTGATGCTTGCCCCAAGATCGCATAAAGCTGTCTTGGTGCAATCACCTTCTAATATGCATGGTATCAGAAAACTCCCAGGGTCTTTAAGCTTTTCAGGAAAGCTTTTCAGAATGACTGCACTGTATTCTTCAGTGAGGAGAACTCTTTCTGTTTCTCTCCACTCCTTTTTATGACTCAAGATCTCTTTCATGAACTTGGCATAAGAAGGTATTTGCTCAAGTGCCTCTGCAAATGGAATCTTTATTTCAAGAGTCCTTAGATAATCTGCAAAGTGAGCAAATTGCTTATCCTGCTCCTCTTTCCGGAGTTTTTGAGGATAAGGTATCTTGGCTTTATATTCCTCAACCTTAGTGGTTAAAGAAGCCTTTTTAGAGGGGTTGTTGTCAGCACTTGTGTGTGTCTGATCCCTCACTGGCAATTGAATGCCAGAGTCAGAAGCTGGAGTGACGTTAGACGCCAGCTCACTGTCTGTTCCTGGCACCTGAACGCCAGAACTGTGCTCCTGTTGGGTGTTCAACGCCAGATTCTTGCCCATTTCTGGCGTTGAACGCCAATCCTGCCTTGTTTCTGGCGCTGAACGCCAGTTTTGGGCATGGTCTGGGCGTTCAGCGCCAGCCTTCCACCCATTTTCTGGCGTTTTAGTGCCAGAATTATTTTTCCCTGGGCTCTTACTGTCCTCAGGGGAATCTATGGTGGGTTGCTCATTTCTTGAATTTTTGATGCCTTGAGGTGGGGTATTTAATGTTTTCCCACTTCTTAATTGAACTGCTTGGCATTCTTCTGCTATTTGCTTTGATAGCTGCTGCTTTGTTTGCTTAAACTGTTCTTCCATATGTATATTAGCTATCCTTGTCTCCTGTAACCTGTCTTTGAATTCAGCTAGCTGCTTTGTTAGAAAATCTAATTGCTGATTGAATTCAGCAGCTTGTTTTACAGTACTGAATTCAGCAGTTACTGTTTTAACCTCTTCATTCATGGAAGGGTTGCTGCTTAGATACAGATGCTGATTCCTGGCAACTGTATCAATGAGCTCTTGAGCCTCTTCGATTGTCTTTCTCATATGGATAGATCCACCAGCTGAGTAATCTAAAGACATCTAAGCTCCTTCTGCAAGCCCATAGTAGAAGATGTCTAACTGAACCCACTCTGAAAACATTTCAGAGGGGCATTTTCGTAGCATCTCTCTGTATCTCTCCCAGGCATCATAAAGAGATTCATTATCTCCTTGTTTAAAGCCTTGGATGTCCAGCCTTAGCTGTGTCATCCTCTTTGGAGGGAAATATTGATTCAGGAATTTTTCTGTCAGCTGTTTCCATGTTCTTATGCTGGCCTTTGGTTGGTTATTTAACCACCTCTTGGCTTGATCTTTTACAGCAAATGGAAACAGTAATAGTCTGTAGACATCCTGATCTATTTCCTTATCATGTACTGTGTCAGCAATTTGTAAAAATTGTGCCAGAAACTCTGTAGGTTCTTCCTGTGGAAGACCGGAATACTGGCAACTTTGCTGCACCATGATAATGAGCTGAGGATTCAACTCAAAGCTACTAACTCCAATGGAGGGTATGCATATGCTACTCCCATACGAAGTAGTAGAGGGGTTAGAATATGACCCCAAAGTCCTCCTGGACTGTCCATCTCCACTTATGTCCATGATGGATCTATGGATATAACTTGGACTGATTTACCTTTTTATTTATTTTATTTTATAAGAAGTAAATACTTAAATAAAATAAAATAACTAAAAAGAATTTGAATTTTGAAATAAATTTTTTTTTTCGTAAAAAAAAATAAAAAATAATTAGTTAAAAAAAAACGAAATTTTTGAAAAAGAGGGGAGATATTTTCGAAAATTTGAGAGAGAGAGAGTTAGTTAGGTAGTTTTGAAAAAGTTAAGAAACAAACAAAAAGTTGGTTAGTTAGTTGAAACAAATTTTGAAAAGATAGGAAGTTAGAAAAGATATTTTGAAAAGATATTTTTTGAATTTAGTGAGGAGAGAGAAAAACAATAAGATAGTACAAGCTTTAAAATTTTTAGATCTAATGCTCCTTGTTTTTGAAAATTTTGGAGGGAAAACACCAAGGAACACCAAACTTAAAAATTTTAAGATCAAGACACAAGGAAACTCAAGAACACTTTGAAGACTCACAAGAACACAAGAACATGAAGGAAGAACACCAAACTTAAAATTTTTAGAAAACCAAACCAAAATTTTCGAAAATCAAAGGGGAATCAACAAGAAAACACCAAACTTAAAGTTTGGCACAAGATTTAATAGAAAAAATATTTTTGAAAAAAGAAGGTTTTGAAAAGAGTATAAAAGATTCTAACCCAATCAAATTAATGTTCTAGCCAAATGAGTTATGGGACCTTAAAAAGAAATTTTAAGAAAGATTATTTTTGAAAACACCAAACTTAAAGTTTGGCACAGGATTTAATAAAAAATTATTTTTGAAAAAAGTTTTGAAAAATATGATAGCCAATTACCATGAACATAAACACCACGTTCTAATTAACTGAGCTATAAATTTAAAGTGTTTTAACAAGGGATAAATAATAAAAGACTCTAAACCAAAAAAGAGAAAATTTTTCCTAATCTAAGCAACAAAATAATCCGTCAGTTGTTCAAACACGAACAATCCCCGGCAACGGCGCCAAAAACTTGGTAGCACAAATTGCGAATCACACTTTTCACAACTCGTACCACTAACCAGCAAGTGCACTGGGTCGTCCAAGTAATACCTTACGTGAGTAAGGGTCGAATCCCACGGAGATTGTTGGTTTGAAGCAATCTATGGTTATCTTGTAAATCTTAGTCAGGAAGTCAATTATGTTTATCAATTGAATTGTGAATAACCAGTAGAGTATAAATTAAAATTTACTTGTTGTGCAGTAATGGAGAATATGTTGGAGTTTTGGAGATGCTTTGTCTTCTGAATCTCTGCTTTCCTCTGTCTTCTTGTTCACGCACGCACGTCCCCCTATGGCAAGCTGTGTGTTGGTGGATCACCGTTGTCAATGGCTACCTTCCGTCCTTCCAGTGAAAACTACGCTCACGCGCTCTGTCACAGCAAGGCTAATCACCGGTTGGTTCTCGATCCGGTTGGAATAGGATTTACTATCCTTTTGCGTCTGTCACTAACGCCCAGTCTTCAGGAGTTTGAAGCTCATCACAGTCATTCAATCCTTGAATCCTACTCGGAATGCCACAGACAAGGCTTAGACTTTCTGGATTCTCATGAATGCCGCCATCAGTTCTAGCTTATACCACGGAGATTCTGATTAAGGAATCTAAGAGACACTCATTCAATCGGATATAGAACGGAGGTGGTTGTCAGGCACGCGTTCATGGGTTGAGGAAGGTGATGAGTGTCACAGCTCATCACCATCATCACAGTTAAGCGCGAATGAACATCTTAGATAGGAACAAGCGTGTTTGAATAGAAAGACAGAAATACTTGCATTAATTCATTGAGACACAGCAGAGCTCCTCACCCCCAACAATGGGGTTTAGAGACTCATGCCGTCAGAGAATACAAAGTTTAGATCTGAAATGTCATGAGATACAAAATAAGTCTCTAAAAGTTGTTTAAATACTAAACTAGTAGCCTAGGGTTAAAAAATATGAGTGGACTATGATGGATGATGCAGAGATCCACTTCTGGGGCCCACTTGGTGTGCTGGGGCCCACTTGGTGTGTGCTGGGGCTGAGACTTTAAGCAATCCACGTGCAGAGGCCATTTGTGGAGTTGAACGCCAGTTTTTGTGCCAGTTTGGGCGTTCAACTCCAGTTTTTGATCCTTTTCTGGCGCTGGACGCCAGAATTGGGCAGAGGATTGGCGTTGAACGCCAGTTTACGTCGTCTATTCTTGTGCAAAGTATGGACTATTATATATTGCTGGAAATCCCTGGATGTCTACTTTCCAACGCAATTAGAAGCACGCCATTTCGAGTTCTGTAGCTCCAGAAAATCCACTTTGAGTGCAGGGAGGTCAGAATCCAACAGCATCAGCAGTCCTTTTTCAGCCTGAATCAGATTTTTGCTCAGCTCCTTCAATTTCAGCCAGAAAAATACCTGAAATTACAGAAAAACACACAACTCATAGTAAAGTCCAGAAATATGAATTTTTCCTAAAAACTACTAGAAATAGACTAAAAACTAACTAAAACATACTCAAAACTATATGAAATTATCCCCAAAAAGCGTATAAAATATCCGCTCATCAGGAGGCCACAATCAAACTCTAAGTTTGGTGTTGAACTCCCATATCCAAACTCTAAGTTTGGTGTTGGGAGGTCTCAACAATGCTCTAAACATTTGTGAGGCTCCATGAGAGCCCACTGTCAAGCTATTGACATTAAAGAAGCGCTTGTTGGGAGGCAACCTAATTTTTATTTATCTAATTTTATTTTTCTTGTTCTTTCATGTTTTATTAGGTTCATGATCATGTGGAGTCACAAAATAAATATAAAAATTGAAAACGGAATCAAAAACAGCAGAAGAAAAATCACACCCTGGAGGAAGACCTTACTGGCATTTAAATGCCAGTAAGAAGCATCTGGCTGGCATTCAACGCCAGAACAGAGCATGGTTCTGGCGCTCAACGCCCAAAATGGGCAGCATCTGGGCATTTGAACGCCAGAATTGCACCCTGGAGAATAGCTGGCGCTGAACGCCCAGAACAAGCATGGTTCTGGCGTTCAACGCCAGAAATGGGCAACAAATGGGCGTTCAACGCCCAGAACAAGCACCAATCTGGCGCTGAACGCCCAGAGTTGTGTGCAAGGGCATTTTGCATGCCTAATTTGGTACAAGGTTGTAAATCCTTGAACACCTCAGGATCTGTGGACCCCACAGGATCACCTCAGGATCTGTGGACCCCACAGGATCCCCACCTACCTCCACTCACTTCTTCTCACCCCTCTTTCACACAATCCCATAAACACTCTTCTCCAAAACTCTTCACCAATCACCTCAATCTCTCTTCCCTATCACCACTTCACCACTCACATCCATCCACTCTTCCCCATAAACCTACCTCATAAACTCCACCTACCTTCAAAATTCGAAATCACTTTCCCACCCAAAACCCACCCTTATGGCCGAACCTTACCCCCCTCCCTTCCCTATATAAAGCCCTCCATTCTTCTTCATTTTTCACACAAAATAACCCTCTCTTCCCCTCCTTGACCGAAACACATCTCTCTCTCCCTCTTCTCCATTTCTTCTTCTTCTTCATCTATTCTTTCTTCTCTTGCTCGAGGGTGAGAAATATTTTAAGTTTGGTGTGGTAAAAGCATAAGCTTTTTGTTTTTCCATTACCATTGATGGCACCCAAGACCGGAGAATCCTCTAGAAAAGGGAAAGGAAAGACAAAAGCTTCCACCTCCGAGTCATGGGAGATGGAAAGATTCATCTCCAAAACTCATCAAGACCACTTCTATGATGTTGTAGCCAAGAAGAAGGTGATCCCCGAGGTCCCTTTCAAGCTCAAGAAGAATGAGTATCCGCAGATCCGACATTGATGCACGAAAAATTTGTCTCTCAACAAATCTCCCTTCGGCAAGTGTACCGAAGTTGTCGTCAAGTAAAAACTCACAATAGAGTGAGGTCGAATCCCACAGGGATTGATTGATCAAGCAACTTTAATTAGAAGAATGTTCTAGTTGAGCGAATCCAGAATTTGGGTTGAGAGTTGCAGAAAATAAAATGGCGGGAATGTAAATAATAGAAAAGTAAATGCTAAAATTAACGGACTGGAAGTAAATGACTGAAAATAAAATGCAGAATTGTAAATGGGAATGGGGGAATTGCTCATAAAAGTAAATAGCAGAATTTAAAGAGAATGGGTGAGATCAGAGATGGGGAGTTCATTGGGCTTAGGAGATGTTGCAATTCTCCGGATCAAGTTCATTTTCATCTCTTCCTCAATCAATGCACTCATTGATCTCCTTGGCAATCTTAAGTGATTGAATTACAATTTCTTGCAATTCAATCTCTCAAATCTTGATCAATAGCCAATTTCTTGGTCAATTGCTCATGAGAAGAGATGAAGTATGGTCTCTGATTATACCACATGCATTTCCCAAATCAAGTATTGAGAGGGTTATAGTCACATACCCATCCAAACCCAATTTGCTCCAGCATGAGAAAGCATTTCTAGCTTGATCTCTTCATTCCTCTTTCAAGGTTCAAAAGAGATCCAAGTTTGAATAGCTTCTCTTCCAAGATAACTACTCAATTGGATGAAGATCGAAAGCTTTCAAGTAAAATCAAGAGGAAAGATAGAAGAAGAATAATGAAAATTAGTATTGATCCATCAAATTACAACAGAGCTCCCTAACCCAATGAAAGGGGTTTAGTTGTTCATAGCTCTTGAAAATGAAAACAAAGATGGAGAATACATCATAAAACTAGAAATTGCAAAGAAAGTAAAATACAGAGAGTAGTTCTCTTTTTCCCAGCCTCCAGAACTTCTTCTCAATTCAAAGCTACTCCTATATATACTACTCTTCTCAGCTTCTAGTGTGATTCTTCAAATCTTGGGCCTTTGGATCTTGAGTTTGAAGCAGTTCCTTTCTTTATTTGGGCTTGGCTTTACTTGCAGAGAGAAATTGCGAAGTGGGCGGAGACTTTAGTTCAGGACGTTAGGGGTGTTAATATTTAGTGAGAATATAAGTTCGAGAACGTTAGTGACACTTAACATTGTCACTAACGTTCCAATGCACCCCTTTGCCTCACGTTAAAACCCACGTTAACTAAGTTAACGTGGCTTTTAATGTTGCCTTGTGAACCTTCGAGAACGTTAGTGACACTCAACATTATCACTAACGTTCCAGTGTGCCCCTTCTTGCTTCACGTTAACTAGGTTAACGTGGCTTCTATCGTGGCCTTTGCCATCCTTCGAGAACGTTAGTGACATTCAACATTGTCACTAACGTTCCTATGTGCCCCTAGGTCTCACGTTAGAGTCCACGTTAACTAGGTTAACGTGGCTTCTAACGTG
This sequence comes from Arachis hypogaea, assembly GCF_003086295.3. NCBI lineage: Eukaryota > Viridiplantae > Streptophyta > Magnoliopsida > Fabales > Fabaceae > Arachis > Arachis hypogaea. The sequence continues at coordinate 72,334,482 of NC_092047.1, read as the reverse complement.
GCCATCCTTAGCCATCCCAACGTTAGTGACAATGTTGAGTGTCACTAACGTTGGCTCATCCTTCATTCCTCATCGTTAGATTCCACGTTAACCAAGTTAACGTGGAAGTTAACGTGACTCTTGGGGGTTGTGTGGTTGCTTCAACGTTAGTGACAATGTTGAGTGTCACTAACGTTGTCGACAACTCTTCATCCCTTACGTTAGTTCCCACGTTAACCAAGTTAACGTGGGAGTTAACGTGGTACTTTGCACCATAGGCCAACATTAGTGACAATGTTGAGTGTCACTAACGTTGGCTTCTCTTCCCCCCTTAACGTTAGAGGCCACGTTAACTAGGTTAACGTGGCTTCTAACGTGGCCACTTATGAGTAATTGCCAACGTTAGTGACAATGTTAAGTGTCACTAACGTTGGCTCAACTTTTCTTCTCCACGTTTAGAGTTCACGTTAACTTAGTTAACGTGACTCTCTAACGTGGGCATTGATGGCTTTTTGAGAGTGTTATTAGCAATCACTTTTCTCATTAACCTTGCAAGTTACCTCCCCTTTTCTTGCTTCCTTTTAGTCCTGAAATCAAGCAATAAAGTGTATCAAAGCTCTTGTCCAAGTCATGAGTAATGCAACACAATATTTGTCACTAAACTTATGCAAAATCCTCATGAAATTATGTAAAATGCACAATGTATGCTTGAATCAAGGCATAAGTGAATATCTACCCAAAACTAGCTTATTTCCTACAGAAATGCATGAAACTAACCTAAAAACAGTAAAGAAAAGGTCAGTGAAACTGGCCAAGATGCCCTGGCATCACAACACCAAACTTAAAGCTTGTTTGTCCCTAAGCAAGTACTGGAACAAGAGAATGATGAATGGAATATCAAGAGGAATGAGTCATTCTTGTGGAAGTCATGTTACTGATTTTATGGTGGTTTCATGCATAGCAACTTAGGTTCATTCCATTACTGGCTTTCAGACCTTTATCATGTCCCTAAACACTTACTTTGTTTATATCTCATGAGACTTTTATTCATTGATCCTTTTATTGTTATTTCAAGGGTTGTTTGTATTATTTAGGCTAAGTGCTCTGTAAGGGGGCAACTCATTAAGATAAGTTTTCAGCCAACACTCCCGAACCAGTTGGTTCAAGGTGCTAGGTGTTGAAGCACCCCTAAGGACTTACTCCCTCAAGCCTATCCCCCATACATACACACTACAGGCATTTAGTTTATTTATTTTCTTTTCTTGAGACCTTGGTGTCCAGCACCTCTTTGGGTTACTAAGTGTTCTGTAGTGAAGGTTACTCTTGATAGTGGACTTTCAGCTGATAATCCCGAGTTAGTTAACCCTAGTTACCAAGTGATAAGGCACCCCTAAGAGCTTATTCATCCAAGTAGATCCCTCACACAGGAGCACCACAGACACTTGCCTCAAGATTAAAACCATTGATGCCTAGCCTTATTGCTTACTCTTTTTCTTTTGTTTTTTTTCACTTCCATTGTTCTTTCCCTTTTCTCTTATTAGGATCTTGTTATTAACTTAGTCTCATGAGTGTATCCAAAGCAAAGTATTCAGGCCAGACAATTGTCATCCCAGCCTTGTGGTTGAACCAACTTAGCTAACTTATGACTACCCCAAAGACTCATGAATGCACTTCCACATTATGAACTCTACTTCTGGTCTTTTAAAAACAATCATTCTCTTTTTATTTAATTTAAAGGGACAGCATACAAGTAAGTTAAGTGATGGTGCAGTAACATAAAGACTAGTGTACATAGACCTATTCAGAACTTAAAAGACATAATTTAAAAAGGGTTCAACTACGAGTAACTACAAATCAAAAGTGCATTCGAACTTCCAACTTTCAACAATTCTGAGTACAATGGAATCAGGTAACAATACAACCTTCGGGTGATGATCTCTGGTCCCCCTCTCTCTTTGTCATCATCCTAGTTTTTTGCTGCCTCGCTTCTTTGGGTGAAGGTGCACCATTTCCTTATAAGATTCTTGCAAGGTTACTGGAAGTTGCTTGTTCCCAAAGCACTTGAGACATAGTTAGCTTACATGTATGCTTGTGCCTATTGAACTCAATTTGGTGTGTGAACACCAAACTTAGTTCTTTGCCCAGTACAAAACATTGCATATATGCAGAGACCCTCATATCTTGTTATCAACAAAGCAATGATCACCTATAGTCTAACTACATCTAAGTGGTTTCTCTTGATTGGATGGAGCTAGCAATGTTCTTTTGGAGTGGAGTGTAATTCTAACCAATGTCTTTTAGTGGAACACCAAACTTAGAACTACACTACCACTCTTGGATTGTTCTGGTGTGGAACACCAAACTTAGCTCCTTACAATACAGGGGAAACAACTTGTGATTTTTATTGAAATAAAGATGAAAGTGAAACTACCTGAGGTTGGGTTGCCTCCCAACAGAGCGCTCTTTTATCGTTGCTAGCTCGACGAGTCCTTAATTACTTGAGATGGTACTTTACTCTAGGGTTTTCCCCCATGTTGCCCAGGTAATGCTTGAGTCTTTGTCCATTCACTGTAAAAGTCCTCTCTGAACCTTCATCCGTGATTTCGATGTGGCCATATGGTGATACTTTTGTAACCATGAAAGGTCCGGACTACCTTGACTTGAGTTTTCCTGGGAACAGCCTTAATTTAGAATTGTAAAGGAGTACTTGCTGCCCTTTTTCGAAACTCCTGGGTGCCAGATGAATGTCATGTTTTCTCTTTGCTTTTTCTTTATACATCTTAGTGTTTTCATAGGCTTGTGACCTGAATTCTTCCATCTCTTACAGCTGCAAGATCCTTTTTGCACCAGCAGCAATGCTGTCAAAATTTAGTATCTTGATAGCCCAAAGAGCTTTGTGTTCCAGCTCCAGTGGTAAGTGACAAGCCTTCCCATAGACTAGTTGATATGGAGACATTCCAAGTGGAGTTTTGAATGCTGTTCTGTATGCCCAAATAGCATCATCCAACTTCTTCGACCAATCCTTTCTAGATGCGCCCACAGTCTTTTCCAGGATCCTCTTCAGCTCTCTGTTGGATATCTCAGTTTGCCCACTTTTTTGAGGATGGTAAGGTGTGGCTACTTTGTGTTTTACCCCATATCGTAAGAGGAGAGCTTCTAGTGGTTTGTTACAAAAGTGGCTCCCTCCATCACTGATGAGAGCTCTTGGGACTCCAAACCGGCTAAAGATATTCTTCCTGAGGAAGTTCATGACTACCTTGTTATCATTAGTTGGGGTTGCAATAGCCTCTACCCATTTGGAAACATAATCCACTGCTACCAGGATGTACTTGTTTGCATATGAGGTTGGGAATGGTCCCATGAAATCAATTCCCCACACATCAAACAGTTCCAGCTCCAAGATGAAATTTTGTGGCATGGCGTTTCTTTTGGGCAGGTTTCCAGATCTTTGGCATTCATTGCAACTTTTTACTAGTTCCTTGGCATCCTTGAAAAGGGTGGGCCAAAAGAATCCGCTTTGTAACACCTTTGCTGCAGTTCTGTCCCCTCCAAAGTGCCCGCCATAGCATGAACCGTGGCAGTTCCACAGGACTTCTCTCCCTTCCTCTTCCAAAACACATCTTCTAAGAATTCCATCTGAACATTTCTTGAAGAGATATGGCTCGTCCCAGACAAAGTATTTTGCATCATTCATGAGCTTCCTCTTTTGATGTTTATTGATCCCTGGGGGTAATGCCCCAGTTGCCTTGAAATTTGCAATATCTGCGAACCATGGTGCTTTGTGAACTGTCATCAATTGCTCATCAGGGAAGAGCTCGTTCACATTTGTATCATTCTCTCCACCTTGATCATGAGGGATTCTGGATAGGTGATCTGCCACCTTGTTCTCCACTCCTTTCTTGTCTCTGATTTCAATATCGAATTCCTGCAACAGTAAGATCCACCTTATTAGTCTTGGCTTTGATTCTTGCTTGGCAAACAAATATTTAAGTGCTGTGTGATCTGTAAAAACAATCACTTTAGCACCAATGAGGTATGATCTAAATTTGTCAAATGCAAAAACTATTGCTAGCAACTCCTTTTCAGTAGTGGTATAATTTCTGTGAGTTTCATTAAGGACTTTGCTAGCATAGTATATCACACGAACTAGGTTATCTTTCCTTTTTCCTAACACTGCCCCAACTGCAAAATCAGATGCATTGCACATCAATTCAAATGGTAGGTTCCAATTAGGTGGGGAAATGATAGAAGCAGAGGATAACCTCATTTTCAAATGTGCAAATGCTAGCATGCATGTTTCATCAAAGATGAATGGTGTATCAGATACAAGGAGATTGCTTAAGGGCTTGGCTATCTTTGAAAAATCTTTGATGAACCTTCTGTAAAAACCAGCATGCCCTAAAAAACTTCTAATTTCCTTGACATCACTGGGTGGGGGTAGTTTTTCAATAAGTTCTACTTTAGCTCTATCAACCTCAATGCCTTGGTGAGAGACCTTGTGACCAAGGACTATTCCTCCTGTCACCATGAAGTGGCATTTTTCCCAGTTCAAGACCAAATTGGTCTCTTGGCATCTTTTCAATACCAAGGCGAGGTGATGTAGGCAACTAGGAAAAGAATCTCCGAATACCGAGAAATCATCCGTAAAAACTTCAATGAATTTTTCTATCATATCTGAAAAGATAGAAAGCATGCAGCGTTGGAAAGTTGCAGGGGCATTACATAATCCAAATGGCATGCGCCTATAGGCAAACACTCCATACGGACAGGTAAATGAGGTTTTCTCTTGGTCTCTTGGATCAATCACTATTTGGTTATATCCTGAATAACCGTCGAGAAAACAATAATATGCGTGCCCTGCAAGTCTATCCAACATCTGATCCATGAATGGAAGGGGAAAATGGTCCTTTCGTGTAGCCTCATTAAGTTTCCTGTAGTCTATGCACATCCGTCATCCTGTGACGGTCCTTGTAGGTATGAGCTCGTTCTTCTCATTGGTAACCACAGTGATCCCTCCCTTCTTTGGCACAACATGTATGGGGCTAACCCAAGGGCTATCCGAAATTGGGTATATGACCCCTCCTTGCCAAAGCTTCATAACCTCTTTCTGTACCACTTCCTTCATGATTGGATTCAGCCTTCTTTGGGATTGAATTGATGGCTTGGCATCATCTTCCAACAGTATTTTATGCATGCATATGGCTGAACTGATTCCCTTCAAGTCAGCAAGGGTTCATCTAATGGCATCCTTATGCTCCCGCAGCACCTTGAGTAGTTCGTCCTCTTGATCTTGACTGAGGGACAAATTTATGATCACTGGGTAGTTTTCATTTTCTCCTAGATATGCATATTTGAGAGTGGGTGGCAATGCTTTGAGTTCAAGTTTGGGTGCTTCTGATTTTTCGTTCCCTTCCTTTGGTGCTTCTGGTATATGTATTTCTGCTGTAGCTACCTCTTCCCTTGATTCAGATTCTTCCTCCACCAATCTCTCGTTCTCTTCAGGTTCATCTTCTTCAAAATTCTCCTCCACTTCATCCTCAAGTGCATCTAACCTCATGCATTCCCCCAATTGTTCCGGTGGATAACTCATGGCCTTGAACACATTGAATGTCATCTTTTCATTGTGTAATCTCAGGGTGAGGTCACCCTTCTGAACATCAATGACAGCTCCAGCAGTGGCCAAGAATGGCCTTCCCAAGATGATGGAGGTCTTGGCGTCTTCCTGCATGTCCAGCACCACAAAATCTGCTGGGAATATGAAATCTCCTACCTTTACTAGCAAATCCTCTACTATCCCGTGAGAGAATTTGAACGACCGGTCTGCCAGTTGTAGAGCTATTTTTGTTGGTTTAGCCTCCTCAATTTTCATCTTTCTCATCATAGCTACTGACATCAAATTGATGCTGGCCCCTAAGTCACAAAGAGCCTTTTCTACTGTGATTTCTCCTATAATGCAAGGGATCTGAAAACTCCCAGGATCCTTCAGTTTCTGAGGTAGTTTATGCTGAATGATAGCACTGCACTCTTCAGTTAGTATCACAGTCTCATTGTTCTTCCAGCTTCTCTTCTTAGTCATTAGCTCCTTCAAAAACTTGGCATAAAGTGGCATTTGTTCTATGGCTTCAGCAAATGGTATGTTGATTTGTAGCTTCTTGAAGATTTCCAAAAATATCAAGAACTGGTTGTCATCTTCCTTTTTCTTCAATAGCTGGGGGTATGGAGCTCTTGAGATGTTCAGTTGGGGTATCTTTTTTTTCTTTCTGCAGACTTGGCGTGGGGGGTTGCGTTCCATCTTGCTCTTCTCCCTTTTTATTTGAGCCCTCTTCTTGTGGTTTTTGGGGATGTTCCTTCAGTTCCTTCCCACTCCTAAGTGTGATAGCTTGACACTCCTCCCTTTTGCTTGAATGGGCATCATAGCAAAAATTGTGGTTAGGAAGCTGCTTAAATAGATAGCTGATTTGTGTTTCCAGTTTTGTGATGGAAGCATTTTGATTCTGCATGTTTGGCTGCACTTCCTCTCTGAATGCTTTACTGTCTTGAATGTCTCTGCATATTCCTTCAATGAAGGTTTCGATCTTAGAAAGCTTGTCATCAATTGATGAGTGGTTCGGAGCAGATGTGCTGTTTTGGTTTTGATAAGTGTGTGGAGAAGTGTTGTTATGGGGGTGTTGAGATGTCCTCTAGTCTTGATTTTGATCTTGCTTACTTCCCCACCCAAAGTTTGGGTGGTTTCTCCATCCAGGGTTGTAAGTCTTGGAGTATGGATCATAGTTTTTCCTTGGTGAATTCCCAATGTAGTTGGCTTGCTCCTGACTCCCCTCTGCTTCTTCATTCACTCCTTCATGGATTGTTGATGAAGATGAGATTGCTGCTACTTGGTTCCTCTCCATTTTCTTGGTGAGGTCAGCCAGCTGCTGGGTAATGAGCTTGTTTTGTGCCAACAGAGCATCTACATTTTTTAGCTCCATCACTCCTCTTGTGTTCCCTCTTTCGGAAGCATAGAAGTAGTCATTTTCTACTACTGTTTCAATAACATCTATGGCTTCCTCAATGGTCTTTTTCTTGTTCAAAGATCCTCCAGATGAATGGTCCACGGCCTTCTTTGACTCATAAGAGAGACCTTCAAAGAAAATGTGCAGCTGCACCCATTCGTTGAACATGTCAGGTGGACACCTCCTTGTTAAGTCCTTGAACCTCTCTCATGCTTCATATAGAGTCTCACCATCTTGTTGCCTGAAAGTTTGAACCTCAGTTCTCAGCCTATTGATTCGTTGAGGAGGGTAGAATCTTGCTAAGAATTTGTTCACCACATCCTCCCAAGTTGTCAAGCTCTCCCTTGGGAAGGATTCCAGCCACTTGGCTGCCTTGTCCCTGAGTGAGAAAGGAAATAAGAGCAGTCTATAGGCGTCAGGATGAACACCATTAGATTTCACTGTGTCACATATTCTCAGGAAGGTGGTCAAATGTTGATTGGGGTCTTCTTGAACACCTCCTCTAAACGAACAGTTGTTCTGGACAAGGGTGATGAGCTGTGGTTTAAGTTCAAAGTTGTTGGCATGGATTGTTGGCTTTTGGATGCTACTTCCACAATTGCCTGGGTTTGGATTAATGTAAGAGTCCAAAACTCTTCTATCCTCCCCAGCATGATTTGCTCCACCTCCTCTGCCATGGTTGTGAGTCTCTTCTTCATGATGATTTTCCAAGTTTTCTTCCATGTTTGGTTCAAAGTATTCCTCAAAGTATTCCTCCTCTTCTTCAGCACCAACTACACGTTTTTCTTTTGCCTCCCTCCTTAGTCTAAGGAAGGTTCTCTCAAGTTCAGAATCAAAGGAAGTTGAAGCCTCGCTTCTTCTCCCTGTCATACAACCAACAAGTACAAGCAAGGAAAATAGGTGCAGACAGTATTTATGTCAGAATTGCTGTTAGTTGTGGGTGATGCAATATATCAAACAGTTAGTGGGTTAGCAAACAGAATTGTAAATAACAAAAAAAACAAACGAGTAGAGGGGGAAGGGAAGAAGTTTAACTAAAACAAAAAGTAAATCACTCAAACAGAAAAATGAAACTCACAAAATAAAAATGCTCAATCTAGTGATCTTCCAATTTAATCATTGTTGATGCACAATCAATCCCCGGCAACGGCACCATAAACTTGATGCACGGAAAACTTGTCTCTCAACAAATCTCCCTTCGGCAAGTGTACCGAAGTTGTCGTCAAGTAAAAACTCACAATAGAGTGAGGTCGAATCCCACAAGGATTGATTGATCAAGCAACTTTAATTAGAAGAATGTTCTAGTTGAGCGAATCCAGAATTTGGGTTGAGAGTTGCAGAAAATAAAATGGCAGGAATGTAAATAACAGAAAAGTAAATGCTAAAATTAAAGGACTGAAAGTAAATGACTGAAAATAAAATGCAGAATTGTAAATGGGAATGGGGGAATTGCTCATAAAAGTAAATAGCAGAATTTAAAGAGAATGGGTGAGATCAGAGATGGGGAGTTCATTGGGCTTAGGAGATGTTGCAATTCTCCGGATCAAGTTCATTTTCATCTCTTCCTCAATCAATGCACTCATTGATCTCCTTGGCAATCTTAAGTGATTGAATTACAATTTCTTGCAATTCAATCTCTCAAATCTTGATCAATAGCCAATTCCTTGGTCAATTGCTCATGAGAAGAGATGAAGTATGGTCACTGATTATACCACATGCATTTCCCAAATCAAGTATTGAGAGGGTTATAGTCACATACCCATCCAAACCCAATTTGGTCCAGCATGAGAAAGCATTTCTAGCTTGATCTCTTCATTCCTCTTTCAAGGTTCAAAAGAGATCCAAGTTTGAATAGCTTCTTTTCCAAGATAACTACTCAATTGGATAAAGATCGAAAGCTTTCAAGTAAAATCAAGAGGAAAGATAGAAGAAGAATAATGAAAATTAGTATTGATCCATCAAATTACAACAGAGCTCCCTAACCCAATGAAAGGGGTTTAGTTGTTTATAGCTCTTGAAAATGAAAACAAAGATGGAGAACACATCATAAAACTAGAAATTGCAAAGAAAGTAAAATACAGAGAGTAGTTCTCTTTTTCCCAGCCTCCAGAACTTCTTCTCAATTCAAAGCTACTCCTATATATACTACTCTTTCTAGTGTGATTCTTCAAGTCTTGGGCCTTTGGATCTTGAGTTTGAAGCAGTTCCTTTCTTTATTTGGGCTTGGCTTTACTTGCAGAGAGAAAGTGCGAAGTGGGTGGAGACTTTAGTTCAGGACATTAGGGGTGTTAATATTTAGTGAGAATATAAGTTCGAGAACGTTAGTGACACTTAACAATGTCACTAACGTTCCAATGCACCCCTTTGCCTCACGTTAAAACCCACGTTAACTAGGTTAACGTGGCTTTTAACGTTGCCTTGTGAACCTTCGAGAACGTTAGTGACACTCAACATTATCACTAACGTTCCAGTGTGCCCCTTCTTGCTTCACGTTAAAGCCCACGTTAACTAGGTTAGCGTGGCTTCTATCGTGGCCTTTGCCATCTTTCGAGAACGTTAGTGACATTCAACATTGTCACTAACGTTCCTATGTGCCCCTAGGTCTCACGTTAGAGTCCACGTTAACTAGGTTAACATGGCTTCTAACGTGGCCATCCTTAGCCATCCCAACGTTAGTGACAATGTTGAGTGTCACTAACGTTGGCTCATCCTTCATTCCTCATCGTTAGCTTCCACATTAACTAAGTTAACGTGGAAGTTAACGTGACTCTTGGGGTTGTGTGGTTGCTTCAACGTTAGTGACAATGTTGAGTGTCACTAACGTTGTCGACAACTCTTCATCCCTTACGTTAGTTCCCACGTTAACCAAGTTAACGTGGTACTTTGCACCATAGGCCAACGTTAGTGACAATGTTGAGTGTCACTAACGTTGGCTTCTCTTCCCCCCTTAACGTTAGAGGCCACGTTAACTAGGTTAACGTGGCTTCTAACGTGGCCACTTATGAGTAATTGCCAACGTTAGTGACAATGTTAAGTGTCACTAACGTTGGCTCAACTTCTCTTCTCCACATTTAGAGTTCACGTTAACTTAGTTAACGTGACTCTCTAACGTGGGCATTGATGGCTTTTTGAGAGTGTTATTGGCAATCACTTTTCTCGTTAACCTTGCAAGTTACCTCCCCTTTTCTTGCTTCCTTTTGGTCCTGAAATCAAGCAATAAAGTGTATCAAAGCTCTAGTCCAAGTCATGAGTAAGGCAGCACAATATTTGTCACTAAACTTATGCAAAATCCTCATGAAATTATGTAAAATGCACAATGTATGCTTGAATCAAGGCATAAGTGAATATCTACCCAAAAGTAGCTTATTTCCTACAGAAATGCATGAAACTAACCTAAAAACAGTAAAGAAAAGGTAAGTGAAACTGGCCAAGATGCCCTAGCATCAGACATGAAATCCAAAGAAGAGGTTGGGAAGTTCTAACAAACCCCATCCAACAATTCGGCATCCTAATGGTTCAAGAGTTCTATGCCAATGCATGGATCACTAGGAACCATGATCAAAGTAAGAACCCAAACCCAAAGAATTATATTACAATGGTTCGGGGGAAATACTTAGATTTTAGTCCGGAAAATGTGAGGTTAGCGTTTAACTTGCCTATGATGCAAGGAGATGCACGCCCCTACACTAGAAGGGTCAACTTTAACCAAAGGTTGGACCAAGTCCTCATGGACATATGTGTGGAAGGAGCTCAATGGAAGATTGACTCCAAAGGCAAGCCGGTTCAATTAAAAAGACTGGACCTCAAGCCTGTGGCTAGAGGATGGTTGGAGTTCATCCAACGCTCCATCATCCCCACTAGCAACCGATCTGAAGTTACTGTGGATCGGGCCATCATGATTCATAGCATCATGATTGGAGAGGAAGTAGAAGTTCATGAAGTCATCTCCCTCGAATTCTACAAAATAGCCAAAAAGCCCTCTCCTGGGGCAAGGCTAGCTTTTCCTCATCTTATTTGCCATCATTGTTACTCAGCTGGAACTTTCATAGAAGGAGACATTCCCATTGAGGAAGAGAAGCCCATCACTAAGAAAAGGATGGAGCAAGCAAGAGAGCCCATTCATGGATCTCAAGAGATGCATGAAGCCCATCACCATGAGATCCCAGAGATGCCTCAAATGCATTTTCCTCCACAAAACTATTGGGAGCAAATCAACACCTCCCTAGGAGAATTAAGTTCCAACATGGGACAACTAAGGGTGGAACATCAAGAGCACTCCATCATCCTTCATGAAATTAGAGAAGATCAAAAAGAAATGAGGGAAGAACAACAAAGACAAGGAAGAGACATAGAAGAGCTCAAGGACATCATTGGTTCCTCAAGAAGGAAACGCCACCATCACTAAGGTGGACTCATTCCTTGTTCTTGCATTCTCTGTTTTTCATTTTCTATATGTTAAGTGCTTATCCATGTTTGTGTCTTATTACATGATCATTAGTAATTAGTAACTATGTCTTAAAGTTATGAATGTCCTATGAATCCATCACCTCTCTTAAATGAAAAAATGTTTTAATTCAAAAGAATAAGAAGTACATGAGTTTTGAATTTATCCTTGAACTTAGTTTAATTATATTGATGTGGTGACAATGCTTCTTGTTTTCTGAATGAATGATTGAACAATGCATATGTCTTTTGAAGTTGTTGTTTGAGAATGTTAAATATGTTGGCTCTTGAAAGAATGATGACAAGGAAACATGTTATTTGATAATCTGAAAAATCATAAAAATGATTCTTGAAGCAAGAAAAAGCATCAAAGAACAAAGCTTGCAGAAAAAAAAAAAGAAAAAAAATAGCAAAAAAAATAGAGAGAAAAAGCAAGCAGAAAAAGCCAAAGCTCTTAAAACCAAGAGGCAAGAGCAAAAAGCCAATAACCCTTAAAACCAAAAGGCAAGGGTAAATAAAAAGGATCCCAAGGCTTTGAGCATCAGTGGATAGGAGGGCCTAAAGGAATAAAATCCTGGCCTAAGCGGCTAAACCAAGCTGTCCCTAACCATGTGCTTGTGACGTGAAGGTGTCAAGTGAAAACTTGAGACTGAGCGGTTAAAGTCAAGGTCCAAAGCAAAAGAAGAGTGTGCTTAAGAACCCTGGAAACCTCTAATTGGGGACTTTAGCAAAGCTCAGTCACAATCTGAAAAGGTTCACCCAATTATGTGTCTGTGGCATTTATGTATCCGGTGGTAATACTGGAAAACAAAGTGCTTAGGGCCACGGCCAAGACTCATAAAGTAGATGTGTTCAAGAATCATCATACTGAACTAGGAGAATCAATAACACTATCTGAATTCTGAGTTCCTATAGATGCCAATCATTCTGAACCTCAATGGATAAAGTGAGATGCCAAAACTATTCAAGAGGTAAAAAGCTACAAGTCCCGCTCATCTGATTGGAGCTATGTTTCATTGATATTTTGGAATTTATAGTATATTCTCTTCTTTTTATCCTATTTGATTTTCAGTTGCTTGGGGACAAGCAACAATTTAAGTTTGGTGTTGTGATGAGCGGATAATTTATACGCTTTTTGGCATTGTTTTTAGTATGTTTTTAGTAGAATCTGGTTACTTTTAGGGATGTTTTCATTAGTTTTTATGTTAAATTCACATTTCTGGACTTTACTATGAGTTTGTGTGTTTTTCTATGATTTCAAGTATTTTCTGGCTGAAATTGACGGACTTGAGCAAAAATCAGATTCAGAGGTTGAAGAAGGACTGCTGATGCTGTTGGATTCTGACCTCCCTGCACTCAAAGTGGATTTTCTGGAGCTACAGAACTCAAAATGGCGCGCTTCCAATTGTGTTGGAAAGTAGACATCCAGGGCTTTCCAGAAATATATAATAGTCCATACTTTGGCCTAGTTTAGATGACGTAAAAGGGCGTTGAACACCAGTTCTATGCTGCTGTCTGGAGTTAAACGCCAAAAACACGTCACAAGCCAGAGTTGAACGCCAGAAACACGTTACAAACTGGCGTTCAACTCCAAGATTGACCTCTACACGTGTAACACTCAAGCTCAGCCCAAGCACACACCAAGTGGGACCCGAAAGTGGATTTATGCATCAATTACTTACTTCTGTAAACCCTAGTAACTAGTTTATTATAAATAGGACTTTTTACTATTGTATTAGACATCCTGGATTGTATTTTTGATCCCGTGATCATGTTTTGGGGGCTGGCCATTCGGCCATGCCTGGACCTTTCACTTATGTATTTTCAACGGTAGAGTTTCAACACTCCATAGATTAAGGTGTGGAGCTCTGCTGTTCTTCATGAATTAATGCAAAGTACTACTGTTTTTCTATTCAACTCAGCTTATTCCGCTTCTAAGATATTCATTCGCACGTCAACATGAATGTGATGAACGTGACAATCATCATCATTCTCTATGAACGCGTGCCTGACAACCACTTCCGTTCTACCTTCGATTGAATGATTATCTCTTGGATCTCTTAATCAGAATCTTCGTGGTATAAGCTAGATTGATGGCGGCATTCATGAGAGTCCGGAAAGTCTAAACCTTGTCTGTGGTATTCCGAGTAGGACTCTGGGATTGAATGACTGTGACGAACTTCAAACTCGCGAGTGCTGGGCGTAGTGACAGACGCAAAAGGAGGGTGAATCATATTCCAGTATGATCGAGAACCTCAGATGATTAGCCGTGCTGTGACAGAGCATTTGGACCATTTTCACAAGAGGATAGGATGCAGCCATTGACAAGGGTGATGCCTCCAGATGATTAGCCATGCAGTGACAGCGCATCGGACCATTTTCCAGAGAGGATTAAAAGTAGCCATTGACAACGGTGATGTCCTTACATAAAGCCAGCCATGGAAAGGAGTAAGACTGATTGGATGAAGACAGCAGGAAAGCAGAGGTTCAGAGGAACGAAAGCATCTCTATACACTTATCTGAAATTCTCACCAATGATATACATAAGTGTTTCTATCCTTACTTTATGTTTATTTATTATTTATTTTTGAAAACTCCATAGCCTTTTTATATCCGCCTGACTGAGATTTACAAGGTGACCATAGCTTGCTTCATACCAACAATCTCCGTGGGATCGACCCTTACTCACGTAAGGTTTATTACTTGGACGACCCAGTGCACTTGCTAGTTAGTTGTATCGAAATTGTGAATGAAAAACGATTTATTAAGACATGCGTACAGAGTTTCTGGCGCCGTTGCCTGAGATCACAATTTCGTGCACCAGAGGGCAGATTGAAAAAGCCAGTAACCCTTTAAACCAAAAGGCAAGGGTAAAAGGACCAAAGGCTTTGAGCCTTAATGGATAGAAGGCCCAAAGGAATAAATCCTGGCCTAAGCGGCTAAACCAAGCTGTCCCTAACCATGTGCTTGTGGCGTGAAGGTGTCAAGTGAAAAGCTTGAGACTGAAGGGTTAAAGTCATGGTCCAAAGCAAAAAGAGTGTGGTTAAGAACTCTAGACACCTCTATCTGGGGACTCTAGCAAACCTGAGTCACAATCTGAAAAGGTTCACCCAGGTAAAGTGTCTGTGGCATGAATGTATCCAGTAGTAATACTGAAAAATAGAGTACTTAGGGTCACGGCCAAGACTCAAAAAGTTGTGTTCAAAGAATCAAAATAAGTTTAACTAAGAAAGTCAATAATATCATTGATAAACCACTATTTTATAGTTTATCTTGTGTTTAATGAGTGGTTTTTATCAAGTTTTCACCCACTTATTCATATGATTTGCATGATTTTATAATCACTTCCTAGTATTGTTTTATGATTGAAAACTTGCTTCCTAGAGATCTTTAATTAGTATATTTTAATTCTCCTTTATACCATTCGATGCCGTGATCCGTGTGTTAAGTGTTTCAGGCTTTATAGGGTAGGAACGGCTTAGAAAATGGAGATGGAGCTTGCAAAAATGGAAGGAACACAAGAAACGAAGGAGATGACCAGCGAGCACCGACGCGCGCGCATGGCTCACGCGAGCGCGCGGAATGGAGTAAATTGCAGCGACGCGTGCACGTGCCTGACGCGTACGCGTGGAATGGAGTTCTGCAAGATGACGCGCATGTATGGACGACGCGTACGCGTGACAAGGAAATTCGCCAAATGACGCGCACGCGTGACTGACGCGTACGCCACCTGCACGATCTGCAAAATTAACAGAAAACGCTGGGGGCGATTTCGGGCCGCATTTTGACCCAGTTTTCGGCCCAGAAACATAGAATAAAGCCAGGGAACATGTAAAGACTCAACACATACGGAGACACACATTCACATATTCTCATTAGGATAGTTTTTAGGTTTTTAGATCTGAATGTAGAGAGAAAATTACTCTTCCTCTAGTTTCTCTTTACATTCCTAGTTTATTGCTTTTGTTTTTGGATACTGAAGAGTCATTACCTCCGTTGAAGATACTATTCTAGTTTGTTTCCTTACTTACTCTTTTATTTATTCCATATTCTTAATTCTTGTTTAGAGTGGTAATTGGATTATTTTCATGGATTGTTAATGCAAAGGATTACTTTTACTTTTGATTTAAATTCCAATCCTTATTTTATTTGATATATTATGTCTTCTTCTTATATTTTTCTGAGTGTTATATTCATGTCAATGGAGTAGATTCCCTACTCGACATGGGGGTTGATTAAAATGAGACACTTGAGTTGGAAGGCTTAAGTGATGGTTAAATTGGAAGTTGTTGGCTAGTTCTGTATTTACTAACGCTAGACCTTCCCAAGGGAGAGGACTAGAATTTGCAATTAAGAGTTAGCTCAATCACTTGAATTTCCTTTATTTAGTAAGGGTTAACTAAGTGAAAATAACAACCTTTTTGATACTACACTTAAGAGATCCCAACAAGGATAGAACTTCTGATTAATCATTCTCCCAGTCAAGGCTTTTTATTTAGAATATTATAAGTCTCTTTTAATTTTCATTACACTAAATTACAATTGATTATTTTCTGTTATTCAACTCTCAAAATTCTCGGAAAACTCCTGATTAATAACATAGCACCCTTTCTAGCAACTCGTTGGGAGACGACCTGGGACTCATACTCCCAGTATTTTTATTCTAAACTTTTTGTGACAACCTTTCTAAATTGATGAGGCGGATTTTTGCTGGTTAAAAGCTACACTCACAACACTATTCTATTATATTATAATCTCTTAATTGGTCTAACTTCTGCCGCTCGTCAGTTTTTGACGCCATTGCCGGGGAGTTGCAATTGTGTGCTAAATTATTAATTAGTGTACATATTTTTATTTTTAATTGCATATTTTATTTTTATTTTATTACCATGAGCTATATGTTTCTTTCATTGAATGACGCATTAACTGCCTGATCCGAGCTTAGCTGCATTTGATCCTGAAATTGAAAGAACTCTTTCACGTATTAGGCGAGCTCGGCGCAGGTTAGCCTCTGAGGGTGGTAAAGTGATTATTATCGATTCACCAGTCTCATCTGAGGGCGAATCTGAACCGCCATCTGAGAGAGAAACAAGCTCCTTTACTACTGATTTAGTTGATTCACGCGCAGATAATATGGCAGCACCTAGGAGGATTACTCTCCAGGAAGCTGGAGCCCCAGATTTTACACTGCAGCCGTATCAAGTGCATCATCCAACTCTCGCTGCAGATTTTGAGCTGAAGACTGCATTAATCAACTTGATGCCTAAGTTTCATGGCTTACCTGCTCAGGAGCCTATCAAGCACCTCAGGGATTTTCAGACAGCCTGTTCTACTGTTAGGCATCATGGTGCGAATGAAACTTCTATTCTGTTAACCGCCTTCCCATTTTCTCTTGAGGGAAAGGCGATGGAGTGGTACTACTCCCAACCTGAAGCAACTGTTAGCAACTGGGATACGCTCAGGAGAGAATTCTTAGAAAAATACTTTCCAGTTGAAGTTACAGACAGACTGAGGAAAGAGATCTCTTGCATTATTCAAGGAGAAACAGAAACTCTTTATGAGTACTGGGAGCATTTTAAGAACCTTCTAGACGCATGCCCCCATCACATGATTGACAGACTAGTGTTAATCAGCTACTTCACTAAAGGCATGAAGCCTCGGGATAAAACTACACTAGATGGTGCTAGTAATGGTTCTCTGAAAAAGTACAAGACCGCAGATGAAGCATGGCAACTGATCAGCGACTTAGCTGAGTCTACCAGGAATCACAGGCACAGGAGCAGCCATTCAAAAGTTGTTGCAGAAGTTTCCTCTAATACTGAGACTTCTGCTCTTACACAGAGTATATGTGAAATGACCAACTTACTGAAGCAAATGTAGTTGAACCAACAACAACAAGCTCAGCCTTTCTCACCACAACAAAGCCAACAATTAGTTCCACAAAGAGTATGCAGAATATGTGCTGAATATAGTCATTATACTGATGAATGCCCGCAGCTCCAACAAGAAGACAACACTGT